>NC_089592.1:82702462-83002462 GCF_019320115.1 Miscanthus floridulus | reverse complement strand
CATCACAAAACATTGGCACGTCTTATGCTCATGTGGGGTTCTGTACTTGAGGTGTTAGAGAATGTTAGTGAAGATGGAACTGATGGGGAAAAGAAAACTATTGCATCTGGATTAATAACAAAAATGGAGTCATTTGAATTTGTGTTCATATTACATCTTATGATTAGAGTATTGGGGTTGACTCAAGAAATATCACAATGTTTGCAAAGGAAAAATCAGAACATTGTTCGTGCAATAGGATTGATTGGTTCTGTGATGAGAAATATGAATGCCATGAGAGAAAATGGTTGGGATGATCTTTTTGAAGAGGTCAAAAGCTTTTGTGTCCAAAAGAAGATAGACATTCCTAATATGGAAGATATGATACCAGTTAGAGGTCGTTCCAAATTCCGTGGTGCCAAATTAGTGACACACTACCATCATTTTCATCATGGAATTTTCATTGCTGTGATTGATCAGATTCTTTGTGAGTTAAACAATCGGTTTCCAGAAAGATCAACTCAACTCTTGAGATGTGTTGCTTGTCTTGATCCGAATGGTTCTTTTGCTAACTTTGAGATAGAGCAATTAGTTGAGCTTGCTAAGATCTATAAAGATGACTTCAGTGATTATGATTGTGAAAAGCTAAGGGGTGACCTCCTGGTATTTATTGATGATGTTAAACATGATAGAGATTTTGGCACATGTACTGATCTTGGTAACCTTGCTGAGAAGATGGTTCAAAGTGATAGACATACACATTTCCCTTTGGTGTATCGTCTCATTGAACTTGCATTGATTTTGCCGGTGGCAACAGCAACAGTTGAAAGAGCATTCTCCGCTATGAATATTATCAAGACCGAACGGAGGAATAAAATGAATGATGAATGGATGAATAATAGCATGATATGCTATATTGAGCGGGATTTGTTTGCATCAGTTGAAGATGATAAAATTTTGAAGCGCTTTCAAGGTTTCAAAAACCGAAAGATAAATTTGCCACGCGAGCGCCCGAGGTGCGTATTGTTTTAGTAAATTTCATTTTATAATGCTATCTTGATATATGAAGAAGTATGACATTTTAAAAATTATGTAGCATTGAGCGTGGTGGTTCAAGTGGTGTGAATTCGTGAAGACGGAAGACATCAGGCATGGATTTTTTTTATTATGGAAGGCTCTTTGTATTTGGTACTTTTCTATTCTCGTCATGGTTCTATGTATCTTTGAGCACTTTGAATTGATATCAATATTTGCTATATCTATTAGTCTACTGTGTACAGTGAGCAAAAAAAAATTGCCCTCTATTATTTAGCCCCCCCTTGGTCCATTTCTGGATCCGCCACTGCAGGAGGCGAAGCCCCTAGAGAGGAATATTGCAATCTCGTTTGATTTATTTGACGCTGATGGCCATGATCGATATATTATATATACTACTGTGTGTATGTATGTATGTATGGGTATGTTTGGTATAGCTTATAAGCTGCTTATGACCAAAATAAGCTAAAATCAATAGCTAAACGTCACGCTTTTCAACAGCTTATTCCGACCACGCTTATTTCCACAGCTCATATGTGTAACAGACCAGCTTATTTTGACCACCGCTTTTACTTTGTTTATACAAGCGCCAAACAGGCCTATATAAGAAAGTTGACAACGTACGTACGTGCGTACGTATATACGCAGGCAGCATGATTGCGTATCTTTCTTTCTTCTTGCGGACTGCTCGACCAGAGCCCCATGACCGAATATTTGTAGCTAGTGAGTATTTATTTGCAGACTCCGATCCGATCCGATCCGCAGGAGCTAAACGCGACCAGCTAGCAGCTGGGATCACGTTGAGTACACGGAGACATGATTTGGTCAACTCGATCGATCTCGTGCTCACATCTCTGCGACTCTGCCTTTCGACGAAGAGAAGAAGAGCTACAAATAAAAGATTGAGTGAGTGAGTATGTTGCCCGTGCCAGTTTGGGTACTCTCACCTCCTACTAGTCGCATTTGTGGCACGGCTAGTTTCAGCGCTCGCGGACGTCACGAATGGAGAGACCCACACACCAGGAGACGAGACGATCAAGCCGCCGCGCGCTTGCTCGGAGATGTATCTCTTATTATCAAACGAGCTTACTTTGGCCGCCAGCAAGGGCATCCACGTCGCCCGAAAAATTTCCAGCCGTTCGATATCGCGTTGGACGTCCCAGATTTGTTGTAGCGGATTTCGTCGTAAGCGGCTTCCCCTGCTTCTCCTCGCCTTTTCCGGCTTCTCCTCAGCTTCTGCTCGGCTTCTCCGGCTCCTCGTCGGAATCCGCCCAGACGAATATATTCGCGCCTCCTGCTTCAGCTTCTAGACGCTTCTCCTTTCCCCCATCCTCTCTCCTCTTCCCTCTCTCCCGCGACGGTAGGGCGACGGCAGGGCGACGGTGCCTCGCGCCGGCCGCGACCCGCGCCTGCCGCCGGCCTCGCCCTCCTCCTCCTCCCCTCTCGCGTCGCCTCGTGCTAGCCGGACCACTGCCGATGGCGCACCGCATGAAGCGGTGTCGGCCCGCGACGCCACGGCGCCGCGCGTGCCCCACCGGCCGCAGCCGCCACAGTGCAAGGCGTTGCGCGAACGGGCCTCGCCGTGGGCCGCCGGCGCCCCCCCCCCCCCCCCCCCCCCCGCGCGGCCTCCTACCGATGTTGCGCACCTGCTTCTGTGCAACAGGAAACCCTAGGTGCCTCTCCGTCTCCTGATCTGTCGCTGCCTCTCCCTTCTCGTCCCGAATCGGGTGCCGTACCGGTGCGGGAAGCGCTCGGTGCGGCCGGATCGAACGGCGCACCAGCGCGGGGAACCGTCAATGCAGCCGTCGGCCGCCGCGACAGCCCCGCCCCGGCCGCATCGGCTGCGCGACCGCCCTCCGCTGACGCGTCCGCACCCAGCGTAGCTCGACCCCGCCTGCGTCGTGACCGGCCCCGTTGACGCGACCGAAGCCAATCCAGTTGCATCCTCTGCTCTATTTCGTCCTCCCTGACCTTGCTTTGTCCTGCTACGGTGACCTCAAAAAAAATCTATATCTACTTTGCCACCTTTTCTCAGTAGTTCGTTTTGTTGTGGTTGCTTGATTGTACATGAATGCAGCAGAGTTGCATCCAGTTCAAATGACAATGTTGTACGGCACCCAGCTGTACTTCACCTGCTCATCTTGTGTATCTGTTGTTGCTATCCTTACCATTACATGTAGTTTACTTTTCTTTTAAAAGAAAGATATCTTCCCCATAGGTCATACTGACAGATGACATAGAAGCGGTGGGGAAGAAAGGAGCTACAATGAAGGTGCGAGCTGGATTCTACCGCAACCTCCTCCTTCCCAAGGGCAAGCCTACGCTTCTAGCCCCAGAAGTCCTCAAGTAATTTCACACTCACTGCATTGTAGTAATTTCACACTCACTGCATTGTAGCCCTTGGTTATCCCACACTTGCTTTGTTACTTATGTTATTTAATTGCTGAGTTTCACATATTTTCCTTACCTGCAAATTCCACTCTCTATCAAATGATTCAGTGGCTGCTGACAATTGTAAAAACCTTGTGACCTTCTCTATGATATGCTTAGTTTGACTCTGAGGTTTGGGACCTACCAGTCTAGATTGAGATAGTAATCCATGCACCTTTCTTATAGAATTCTGGTAGTATATATTAAATGGTCAACACACATAATGTTTGATTGGATGTGTAAATAAGACTGTGAAAGAATTTCTTTCCTCTACTTCTCTTTCCAGGGAAATGCAGCTAGAACAGAAGAGAATAGAAGCTGAGAAGAAGCGGGTAAGAAAAATATTTCACTCAGTAATAAATGCAGTTGCAATTTAACCTCAGCATCCTTTTTTTGCCTTGAGAGTAAACTTTATCCTTGCTGTCCTTATCAAAAGAAAATATAGTGCCTTTATGTCCTCTAAATTTGAAGTCCTAAGCATGATATGTTCATCAAATTCTATGAATGCCATTGGTGGGTTAGTACTTATCAATTTTTGTTGATAATTATGACCTTCAGAATTTCTCTACTTACATAGTTAGAAGAAGACGCACAACAGCTTGCCCGAGTTTTTGAAACCATCGGCCCTTTCAAGATTCCTCGCAAAGGTGGAAAAGGAAAACAAATCTTTGGGAGGCAAGTTCTAAGTTGGATAATCGTTTATCTATTCTCTGTTGTCTTACTTTCAGTTTTCTGACAATATCCTTAATTGTACACAGCGTCACAGCACAGGATGTTGTTGACATAATAAATTCACAACTTAATAAGTATAAGCACATGCTCCTAACTCCTAAGCAATCTTAATAGCATTTCTCATTGTTATTGCTTTTCTTGCTGCTAGCATGCTGTGTCGTGTAGGGATGTCGACAAGAAGCTGGTGACAGTTCCAGAAATCCGTGAAATCGGAGAGTATGTTGCAGAGATCCAGCTTCACTCCTATTGCCTCTACTTCCATTCTGTGTACGACCTTTTTCCCGGTCTTCTTATGTGGGTTTGTTCATAATGCCCAACACCCCTTTAACTGTTGGACAGACTGCATCAGGTGCAGTTTGCTGACAACCCATGAGTCATTTTAGGCCTATTAATAGTAGTGAAATGCAGTATTTGATTGTTCAGTGAATGAAAATTTGGTAGGCAATCTCTCTCATCAAATTTGCTAGTTTGTGTACTTCACCGTTACAATTTTAGATTATCTTTTGTAGTGCTATACTAAATCAAATTATCAACGGACGTAACAGCATGAAACACTACATGATATTTTTACTACTCAATCATGTGCTTGGGAGAGATGGCTACTCAGGATGATGAAAACTATGTACGGGTTCAATCCCACTAGGAATTCTGGACAGATGGACAGAAATATTTTCATCCTATAACTGGCCTGACAGATGTACCTGATTATGTATGTAACCTAAAAAATAGGGTGTCAATGCTTGAGAGCGATAATTTTTTTTATAACATTACAATCTGATGAGTTCGGTTGCCTTCACAGACCCCTTACGTTTGGATTTATGATTCCATGTATGAATGCATTTTACATATGTTGTCCGATTTCGCCTTTGTATTGCATAACTTTATTTTGGCTATAGGTGTAGATGATTTTTGTTGCAATTGTGATAAAAGGAACCTCTGTGCCACTAATTTATGGTTCCTAGATCTCTTCCATGCAGCCAAAGTATAGGAGAACAATGTTGACATAATTCACGGTGACTGCATCCTCAGGTCTCCAATCCCAGCCCCAAATCCAAAAAATATTGCAATTGGATTTTACTTACTATTTCGGTGTTTGGTTCTTGGTATTTTCTGAAATATTTTGTAATTTCAGCACTAGACCTACATTTAAATTGCTCTGTGCTTTGGCATCTAGTGGTGCAAAGGCAGGTCCACCTGCAACATTGAAGCCCCTGCAAAATAGTTAGGGTCAACCCACAACTTCCAATTAAAATTAGTATAGTTGGATATGAGCACCATTCGCCTGCACTCCCACTCTCCAACTGATTAAAGAATCTACTCACATGTCCGCCTCTAAATTACATTAAAGAAAGGTTAATAACGAAGCTAGAAAGGAGAAACCTTGTCTATATCAAAGTGAGTTCTAAGAAGTTCAATGAGATACCGTGAATACTGCATAGTTTCAGCTCACGTTTTTTTGTTCGCTGCTAAAACCTACAGGTCTCGCAACTTAGAGGCTTTGGGCCAGCTTAATTTCTACTGCTCTCAGCTGTTGGTTTTGCATGCAGTTTAGCTTCTAAGCTTTGGGCCAATTAAATTTCTACTGCTCTCAACTGTTGGTTTTGCATGTTGTTTTTTTTGTACTTTGTTATTGATGATATTATTATCACACGGAACTCTTGTTTGGTATATTTAAGTCTGGTTGCTTGGACTGGCCAATAATGTAGTAGGTATAGATCTTTCGACGTGTCTGTTTTATAATCTTTGATTCTATATACATGTATGGGTCAATTAATGATACACTTATATTTGGATAAGGTGCACAGTTTAGATAACCGTTCAAGTTATTTGATCAGTCATCAGGGTGGTGAGCTTTTATCAGAACACAGTAAACATACCTCTTGCCACAGCTATGTTTATGTTGTCCTTGCTTCCTCCTAACTTCCTATTCTAAAAATCTTTGACAGTTTTATTTTCTTAGTTCCTAAACTGATGCTCCAATTTGTGTGCACATTTTCTACAGGTTTCAGTATGCCACGAGGGCTTTAACTCAGCTTCGTTGCATTGATATGATTTTAGGTATGTTACGGCTGTCAGCTTTTTAGTAGTGTGGAAGTTCTTAATCACCAGTGTTAGCTTACAGTGCTTTGTGTGGCCTTGAGGTCTTAAGACACTGTTGTAAAATTTGCATTGTAGATTCCTGATTACCACGCATAGAAAATGCCATGGTTTCGAAAGTATGCAGAGCAGATGTGTCCTGCACCATATAAAAAAAGCTCCAATCTTTCAGTCTTTGTACATGACATGTCTACATTTAGCTCCTAATGTTGTTTACATGCAAAGATTAAACCTGTTTTTTACCTGCGCCTTAACCAGGTGATTTGCCGGTGCGCGCGAGGGCGTGCATGATGGACCAGTATGTAATAGAGAGCAAGTCCGGCGCGGCGCACCACGACGAGGCTGGCGGACCGGGACGGCCGTTTGGGCCCGACCCGCGCTAGGTGGCGCTGGTAGTTGGGGCCGCTCCACCTACCCGCCCACGACGGGCCATCCCGCTCTGGAGTCGTGCCAGGCGTCCTTGGTTCTTGATGGCTGCGATGCTGCGTGCCCGTGCCACCACCATTGCCGTCGCAGTGGTGCTTGTGTCAGCACGGTACCTGTGCACCAACCGGCAACGGGTGCTGACCAGGCAAGCTCTGAAGGCAAGGAGAAGGCCCAAGATCGTCAAGTTTGGCCCAAGACCAAGACTGTGCGCTTCTTTGGCCCAGAGTGGCGTCTTGAGTGAGCCTGAGGCTGAGCGTGTGCGTGAACTCACCGGTTCGGCTTATATGTAGCATAGGGGTAAATGTAGAGGATATGAACATTGTATGAACCTCATTCCTAAGTTATCTAGATTCCTCTGAGCTTCGTCCCCGTGCTCTGCTTCTCTTTCCCAACTCTGATTCCTCCCTTCCAATCCTGACTGCTTCCTCCTATCCTCCGATTGCTGTTAACAATTGGTACTTGGAGCCCTCCTTCCTCGGCACTGTTTCTCGTTCCTTGCCTTGATCCCAGATCGTAACTCCCGTCGGCAGGTTGATCGCCGATCTCTCACTTCGGTGTGGATCGTGTGAACCTGTAGGTCCGAGCTGAGGCTGATCTGATTAGCGTTGAATCGGAAGTCAGTTGCTCGCCCATCCTACCCTGGAGCCCCACCAAATAGATCACGACCACTTCACCCGCTTTCGCAGAGATCGGGGAGCAATGGAGCCCAACTTCAAGTTGATGCTCGATGAGATGAAATCCATGAAGTCATCGCTGGAGAGCAGCATCGCCAGCGTGCACACGTCCCTTGGCAACCGCATCGGTGCCGTGGAGCACACTCTCGCCGACCGCTTTGGCCACCTCAAGGACGCAGCCAAGGTGTTCGACGAATGGAAGCCCACCATGGACGCATAGGTCAAGGAGCTCCGCTCGAAGATCGGTGCGATTCGCAAGTCGGAGGACGTTGTGGAGAAGATACGGGAGGAGATGACGGCCCTACGCAAGACCATGAGCCGTGCAGCTCTCGACGCTGCGCCGGCCATCGCATCAGGCGTCCTGCCTCCTCCGCTGGTGACCGCGGCCTCATCTTCCGCCGGTCCCAAGGTTACTGGCCTGTTTGTTGGGCACGGCGTCGAGAACCATCACCGGGGATTCGAGTTCCAAACTCTGTCCCTAGTCAAGGGTAGATCTTCCGTCGGTGACCGCGGCCTCATCTTCCACCGGTCCCAAGGTTACTAGCCTGTTTGTTGGGCACGGCATCGAGCACCATCACCGGGGATTCAAGTTCCAAACTCTGTCCCCGGTCAAGGGTATGCACAGTCACTTCCCTCCCTTTACCCACCCTCATCCGCAGTATCTTCCTCGTCCTACTTTTGCGCAGCGTAAATCATACTCTAGTTCCATGCTAGATACGGGTTAGACCGCTGTGGAGCTGGAGTTAGGAACCCTGGAGGCACCTGAGCTCTGGGACACTACCCAATCTAATGACAAACTACCTAAACTGAATTTTCCCAAATTTGATGGCGAAAACCCACGCCTATGGATTCGCAACTGCACTGATTATTTTGAGATGTATGAAGTGAATCCGCATTGCTGGATCAAGGTATCCACGATGCATCTCACCGGGGCCGCCGTGCATTGGTTTCCCGCTGTTGAGCAGCAAGTGCTCAGGATGTCTTGGCCACAATTCACTGCCTTAGTGATGGAGCGCTTTGGCAAAGACCAGCACGAACTGCTTATCCGTCAGCTCTTTCACATCAGGCAGACGGGTATTGTGCAAGAATATGCTGACAAATTCACTTCTATCGTTAATGGCTTAATAGCTTATGGCAAAAACACTGACCCCATCTACTATGCTATGAGATTTGTTGATGGCTTGCGCGACGAGATTCGTGTTGTTGTTCATATGCAGCGACTTGGTACTTTGGATACTGTCGTGGTTCTCGCCTTGTTGCAGGAGGAAATGCTGGACTCGTCAAGGAAAAAGGAGTTGCATCGTCCGGACATGTACCAGTGGGCCAAGCTACCCCCGCGCGTGCCACAACCTCAGCTGGTACCCGACGGGTGCAGTGAACGGCAAGAGCGTGCGGCGCGAGCTATCGTGGGTGCTGATGACCGGCGGGGGTGCGGTGTCGACGCCAAGCTGAACACTCTACGCGACTATCGCCGGGCCCACGGCCTCTGCATCAGGTGTGGCGAGAAATGGTCTCGCAACCATCGATGTCCTGAGCAAATTCAACTGCACATGCTCTAGGAAGTTTGGGACCTCTATCATGGTGATGATTGTGATGATCAAGCGATGCCTGAGGACCCCGATGCCAATGCTCAGTTGTTCATGACTCTTTCTTTAGCGGCGGTGTTTGATCGAGCTTCTGCTAGTACAATGCAGTTCATGGGCGAAGTTCAGGGCCGACAGGTCCGAATATTACTGGATTCTAGCAGCTCCAATACATTTATCAGTGCTTCCCTTGCTGCTCATCTTCAAGGCAGTTCTGATTGTGTTCACCCCATCAGAGTGATGGTGGCCAATGGTACTCAGATGTTGTGTAATACTGAATTCAGGCAATTGCAGTGGTCAGTACAGCAGTGCTCTTTTGTTTCCGTGGCCAAGGTCCTTCCTCTATCATAGTACAATCGCATTGTGGGCATGGATTAGCTCACAGCGCATAGTCCCATGGAGATTGATTGGAGGTACAAGTGGATGACTATAACATATGAAGGTACTCAGATGCAGTTGCAGGGGCAGTTGGACTCTCTTCCAGTGGATGCAGTTTTACAAATCACTACAGTGAAGGAAGAAGCTTTAGAAGGCAGCTCATCATCTTCCCCGCCTGAATTAGCAGCTTTATTGTTTGAGTTCAAAGATGTCTTTGACCCACCACAAGGCTACCCACCAGCACGCCACTGTGACCACGAGATTCCTCTCGTTGCTGGTGCTGCTCCAGTGCAGGTTTGGCCTTATTGTTACCGTCTGGCCGTCAAGACTGAAATTGAGCGTCAAGTTTCAGAGATGCTGAATTTAGGCCTCATCCAGCCAAGCAACAGTCCTTTTTCGTCTACAGTGCTCTTGGTCAAAAAGAAAGACGGATCATTTCGGTTCTATGTTGATTTCCATCAGCTGAACGCCATAACAGCTAAGTGCAAGTATCATGTCCCAGTTATTGAGGAGTTGCTGGACGAGTTACAAGGGGCCTCCTGGTTTTCTTCTCTGGACCTAACTGCTGGCTACCATCAGATCCGTCTACGCCCTGGCGAAGAACCCAAGACGGCGTTTCAGACCCATTCTGGGCAATACGAGTTCCGGGTGATGGCTTTTGGGTTATATGGAGCTCCAGCCACTTTTCTTAAGGCCATGAATACCACGTTACATCCTCTCCTTCGCAAATGTGTTCTGGTTTTCTTTGATGACATCCTCATTTTCAGCAAGTCTCGTGAAGACCATCTCGTCCACCTACGCTTGGTGTTGGAGCTCCTCCGCCGTGACAAATGGCAAGTCAAGATGTCCAAGTGCTCTTTCTTGCAGCGACAACTCCGTTATCTAGGCCATGTCATCTCTGAAGCCGGTGTGGCTACCGACCCTAAAAAGATCATCGCAGTTCAGCAATGGCCAGTGCCTCTGTCTGTCAAAGATCTACGCAGTTTTTTGGGGCTTGCCGGCTACTACAGGCGTTTCGTCCAACACTTTGCGATCATTGCCAAGACGTTGATCGAATTACTCAAAAAGGGTGTTCCCTTTCATTGGACCGCACCATAAGCTAACTCCTTTCAGGCACTGAAAGATGCTCTTACCTCAGCACCGGTTCTGGCTCTACCAGATTTCAAGAAACCATTCTGTGTGGAGACTGACGCCAGCGGTATTAGCATTGGCGCTATACTGATGCAAGGGGGACATCCATTGGCATTTCTTAGTAAGGCATTGGGCCCACGGTCTTAGGGGTTGTCGACATACGAAAAAGAATATATGGCTATTCTATTGGTGCTGGATCAGTGGCGTGCCTATCTACAGTATGGGGAGTTTCATATCTTGACTGATCAAAAAAGTCTGAGCCAGCTAACTGAACAACGACTCCATACCCCTTGGCAGCAGAAGGTATTTTCTAAGCTATTGGGCTTATCTTACAGGATTGTCTACTGGCAAGGGGCTGAGAATCGAGCTGCTGACGCTCTCTCACGGTACCCAGTCGGCTCCTGTGCTGCTATTTCGGTAGCTGACACGCACTGGTTATCTGAGGTGACTAAGTCCTATATTGAGGATGAGCAGGCCCAGTCTATCATCACACGTCTGACTACAAATGAACAATCGGTGCCCCACTTCACATTCCTCAACGGTCTTCTGAGGTATAAATCTCGCTTATGGGTGGGTGACAACACTGAAATTCAGCGGCAGTTGATCTCTGAGTTGCATTCCAATGCTATGGGGGGGCATTCTGGTATTCCGGTTACTCTCCGCCGACTGAAGCAATACTTCGCTTGGACCGGTATGAACAAAGCAGTGCACGATTTTGTCTCTGCTTGTCAGGTGTGCCAGCAGGCCAAGCTTGACCGTTCTAAGTTACCAGGTCTTCTTCAACCCCTCCCAGTTCCAGATCGTGCTTGGCGGATCATTTCCATTGATTTCATTGAAGGGTTGCCAATGTCGGGGTCTGTTAACTGCATTCTAGTCGTGGTTGATATCTTTTCTAAGTATGCCCACTTCATTGGATTGAAGCATCCGTTCACTGCTAGTTCTGTGACCAAGCTTTTCTTCTCCAATGTATTCAAGCTTCACGGCCTGCCACAAGCCTGTGTCGGACAGAGACCGCATCTTCACGAGCAAGTTTTGGCAGGAACTCTTCAAGCTGGCAAAAGTGGACCTGCACATATCTACTGCTTACCACCCGCAGTTGGATGGCCAGACCGAACGAGTCAACCAGTGTCTCGAGACCTTTCTTCGATGTTACACTCATGCATGTCCTAAGCAGTGGAGCAGCTGGTTGGATTTGGCCGAGTATTGGTATAATACTATTTTCCACACTGCTGTGGGTTGTTCTCCATTTGAAGTGATGTATGGCTATGCCCCTAGCGCATTCGGCATTGAGGCTGCTCGCAACTCTTCTATCACTAATCTGGCCTCTTGGTTATCTGATCGAGCTCTGAACACTGAGTTGATTCGTCAACATCTGCTACGTGCCAAGCAGCGCATGAAGAAGAATGCTGATCTGCACCGCTCCGAACGGCAATTTGAGCTTAACGACTGGGTCTACCTCAAGCTCCAACCGTATGTTCAATCTTCCCTTGCTGAGCATTCCCATCATAAGTTGGCATTCCAGTTCTTTGGCCCTTATCGCATTCTTGCCAAGGTCGGTTCTGTGGCGTATCATTTGGAGCTTCCACCTTCATCTGCCATTCATCCAGTTTTTCATGTTTCCCAACTAAAAAAGGTGGTGGGTGCGGATCATCCTGTTGCCCCTGAACCCCCATCAGAGTCTTCGATTTGGAGTATTCCTGAACGAATTCTGTAGCGGCGCTACCTACGCCAAGGTACAGCTTCTGTTCTACAGGGTTTGATCAAGTGGACTCATCTTCCTGCATCACTGGCAACCTGGGAGAAGCTCGCAGATCTTCAGCAGCAGTTTCCTCGCGCTCTGGTCTGGGATCATCCAGGCGCGCAAGAAGGGGGGAATGTCAGCACGGTACCTATGCACCAACCGGCAACGGGTGCTGACCAGGCAAGCTCTGAAGGCAAGGAGAAGGCCCAAGATCGTCAAGTTCGGCCCAAGACCAAGATTGTGCGCTTCTTCGGCCCAGAGTGACGTCATGAGTGAGCCTGAGGCCGAGCGTGTGCATGAACTCGCCGGTTCGGCTTATATGTAGCGTAGGGGTAAAAGTAGATGATATGAACATTGTATGAACCTCATTCCCAAGTTATCTAGATTCCTCTGAGCTTCGCCCCGTGCTCTGCTTCTCTTTCCCAACTCTGATTCCTCCCTTCCAGTCCTGACTGCTTCCTCTATCCTCCGATTGCTGTTAACATCTTGCTCTGCTCCCGTGTACGATGAAAGCAAGCAAGCGCGGCGCACGTCCCTTTCCACCGGACCGGATCCTGGCCTGGCGCCGAGCCGCCGAGGGTCACTTGAAAGGATCGGAGACGACGACAAGGAAAGTCGTTAGTCGTGCGTCTGAATGATGGTCGGCACCTGCGTAGTTTCCCGACGAGGCTGACCTGACAGCAACCTCACCCACGATCTCCAGATTATTCGGAGCCATGGAGGGCGAGGCCGGTGGCCAATTGTCAATATCTGGTTCGTTTAACCGGAGGATTGGTGGGCAACCGAAAGCGAGTGGGCCGGGAGGCGGAAAGGTGAAATCCAAATCTCGCCGGGGGATGCCGATGTGGCCACCACGAACGAGTGGGGGCGGTCTCGCTCTCGCCCGAATGGAATTTCGGTGGACCTAGTCTACACCCATGACACATGGACCTGCAGTGTGCAGGTGCTAAAAGAGTTTATGTTAGGGACAAATAAAAGAGCTCGGAATGGGTAAGGTTTGGCACGATTTGAGGCCATCATCGCTCTTTTTAGGCAGTTGATCAGGGACCGTGATCTTGCTTTCATGTCTATCCTGTCAGAGTTATTTAGGTTTATCATTACCCTATGAAAGAAGCGTAACACATGTAATCTATGTCATCAAAACTTGGCTGTAGTCACAAGTACTTTCTTTTAACACTACTAGTGCATACTCCCTCTGTTCCTGAATAAATAGATTTCTGGAGTTGTTTTTAGTCAAACTTTTTAAACTTTGATCGAATTTCACTACTGGAAAATGCGAGTTTCCCTACCGTTTTTATTGTTCCCTACGGTTTTGATTAGTTCTAGGGAATGAAATGTTTCCCTAGGGTTGCTTTTTGGAACCGTAGGGAACCTGGTGTTTCCCTAGGAAGTTCATGATTTCGTCGGGAGCAAGAAGAGCTGTAGTCCTTCAGCTGGCTGGGCCAGCTCCTACGTGGAAGATTTCCCTAGGAGGTATATATAAAATCCTAGGGAACGAAAAATTGGAACCCTGTATGAAGGCGCCACTTCTCCCGCCGCCGCCTAGTCCAGGCCAGTTCTCCCGCGTCAATTCAGGCTAAGGCGCCAATTCTCCCGCCTGCCCATCCAGTTTTTTTTTATGAATGGCCTCCTGAAAGGCAAAGCCCACAACAAAAAAAAAGGAAAAAAAAAGAAAAAAAAACACAGCGCCGCGCGAGCGTCTTCTCCATCATAGAAGCGCCGCGCCGTGCCCCCAGCGCATCCCAGCACGCGGCCGCCTGCCCGCCCACGCCGCCCAGCACGCGGCCGCCTGCCCGCCTGCGCCGCCCAGCGGCAGGCGGCCGACGCGCGGCCGCCTGCCCGCCAGCGCCGCCCAGCGCGGGCCTGCCTGCCCGCCCGCCCGCGGCCGCCTGCCCGCCTGCGCCGCCCAGCGCGCGGCCGCCTACTCGCCAGCGCTGCCCAGCGCGTGCCTGCCTGCCCGCCCGGCGCCTGGCCGCCGCCCTTCCCCAGGACGCCGGCCTCCCCCAACCCGCCCCCTCCCTCGAGCTGCCTCCCTCCCCAAGCCGCCGCCCTTCCCAAGCCGCCGTCCGCCCTCCCCAACCTGCTGCCCTCCCAAAGCCCCCTACTCTGCACCCTGCTGCCCCCTCACATCTCCACCTTAAGCCCTCCCCAATCCCCATCCCAAGCTTTCACTCCAATCACCCATTCTCGATCTGCTGCCTCCCATTCCCTCCCTCCATGTCCTGCTGTTTAGATCTGTGGAAGCAAAGGATGGATTGACAGAGGTAAGGTATTTTCTGGGGATTTCTAGTGCATTCTTGTGTGGACAGCAGTAAGAAGATTCACAAAGAATTGATATTGATGTATTATATTCAGTCTTCCCATTCCATAGTGGAGGCACCCTTCTACTGCTTGGTCGCCTGGAGCCAAGGAGGAGTCAAGGAGTAGGGGCGGTGTTGCCCGGAGCTCTGTTGTGAAGAAGGAAGGCACCACATCTGTAGAAAGAAGGCTTCACAGTCTGCTTGTCACTCTTGAACAAAGGATTTAAGGTGAGAAGGAAAATTTCCTTTTCTTGCTGCTTTTTTTGTATTGTTAGCAGAATTGGCATGTCTAAAATATTTTATACGGTCTGTTCATTTCTGAAAAATTAGAAACTAAGAAGCTTAGCACTATGATAATTTTGGTGTTGCAATCTATTAGGTGAATATTCTTTTTTAAGTAAGTTGTCTACTGGGTTCAGAGAATAGTCAATATTGTGACTCATCTGATGCAGTCTAGAAATTTTGTTACTAGTAATAATCAGTATATGTTCTATATAAACTTGTTTGTCTATTAGTTTTAGAATACATGCACTAAATCATGTGAGTTACTTGCAAATTTTTCTGTTTCAGTTCATTGTCACAACAATAGCCATGTCAGTAGAAGATCGTAGTTGGATGTATGACGGCTGGAATGACAATGGTCGTCATTCCTCGGATTGGGTGCGAAATACAAATGCTTTCCTAGACCAGGCTTTCAATTCGGTTTCTAATTCTGAAAAACTTGGAGTAGTGTGTCCGTGTTCAGATTGTCGCAATAGAGTTAGACGGAGAAGAGACGTCATGAGCATGCATTTGTGTAAAAGAGGGTTTATGCCTGGCTATTTTACATGGACTGAACATGGTCAGCGGCCTATTAGTCAGCCTACAATGGATTATGCGTACGATACTGCCGATGGTTTAGATCAAATGTTAGCTGATTGGGGTGATGCAATGCAAACAGATAGTGTAGAGCATGAACCAACAGCTGATGCTAAGGCATTCTATGCTTTGTTAGAAGCTTCAAAAGAGCCGCTCCATAGCTACACTAGTGTTGCACTGCAAACTGCTGTAGCACGCTTGATGGCAGTTAAGTCACAATACAATCTCCCCGTAGAATGCATTAATAAATTATTGGATTTGTTTGGTGATGTACTGCCTCAGAACCATAAGATGCCAAAATCTTTGTATGAGTGCCAGTGTCTTCTTCGTGGTCTAAAAATGCCTTACATCAAGATAGATGCTTGTACAAACAATTGCATGATATACTACAAAGAAGATAAGAACAAGGATAAATGTGATTTCTGTGGGGAGAGTAGATATGTAGTTACTGAACCAGCACACCAAGGGCAGAAACGAAAACCCATACCACGTAAGGTTCTACCATATCTCCCACTCATACCAAGGTTGCAGCGGTTGTTCATGGAGCCAAACACTGCAAAGCACATGCGGTGGCACAAGGAGGGTAGGCGAGCCAACCCAAATGTTATGGTGCATCCTTCTGATGCTGAGGCATGGACACATTTCAATACATCTTGCCCAGAGTTTGCAATGGACCCGAGGAATGTTCGGATTGCTTTGGCGACAGATGGCTTCAACCCATTTGGCTATGGAAAAGCTCAATATTCTTGCTGGCCAGTTTTTTCAATTCCTCTGAACTTACCTCCAGCTCTTTGTATGAAGGAGGAAAATATATTTCTTAGTTTAGTGATTCCTGGACCGGAGCATCCTGGCAAGAATATGAATGTCTTCATGCGGCCACTTGATGAGATCAAGGAAGCTTGGCCAGGAGTTCTCACCTATGATAGCTTTTCAAAGCAAAATTTTCAAATGAAGGTTGCATATCATACTTCCATCCATGACTATCCTGGATTGGGTATGTTCTCTGGATGGTCAACACACGGTGGTTTGGCCTGTTTTGATTGTATGGCAGATGTGGACAGCACTTGGCTACCAAATGGGCACAAGTACAGTTGGTTTGATTGCCATAGAAGGTTCTTGCCAGCTGACCATAGTTTCAGGGACCAGAAGAATGCATTTAGGAAGGGCGTAGCAGTGTATGACACGCCTCCACATCGGTTAACAGGGCAAGAGGTGCTAGCATACATGAATGAAGTCAAAGAGAAATCATTTGAAGGTTATGGTACTGTCCACAATTGGACTCACATCCCATTTCTGTGGGAATTGCCATATTTCCCTCTACTTATGCGTCCACGTCACATTGATGCTATGCATACTGAAAAAAATGTAGCTGAAGCTATTTTTGCTACATGTCTTGACATGGCTGACAAGACCAAGGATAATAACAAGGCTAGACTCGACCAAGCCTTGATGTGCAATAGGAGACATCTCAACCTTGTTGAGAAGCCAAATGGCTTGTGGGATAGGCCTAGAGCACCCTTTTCCCTAAACAGACCCCAGAAGAAGGAGGTTTTGCAGTGGCAGCAGCTTATTGTTGCAAGCTGTAGTGCTTGTTCCTACTTCTCATAGCTGCTTGTTTCTACTTGTCATAGCTGCTTGTTCCTGCTTGTTCCTAGTATGGTACATGGATTCTGTACAACAAGAATTTTAACCAGTTTTAGCCAGATTTTAATAGTATGGTTTCAGTACATATGAATTGCTTCTATACATATGAATTGCTGGCTGTTCATATGAATTTAGCTCGATTTTAGTAGGTTTCTGTACATATGAATTGCTGATCTCTCTTTTACTTCTTTGTCAAATGCCCACACATTATTTTATTTATGTGGCAGGAGAAATACAAAGCTAAGGCCATGGAACTAAATGGACCAGATTTTGATTGGTTGCACTCGCCGGTTGATGTTAGAGCTCTTTATGAATGCTCTTGTGGCCGCCCACATGGAAAATGGGCTACATTTAATGGGATGGTCAATGACAAAGAAGTCCTCCCTGACTTAAGGAGAAGTCATGAATCTGCAATGGCTGCTAGGCGTCAACGCCAAGAGGAAGATGAGCGATTAAGAAGGGAAGCTCATGATGGTCGTGTGGCCAAGGAATATGCCCAAAATGTGTCGGCGTGGAGTACAATGGTACATGCTTACACTGAGAGCATGCAAAAATTTATGGAGGTGACGTCTCACATGCATCCTTTTTCTATCCATCTTATTGCCACTTGAGTTACATGTTAATCAGTATACATATACATTTGATTATTGAACTGTAGAGAGTTGCTGAGGTAAATGGTTTGCCTGTCACATCTGTTCCTGCTCCCATCCCTCCACCACCTGTGCCTCCTGTGTATGCCGATGTACCACCTGTGCCTCCTGTGTATGCCGATGTACCATCTTCAAATCCATCTCCTAATGATGTAAGTCTAATTGTACTGTTTTTGTGTGTTGTCTTTGTATAATTGCTGGTTTGAAGGGCTGCAACTGCAGTTATTTGTAGGGCTGTAGCTGCTACATTTGCCCTGCATTGGCGTATTACTATACTATATGTTTGACTGCAGTTATTTGTAGGGCTGCTGCTGCACCATTTGCCTTCTATCCATTGTTCCTGTCTCTCTCACGTGCACAGTAGCTGTAGCTGCAAATGAGTGCAGTTCTTCTAGCAAAAATACATGTCTGCCATAGCATTAGCATCTTGATTTCCAATTTCCATTACATGGTGTGCTTCCATCTTTTATTTATTAATGTTAACTGTTGTACACATCTCGGCTAGTCTTGTGAGACCTATTTTCAAATGTTATCTTTGAACCTATTTTTTGGCATAGCGTTTACCATGAAGTTTCCACTTATATTTAATAAAATCCCATTTGTTCAATTGAATAGGCTTGTACTGGTGGCTCTTGTGCTGGGATAGAAAGTCTTGAAGAAACATTGAGTAGGATTGCTCAAGGAAGATTCCGTGGCCATGAAAATGCAGGAACTACAAGCGGTGGTGGCAACTACTCTCCTCCGACCGACGAGTTTCCATTTTTCTGAAAACTTATGCTGCCAAAACATGGCACTTATCTTTTGTCGCCAAAACATGGCACCTATATTCTGTTGCCAAAACTAGCATGGATTAGACAACTCCATTTGAGTTAGTGATTAACTGTTAGATGGACAGCTATTATCAGTGAACACCATAATTGTAATGTGATAATGCACTGTTTGAGCTGAATGCATTAAATTATTGCTGATGGTTGTCAACGTGTTCAAATTTAAATTTTGTATATGAAATCATTAGAATTATTTGAGGTCAAATATGGTGCCATGCCAGATTTATTTCCCTACAGATCAGTTTCCTAGGGAACTTAAGTTCTAGGGACAAACTTTACACGTTGGTTTTGTGTTCTTGTGTCAGCATGCGTAGCAGGTTCCCTAGGGAGCCTTTTTCCTAGGGAAACCAGAATCCCCTACGGTTCCCAGACAAACTGTAGGGCACCTTCCTATTTCCCGTCAACATGTTCCCTAGGACTGTTTCCCTACGAAATACGATAGGGGATCAGGTTCCCTACGGTTTTAAGGCTTTTCCCTAGGAATTTGAACTCTAGGGAAACTCGTAGTTTCCAGTAGTGTTTATAGAGAAAAAAACATCAAGATTTATGATATCAAACTAGTATCACTAGATTTACCATATAATATATTTTCATAATATGCTCATTTTATGTCATAGATGTTGTTATTTTTTTTCTATAAAACTAGTCAAACTTAAAAAAGTTTGACTGACACGGATTCTAGGAATTGATTTGTTTGGGGACAAAGGGAGTGTATAGATATGATATATGGCATTAATGGCGAGCATTTTGTATGATTTGATCTATGTAAGATTGAGTGGGGGGAAATTAAAAGTACTTCACAGAAAAATAATGCAAAATGGGTGCCCATATTATTAACCAGAGCAATACACAACATTCGGGCCTCTTTTTTACTTGAAGGATTTTCATATGAGTTTTGTAGGATCCTGATCCTTAGTAAATTTGGACATGTTTGGTTTGAATCCTAAGAAAGTTGCCTGGACCAGGCAATAATCTCAGACGTTGCATTTTGGTTGACTGTGGTGGGATGTTGCTGCCTGGATTAGACAAGTTTCTCGGGACGAGGGCCGAGCTTAGTTGGAGCCAAAGGTGGCCATGCCCCCTGCTGTTAGAAAGTTTCTTTAGTAATGAGGTGTTTGGATCCAGGGACTATAGTTCCTGTCACATCGGATGTTTAATGCTAATTAAGAGGACTAAATATAAGCTAATTATAAAATTAATTGCATAGATGGAAACTAATTTACGAGACGAATCTATTAAGCCTAATTAATCCATTATTATCACATGTTTATTGTAGCATCACGTTGTCAAATCATGGACTAATTAGGTTTGATAGATTCGTCTCGCAAATTAGTCTCCATCTGTACAATTAGTTTTATAATTAGTTTATGTTTAATACTTCAAATTAGTGTCAAACATCCAATGCGACTGGAACTAAATTAATTTTAGTCCGGGGAACCAAACACCCCTAAGTACTCAAATTTACCATGTGTGGAGTGAGTTTTGAGTTTCATCTCTTAGCTTAGCCCCCTCCTCTTACGAAGATCCGCCATTGCATGTAGTTTCCTTTTACATCATCCAAACACACAACCTCTATTGTTCCTGCGTTTTGAAATCATATAGAATATCTCATGTGAGACATTTTGTTCTATATTTTTTCCTATTTCTATGTTTTCAACTCATGCTTTCTAAATATAAGGCCTCAGTAAGATGAACTAGTAGCTTTCAAGTTGACAAAGTAGCAAAGCCATCACCCATGTACCAGACAATACACTAGTGTTAAAAGAAGTCCATGTGTTTACTGAACGGGTCTAAAAATTACGAGATTAAACTAAAAAAAGCAAAAAAACATCATTAGATTTTATCATGATCTAACAAATTAAACTAAGTCAAAGAATTCACACCTAATATATTTAACATAAAGTAAATTTGCGGTAATAAATTAACGGGAGTAGAAATTGATTTCCTTACAAATTTTGAAATAAAAATACCTAAATAAAGAATCCATGTGTAAAACACAATCAATAAAAGACAAAATTTGAATAAATTAAAATATTCTTAAAAATAATATTTTGATCTCCAGATGAATTGAAAACAAAAATATATAAATAAATAGTCTATAAGTTGTAATTAGAAAGTATTTAAATTTAACATTGAAAAATAGTAATCTGATTTCCCTATGTTTTAAGAAATACATAAATAAAAAAAAAATCAGCATATTGGTATAAGTAAAGTTATTAAGTCATCTTTTTTACTCCCAAGTGCTAAAAACTAGCACATGATATAGATCAAGATTGTAATGGTTTAGCGAACTTTACGATCAGTTCGCTAGGTTTCTTGTGGTGGAACCTGCTCATCCGGGTTCAAGTCATCGACTTGGCACGGGTGCTCGCACTTTCCTGGATTTATTTCAGAATTTAATGACGCTATGCTTTCAGTGGTAGGCGACGTCCCCATCAACAGCGAGACGTCAGTGGTGACATCGTTAATCTCAAGATCTGTCGGCTTAATCCTTCGAAGGTGCTCATAGGGGTAGGGTTTACGTACGAGTGTTCATAGAGGTGAGTGTGCATACATGTTGTGGACGTCTTCGTAGGTGCACATAGGGGTAGGGTTTGCGTATGTGTGTTCGTAGGGGTGAGTGTGTGTGAGTGTTGTGGGCGTCTGCGTTGTACTGTGTAATTCTAAAAAAGATTGTTTTGGTTTATATCTACCAAAAAATAAAAAACAGTACAAATTCAAATATAGAAAGTGACCATGATATATATAGAATTTAAATATAGCATTACAAAATGACTTTTTCATGTAGACAAGCAAACTATAACTAAGTGATAAAATGCATGCATAAGAGCTATATTAGCATGCCATCACTATATTTGGCATGTTCATAAAAATCATTGATGCGCTTCAAATTCCCACGTCGCTCCTTCTCCCATTGTGTTGTAAGCGTCACCATCTCAAATTGCTCTTTTGTCGTAGCCTTAAGATCATTGATTCATTTTTTTCATTTGTTTATGTCCCAAAAGTTTAGCACCAACATCGATATCGGTGAAGGCAAACAAGTAGATAGTATAATGATCGTAGCTCAAATTTAACGTGTTTCGTAGTGATTGTGATGACCAAGGAGAATAAAACAAGTTCGATCAGTCAAGATTATGATAAAAGCATAAAAACATATCTTCTTTTGATACCTTACAAGCTATTGATCAAACAAAATTCCTTGGTGCACATGTTTAACAAGTTCGCAAGCAACACAGAGGGGTATTATTTGGATTTTTTTTCGAGAAGTTGGACACAAGTGGAAACAGTTATGATCATAGCATGGTTCATGCGGTGGAATGGCATAAGTAGTAGTCTAGAGATCACCAGCCCACTGGTGTTAGCGATGGATCCACAATTTTATTTTAGAATGCTTACGTCAATGAATGTTGATGTGATGATGGGGCCGACCAACTAATCACCCTGTTCGCTTGAGCTACTTTTCAGCTATGGAACAATGTTTTTCTCTTACAATATTTTAGCATAAGCATCAGCATAAGCCAAATTTCAACATAAACGTCAATGAATGTTTGAGGCAATATATTGCCTCTAGCAGACATGAATAGCATTATGGTGAATTCGGTAATGGTTTATGGTAAAAAAAAGGTAAACGTGGATTTGTAAGTAGGAATAAGGTATTAGATTATTAGGATCTTATAAATTTGCAAGAGGGACAGAGAATAAGAATTAAGAAATGTTGTGACAGTGATTCTGTTAAGCTCAACAAAGAACTGAAAGTCACCTAGATTTGCATCAGTAAAAATTACAGTCATGGGATATGATTGTAGAAAGTAAGCCAAAGAATTGGTGACAAACAGTATAAATTTTATGCAAGTGGACGTAGTTACTATGAAGCATCAAAAGAAAAAATACTTCTTCTGAAAAGTTACTTCAAAACTTAATAATTAATAATAGACTAGTATCGTGCCCGTGCGTTGCTACAGAACAACTAAACTTTTATTCTAAAAATACACGGATCACATGATAAGATAACAATACTGTGGAATTAAATATTAACGTTAAACTGACATTTAATCCAAAAAGCAAAGTTCGTGAAAAAAACAAATGAAAATTATAAACTTCTAATTCCTTTACACCATACATTAACCATGGAAACTTCATAAAATAAATGAGATCTAAAAAAACAGAAACATAAATTGACATTGAGAACACCCACCCGTCGTAGAGGGAATCCGTTGTTGTTTAATGCGAGAAACACAAAACCATGTTCCTTGGGATGATCAAACATGCACCATATCGATGACACCATGGGGTCATGCACGCCGCTGACACCAATGAAGACCCACTTGTAGAATACGTCCATGCTTATTTGGTAATTAAATAATTAATTATATCATAGCTGATAAACAATTGTAGTTAATTGAATTGATTCATCAGTAGCGGAAGATGAACATTAGATAAAATGCTAGTGCAAAGTGCTTCAATTAGGGGAACAGAAATTAAGTGAAAATTGTTTATTGCAATCAAACAAGAAAACATCTGTTTTATTGATATGGCAAAACATCATGAAGCTGTAGATAGTTCACTGAGTGTCATTTTATCAATAGAAAAGTTCAGCTTGCCTCACTTCACTACCTTCTCTCATTTCCTGCAACGGTAAGATGCAGTCTAGAGAATCATTCATGAGTTCTTGCCAGAAAACATTAAAGCACTGAATGGCACTGGAAAAAATCAGTTAACATATAGTACTCCTATATCCTTATATTATGGTGCTAAAAAATCAGAACAGCAACTGCATTGGCTGGATTATGATAGTAAGTTAGTAGTAAAATTAGTAATCTCTAAACTGCAAACCCTCCTTAAAAAACTGCAGTCCCATGTCCAAGGATCGGACAAAGAGCTGTTACTAACAGCTCCGAATGTTCCAAAGGTGCTCACCCAGATAAAACAACAAGCACCTTTGCGTGCACAATAAACTAAAATCCTATTAGAACAAACCATGTCTAGCAAATATATTTTTTCCATAAGCTGAATTGTTGCCTTGCAGCAACCTTGCTACATGCTAGCTTCACAATACCAAATTTTATAGCAGATCTAAGCACATACAGGTACAAGTTTCGAGAAGCATGGTTGAACAATTGTGAGCTGTAAATATGTGTTGTTCGTCCTATGTGCGTGCAAGAATCAACAAATCAATAGATGAAACCTCTTTTTTTTGCAAACATGAATATATGTTGAGATTGACTCTGATATAATTAACATGATGCTTAATTCTAAATTTAAACAACTGTCTGGAAAATTGTCTCTTTCATGATATAGATACGTTCATACCTGATTTAGGCAACGTGTTTCAATATTGCAGAAAATATGACCTTGTTCGTCACTTTGAATCTTTTATCCTGTCAAAGTACCAGTGTCACCTTAGTCATATACATGTATCACAATTCTTGTCATATATCTAAAGAAGCGTATACAAATTATAGCCCAATTCCATGTGTTAGTTGAATTTGATAGCTGGTTTTGTAGTTCACTAAAACAAATATTTTAAAAATCATGTCCTTTTTTCATTTTGGGTGTATGGGTATGTACATTAGCAGATTTACTCACAAACACAAACCATTCCAAAGAATACAAGCTTTGAACATATTGCAATATCAAAAATTGGGAAATCAGTAAATAAATTCGCCAATATAAAAATACATTGCAATGATCAAGTTGCAGCTTTATTATCATCAGACAACCACCAGAGTAACTTCAATTCTTAGTTTTAGATTATAGGAAATGATGAATATTTCAACTTTCAAGGGACATGATGTATACCTCAGGTCTCAGTTTCAAGTCTTAGTCTGATCTCTTACAGCCAGTGCTCACGAAACACTCCTTGCATGGGAGAAAGCTTGCTTATGTGGTTCCTGCAATATTGAACACCTAGTAGTTATCCCAACAATGATCTTAATGGGTAAAAGACCTATCCAACCAAAGTCTTCGCTATCAAGTCGCAACAAAATCTCCAACAAAGAAATGTATACCAAAGTCTGGACGGCGGTGCGAGGACGCGGGCTTGTGGCGGCGGCGTGGCCTGACGGCACTGGACGACACATTTTCTGCTGTGCTGAGGGATCCGGAAGGAAGGAGCGCGTGATTGACGTTCCTTTTTTTCCATACCTGGGAAGAAAGGAGCGCGTTGGAAGTTTTTTTCGCACGTAAAGCGGCAGACCGACGTAGCGATGCTTTTGTCTCACGAAGATAGTGTCCTTGTTTTACTCTTTTTAGTTGTGAGAGATGTACCCAAAATTTAATCACTCGTCTACTGAGGTCAGCACAAACTACACATAATAGTATTGGCCAGACATGACTGTTATTTATATGCGTCAAAATTTAAACAATAAATATTTATTCACTGCAGTAGAAAAGTAAAGTTGACAAAAAGTGTATGGATTGTTCGGCTAACCTAGAGTGGCAATGTCGTGGATGAAGAAATATTAGAACCCTTAATCATGTTGCTGCTACATCACCACTGTTGCGTCGTCGTCGTAGTTGGCACTACAGGACAGGGCCAACTCTATATTGCATTAACAACCAATAGCTCAGAGAGTTTAATCCAGATAATGTGATAACGTCCATCTAGTGCAAGCAAGAATCCACTCAGGGATGCAAATATAGCTCTGCAATATAAGCTCTGAAGGTCTGAATTATTAGACTCATGCCGCTGGTCCAATATAAGATCTGAAGCTCTGAATTATTAGATTCAGAAATGTGCATCAGTTGAAAAAACAAAAGACAAATCAAAACACTAGACATGGGGCTGGATGTTCCATATTGTGGTGTCGAAGGAGCGGGGCTAGATGTTCATCGAAATCTAGGGCGACTTCAATGGTTTCGATGCCACTGACTTTCTTGTCTTCCATTTCTATACTGTTGTGCACCGCTGGCTCCACGGCCTGCTCTAGGATCAGTGCGACAAAGAGGAGAAGCAATTGATTGCTAAAAGGTGCATGCAGACTTCTCAAATAAAATCACTAACTCATTTGCCAGCAATCATTATCGGCCAATTTTTGAACCATACGGTTTCTGGCACAGTAACTTTTCAATAATTTTACAAAATATTATCATCCCTGAAAAGATACAAAATGTCTATCCAAATTTCCATCCCATGTTAAAGTTAATGGCTTCAAGAGAACTGTCTATCAAAATCTCGAGAATAATGGTTGGTACCTTATTCAGGAGAGAAAATGCAGTCCGTACAGGATAGTGATCATCCATGAATGCCACCGCACAAAGCCCATCCTATTATGGGAGTAGAACTTGTATTCTGAAATGAAAAGAGAATGCAGATCAAAACAACATGCGGGGATACAGTAAAAAATGTATTCCAAATCTGTAAAGCAAACAGGGTCAGCCATAATGTTATGATCGCTTAGCTACTACAAGATGCGATGCAAGTGCAAATGGTTCAAGGATTCATCGAATTTTATTGAGATGATGAACAGTGGGCCTAAACACAAATTCAGCAATAAGATCAGTTGCAACATTAGATGCGTTAACAGACATCACTACTTTCCCCACACGCAGCACAAACAATCTCACTACTCGCAACGACCATCAAACCACCAGTGGATCTGTAGCCGAAGGTTGCCCATGGACAAATTAGTATGAACCTCGGATCTCCTCACGTGATCTGAAACCGATCAGATATGGGGAGGTTACCTTCGTACTGGACGGACTACCGCTGGCCTGGCCTGGCGTGCTAAGCGACGTTACTGGTGACGAAGACGATGAACGCGCTGGGAGATCCCGCGGCTACAAAGGCCCGTTGCTTTGGTACCTCGGAGGTCAACGAACGTCACAGTACCGGGGAGGCGCGCCGTGCGACGGACCAGCAGGGTGTCGTGGGCATGGATGGTTGGCGGCGCAAATCAAGATGCAAGAGCGGCGCCGGCGTCCACGTCGATGTAATGCAGTAGCGGCGTCAGCATCGCACTGGAGGAGACCGAGTGAGGCGAGGAACGTCGCGTGGCCTCCGCAGTCGGGATGCCGCACCGGCTCCGTTGCTGGCCGGGAAGGTGGCCTCAGGGCTTGCGCGGGCGGCGGCGGGCAGTGCGCAGGGTGGTCGCGGGTACGCGGGCGACGCGCAGGGCGGTCGCAGGCGGCGGAGGCGCGCTGCGACGCTGCAGGGGGCGCGAGGGGTGCGGGGCTGCGGGATTGCAGGATTGTGACGAGCGAGGTTTCCTCCCTCCTTTTTCACAAGCGAGGGGCATAGGCGAGAGGGATGGGGGATCGCGGGAGGCAGGAAGGTGAGGCGAAGTTTTTATCGCACCAAAACGGTATCTCCTCTTTAGTTGTGGGAGATATGAAAAAAAGCTACCTGTCATGGCGTCATCTTGCTAGTTTGGTATCCCCAATCGTCACGCTGAAGAATCTCTCCTATTGCTGCTCCCAAACCTTCACACCGGCAGTGACGGCAGAGCCAGGCGGCGGCCGGGGACTCTTGCCTTGCCTGGCCTGCCCTGTGCCATCTGGACATGGTCCCGGTCCACGAGGCATCCACCTATATAAACCCACGCGCCACCAGTCCACGCTCTCTCTCACAGTTGCCTCCCCTGCACGGCCCCGCCCCTCCCTGTCCCTGCTTCCCCTCCCGCTCCCGGCTCCCGCAACTGGTGGCCGCCGTTCCGGCCCCGCCCGACCCTCCCCATCCCCTCCCTCACCTCTCCGGCCCTCGCCTCCCGCTCCTCCTGCAGTCCCGCATCCTTCGCCGCCTTCTCATCGCTTCCAAAATCGCAAAGCCGGATTGTTACTCGCATCGCGCGCGGGGACATGGACCCGGACGACGAGCCGTCGGCGCAGCGGAAAGCCGTCGACTTGCACCAGTCGAGCGACACGGAGCCTGCCTCCGCGCCCGCGTGCACCCGTCGCGCCGCGCCACGTGTGCTCAGCTACGGTGACGATCCTGTCGCCGCCGCCTCCGCCTCGGCGCAGCGCTGCGCGTCGTTCCCGCAGCGCCACGGCCACGGCCACGGCCAGGCGGCGCTCGCCACCGCGGCCTCCTTCGCCGCCTGGGTCGACGGCGGCTCGGCGTCGGCGTCGGCGGTGGCGGCGGCACTGGAGCGGGCCATGTCGTAGTACGGCGGCGCGGGCGGCGCGCTGCCGGAGTTCGTCGGCGCCGGCGGGGGCGAGGGCATCTTCCGCGTGCCGCTCCGCGCGGCGATGCACCCGGCCCGCCCGCACCCGCTGCGGGAGACGCAGGTGGGCGCCTTCCTGCGGACACTGGCGTGCGACCCGCGGCGGCGGCAGCTGTGGACGGGCGCCGAGTCCGGGGTCCGGGTGTGGGGTCTCCACGAGGCGTTCCGCGGGTGGCGACCGAGCGCCGGGCCGCAGCGCCGCGGCGACGAGGAGGCCGCGCCGTTCAGGGAGTCCGTGCCGGTCCCGCCCGCGCTCTGCGCCGCGGTCGATGGCGCCAACGGGATGGTGTGGACGGGGCATAGGGACGGCAGGATCAGGGCGTGGCGCATGGACCACGCCGCGCCCTCGCCCGCCGGAGACCCCGCCGGCACTGCGCCCATGTCCAAGGAGGCCCTCTCGTGGCAGGCGTACAGCCGCACGCCGGTGCTCGCCATCGTCGTCACGTCGTATGGTAACAAGCTTTGCTTGCTCGATCATCTCGTTGTTTTGTGCTCTGTTGACTGTTTCTAGCAATTAGACAATGTGCCAGAAGGTGTGCTGGGAATCCGGAATGTTTGGTTTTTTTATTACTGGCTGATTTCACATGACTGAATTGTGATAGCTTAGTAATAAACCCCCTGTTCGCCTGAGCTTATTCAGGCCATGTTTAGATTGCAAAAAATTTCAACCCGATGAATAGTAGCACTTTCGTCTTATTTGGTAAATATTGTCCAATCGTGGACCAACTAAGCTCAAAAGATTCATCTCGTGATTTCCAACTAAACTGTGCAATTAGTTATTTTTTTACCTACATTTAATACTCCATGCAAGCGGCTAAAAATTGATGTGATGGAGAGAGAGTGAAAAAACTTGGAATTTGGAGGTGATCTAAACAAGGCCTCAGAACTACTTTTCAGTCATGGAACAACGTTTTCCTCTCTCAGCATTTCAGCATAAGCATCAGCATAAGTCAAATTTCAGCATAAGTGAACAGGGTTCTGGGACCTCTAGTAGTCAGTATTTGATGACGAGAATTTTGAATCCCAAATTAGAATATTATCATGCCACCGTTAAATCTTAGCTATATATGTTAAGTACTTTATGTCCAAGTTTTGTTGTTTTGTATGAGGTGGGGACAGCTACAAATAGAGTAGGGACTAGCTACAAGTTATTCTGGAATGGCGTCATTCCCTTGTCTTCCTTAGGTGAATACGCATGGATTTAGCGCATTTGGCGTCTCTTTCTAGCTGGAGAAGTTTTGTTGGGTAGAGTTAGCCTT
Organism: Miscanthus floridulus; assembly: GCF_019320115.1. Taxonomy (NCBI): domain Eukaryota; kingdom Viridiplantae; phylum Streptophyta; class Magnoliopsida; order Poales; family Poaceae; genus Miscanthus; species Miscanthus floridulus. Next base: position 82,973,557 of record NC_089592.1, on the reverse strand, counting down.
TGTGGTGTCTTTTCATACAGAAATGGAATTAGCCTGTGGAACCTTTATAACTACCATAATCCTTGAGTACTAATTTGCAAAATTCAATTCGTTCCTTGTTGTTGAGATGCTCAGTGATGTTATCCTTATCCATAATCTATATGATTCTTGAGATCAACAACTCTGTACTCTCGATCCAAAGTTCAAAACCTAGTCTCCCAGCTTCATTGGGATACTTTCATTTTGCCTTCTGTCAATGTCTGAATCACTAGATCTTTATTGTTTGAGTCTATTCATCTCTGATGTTTTATAGTTCATGTGTTAACATAGATTCTGATTTAGAAGGGCTAAAAGGTATCCAAATTTATTGTTTCATTTAATCTCTTGGAAACCGGTGAAATTTGGTCAGGATCGGAAGGGGGTGTCATAAAGGCATGGCCTTGGGACGCCATTGCTAAGTCCCTCTCATTTACATCAGGAGAAAATCATATGGCTGCCTCGCTGGTTGAAAAATCATATATTGACCTTAGGAACAATGCTACAGTTGGTAACATGTGCTCTTTGCCTGCTGCTGATGTGAAACACATGCTTGCAGATCGCTGCAGAGCAAAAGTTTGGAGTCTAACTAGCATGACATTTGCTCTTTGGTATGCTTTGATAAATATAGATATATTTAACAGTCTCAAATTCACCGGCACTTATTTTTATATATATTTTATACAGGGATGCTAAGACTAGGGAGCTTTTAATGTTAGATTGATCTCCCAACCAATAAGCCCAACGGCCTATTGGGCCTTGGTCACGCGCCCTGATCGGGGGCGTCCAACCCTACATGGTTGGTGGGCCCCCGTCGCACTGCGCTATATAAAGAGGTGGGGGGCCGGCGGCTCAAAGCACGAGGTTCGCCGTGAGCTGCAAACCCCACCGACAAACCCTAGACCGATCTAAGAGGGCGCGCAGCCAGCGACGGGAAGCTCCGCTGACTTCGCCGTCGTCACTGCTACGCCATCTGTCTGCACTGCATCGACGTCCGTGCAACCTCTACTCCACCCGTCGCTGCCCGTGTGCTGCCTCCATCAACGAACCAGCGATGGCCAGCTCAACCGCGACTTCATCTGAAGGCTCAGGTTCATCACCAGCACCTCTCTACCCTATCTCCCTCTCGGTGTAGTGTTCTAGGTCTAGATGTGCATGTGCTTTACGGATCCAAGTGTTCATCCGCCTAGATCTACCCTAGTCGATCCACAGAACATTAACAATGGTATCAGAGACAGGTTTAGGTATAGATCTTGGATTCTAGGGTTTTGATCTAGAACGGGTACCGATTAGAAAAGGAAAAGATGAAGAGATCCAGTGCGGATCTAGAAAGTAGAAAGGGCTTCGGCCAACAAAGGGTTCGATTGAACCCTAAACTCGATCCCTTCGGATCTGAGAAAAGATGATGGTTCGGGAAAAGTGAAGAACCGAACATCCAAACCCTAGATCGGGTTTTGGGATAGAGATGAAAACTGGAAACCGAATTAAACCCGAAGGTGATTCGGGGAAAAAGAAAAACAGTGCCGTCCCTAACCCTAACCCTAACCCTAATGGGGAAATCGTGCAAAATCCGAAATCCGAATCAAAGAAACCGAAAGGGGAAAGAAGGGGAAGAGGGTGGCTTGGCTCACCTCGCCGTCGAGCACGCCGGCGCGCGGGGAAAAGAAAGGGCCGGTCGGGGGTGAACTGCTCGCCGGAACGGCCACTAGGGCGCCGCGGCCAGGCCGCTCGACGGCGGCGCGCTCACCCGCTGGGGAGCGCGCACGCCGGTGAGGGGGCCGGAGACAGCGCCGGGCTCGCTGCTCGCTCTCGTCGTCTAAGCTTCTCGCTCGGTGTCTGCTGCGGCGGGACTGAGTGGAGAGGAGAGAGCAGTGAGGCGAAGAGAGAGAGAGCGCGAAGGCCGAATGGCGCTAGGTCAAGGGTGCCGCGACGGTCGCCGGGGTTTTGATCCTACGATGCGCGCGGGCAGCCGTCGGATGGAGACGGACGGCCACGAGCGAGTGGGCCAAGTCGCGGCCCAGGCGGGCGCGCGGACGCGCGGGACATTGCCGGCCTAGGCCCAGGTTGCGGCCTGGGTGCGACCTGTGCGCGCGAAAAGAAAAGGGCCGAGCCGTTTTCTGCGGTTTTGGGCCAAAACAGAGAAGATTGAGTCTGGTTTTTGCATTTTCTTTTTCCAGAAAATTGAAAAATGGAAATTGGCTCAAAAGAAATAGAAAAAGTAATTTTCCCTGTGGGTAAAACTCATCAAATTGAATATTTTTCCGCTGCGTATTTAAAGATGCAATTTTGATTATTAAATTCGAACCAACGGGAGAATTTAATTTTTGAAAATGAATATGTTTTGAGTTGATTATGATATTGTTATTTTCTGACCAACGTTGTTAATAGCAATATTATAATTTTAATGATTATGCATTATTCCTATTTCTGCCCAACGGTGATGTAGATTTAATGTATAAAATAATTGTATGTTTTAATTTTGACCAACGTTAAACTAAGGCATGCAATTATTGTTGTTATTTGTGTTCTCACACTATTTGAATTGTGTTTTCAGGAGGATACACCTTGATGAGTTGTATCAAAGAGATCCCCACTCTAAAAGGTGATAACTATATTGAGTGGAAGAAAAAGATAGACCTGGCTTTCATCCTCGCTGAGGTGGACTGGGTTGTCACCACACCGTGCCCTAGAGAACCTATGGCACCGATGAGGGAGACAGATGAGACTGATGCTGCATGGCAGAACAGAGAGCGGGATTTTGCTCCCGTAAAGATGTCCTATGACCTTGAGCATAGGAAATGGGTCACTGCCAACAAGAAGTGTTTGGTAGTGATAAAGAACACGATTGAGCCTGCTATTGTGGGCTCAATTCCAGACTGTGACACGGTCACAAAGTACCTAGATAGAATAAAGAGTCAGTTCACTGGCTCTTCAAAGACATATGCAACCCAGCTGATCAAGCAGCTGGTTACAGAAAGGTACTCTGGTGGCGGCAGTGGCATTAGAGAGCACATACTGAGAATGAGCAATCTGGCATCTAAGCTCAAACCAATGGATTTGGCACTCAAGGATGAGTTTCTTATTCATTTGATTTTTGCTTCTTTGCCCAAAGAATTTGACACCTTTGTTGTTAATTACAACATACAGCCTGAAAAATGGGATTTAGAAAAGCTCATAGCCATGTGTGTGCAGGAGGAGGAAAGAATAAAAGTTTCACAAGGTGGTTCTGTCAACTACCTAAAAGATAAGAAAAAGAACTATAATAACAGTTCTTCCTCCAAGTCATCTGGAAAGGGTCCCATGCAACAGTCTCAGAACAACCAATTCCCAGTGGCTAAAGATCAGTGTCTCCACTGTAAGAAGACAGGACATTATAAGAAGAATTGTCCTGATTTCCTAAAGATGATAATGAAAAATAAAGGTAAGAACATTATTACGTTCGTAAATGAATCCTTATATGTAAAGTTTTCAAAATCTACTTGGTGGATTGATTCAGGTGCAACTATTCATATTGCTAATTCATTACAAGGATTCCGTTCGATGAGAACTTTGCAAAGAAGCGAAAGTTTCATTAAAGTCGCAAATGGAGTACAAGCAGATGTTGAGGCCGTTGGCGATCTTCCGCTAGAGCTTACTGATGGCTTCGTACTTTTTCTTAGAGATGTTCTTTATGTACCTTCTTTGCAAAGAAACTTGATTAGTGTATCAAAGTTGGACCATGATGGTTATGATTGCCATTTTGGAAATGGCAAATGTCAGGTATTGTTTAATAATAAATGTGTTGGTCTTGCCTTCCGACAAGACGAGCTTTATTTGTTATCACTTCGTGAAAATGTGAATTCCGTATGTGATGTGAATGAGAATGTATCCTCATCGAACAATGGAAACAGAAAACGAAAGAGAGCTCACGATGCGTTGTCGAAATTATGGCACTGTCGTTTAGGCCATATTTCGAGGGGGAGAATAGAAAGACTAGTTAAGAATGATATTCTTCCTCCATTAGAGCTCTCAGAGTTAGAATAATGTAGAGATTGCATAAAAAGAAAGTATGTAAAGAAAATTAAGAAAGATGCCAAACGAAGCGTAGGAATTCTACAGATTATTCACACAGACATATGTGGTCCTTTTCCTGTGAAAAGCGTGGATGGTTATGATTCATTCATAACATTCACAGACGATTACTCTCGCTTTGGCTATATTTATCCAATTAAAGAAAGAACAGAAGCGTTGGATAAATTCAAAATATTTAAAGCAGAAGTTGAAAATAAGCATGATTTAAAGATTAAGATAGTCAGGTCTGACCGTGGGGGAGAGTACTACGGTCGGCATACCCCATATGGACAAGTTCCTGGACCTTTTGCAAGGTTCTTACAGGAGAATGGTATAGTCGCCCAGTATTCAACACCGGACGAACCTCAGCAGAATGGAGTAGCTGAAAGGTGTAACCGTACCCTGATAGATATGGTGCGTAGTATGATAAGTTACTCCACTTTATCGATGAGTCTGTGGATGGAGGCGTTAAAAACCGCCATTCATATTCTCAATAGAGTACCAAGTAAGTCAGTGCCCAAAACACTGTATGAGTTGTGGATAGGAAGAGTACCCTCACTTAACCACTTGCGTGTGTGGGGGAGCCCTGCTGAGGCTAAAGTTTTTAACCCAAACATTGGGAAGCTAGATCCCAAAACAGTGAGTTGCCATTTCATTGGCTATCCAGAAAAGTCAAAAGGTTTTCGTTTCTACTGTCCTAACAGACATACAAAGTTTATGGAAACAAGACACGCTGTCTTCCTAGAGGATGAAATGATTAGGGGGAGCATGGTAGCTCGAGAAATTGACCTTGAAGAGAAGCGGGTGTATGCACCCACTCCGATCATTCATGAGCCATTTTTCTCACTACCTGCTGTTGCTGCACCAACAGTACAAGACACTGTGGTGCCAGCACCTGTTGTTATCCCACCTGTGGCAACAATGAACGATGATGAGGAACATGTGCCTCAGGATCCTATAGAACCTATTGCCACATATGAGGGGGAGCAACAACAGCCTCAAACAGAAAATGTGCCAATTGAGGAGGCCCTTAGAAGGTCGCAAAGAGTTAGAAAATCAGCTATTCCTGCTGATTATGAAGTGTACAACACTGAAGAATTTCAAATGGAGGATGATCCCACCTCATTTGAAGAAGCCATGAAAAGTGATCATTCATCAAAGTGGCTTGAGGCCATGGAAGATGAGATGAGATCAATGAATGCAAATAAAGTTTGGGATTTGGAGATAATTCCTAAAGGAGCCAAAACAGTAGGCTGTAAATGGGTCTACAAAACAAAACTTGACTCTCAAGGGAATATAGAGAGATATAAAGCCCGACTTGTGGCAAAAGGCTTTACACAAAGAGAAGGGATTGATTACAATGAGACATTTTCTCCAGTCTCATGTAAGGATTCCTTTAGAATCATAATGGCATTAGTGGCACATTACGATTTAGAATTACATCAGATGGATGTAAAGACGGCATTTCTCAACGGAGACTTAGAAGAAAATGTTTACATGGCACAACCGAAAGGTTTTGTCATGGAAGGAAAAGAACGTTTGGGATGCCGCCTAAAGAAATCCATTTATGGATTAAAACAAGCTTCAAGACAGTGGTACTTGAAGTTTGATCAGACAATAAAGAATTTTGGGTTTAAAGATAATGTTGAGGACAATTGTGTCTACACAAAGTTTAAGAATAGGAAGTTTATCTTCCTTGTCCTGTATGTGGATGATATCTTACTTGCTAGTAGTGATGTCAATCTACTACTGGAAACAAAGAAGTTTTTGTCCTCAAAATTTGATATGAAAGATCTTGGTGAAGCTTCGTTCGTTCTAGGGATCGAGATTCACCGAGATAGAAGTAAAGGGGTATTAGGACTGTCACAAAAGGCATACATAGAAAAAGTCTTAAAGAAATTCAGTATGCACAAATGTAGTCCCTCACCTGCTCCTATAGTCAAGGGCGATAAATATGGGGATTTTCAATGCCCTAGGAACCAATATGAGATCGATCAAATGAAAGTGGTTCCATATGCTTCAGCTGTCGGAAGCTTACAATATGCTCAAGTGTGTACACGCCCTGACTTAGCATTTGTTACCGGGTTACTTGGCAGATTCCAGAGCAATCCTGGAATAGAACACTGAAAATTGGTAAAGAAAGTTTTGCGTTATTTGCAAGGAACGAAAAGCCTCATGATGACGTATAGAAGATCTGATTCACTCCATATAGTGGGATATTCAGATTCTGATTATGCGGGAGATAATAGAAAATCCACGTCTGGATATGTGTTCACTCTCGCAGGGGGAGCTATTTCATGGAAAAGCTCAAAGCAAACCGTCACTACATCGTCCACAATGTATGCCGAGTTTGTAGCGTGTTATGAGGCAACGGGGCAGGTGAACTGGCTAAAGAAGTTCATACCCAGTTTGAAGGTGGTTGACGGCATCAATAGACCACTGAAGTTATACTGCGATAATAATCCAGTAGTACAGTATGCTCACAACAATAGGTCAAGTGGTGCTGCCAAACACATTGACATAAAGTATTATGTTGTGAAGGATAAAGTCCGGGATCAAATGATAAGTCTTGAGCATATAAGTACCGAAAAGATGCTCGCGGATCCGCTTACAAAAGGCTTACCACCCAACGTGTTCAGAGAATATGTAGTCGGCATGGGTTTAAGGGAAAGCCTATGATTCCTGGACTATAAAGGGCCCAAAAGTTAAAGTAACTATTTCAGATCAGAGACGTGCATTGTAGCTGTTAAATCTATCGGCGATTGACCGTGACGATAAGACATGCTCTATGCATCATCTGTGAAGAAATGAGTAAGGATTAAAGGATTGAAGTTTAAAGTTTAAAGATAAAAGTAATAGTGAGATCAAGGGGGAGAATGTTAGATTGATCTCCCAACTAATAAGCCCAACGGCCTATTGGGCCTTGGTCACGCGCCCTGATCGGGGGCGTCCAACCCTACATGGTTGGTGGGCCCCCGTCGCACTGCGCTATATAAAGAGGTGGGGGGCCGGCGGCTCAAAGCACGAGGTTCGCCGTGAGCTGCAAACCCCACCGACAAACCCTAGACCGATCTAAGAGGACGTGCAGCCAGCGACGGGAAGCTCCGCTGACTTCGCCGTCGTCACTGCTATGCCATCTGTCTGCACTGCATCGACGTCCGTGCAACCTCTACTCCACCCGTCGCTGCCCGTGTGCTGCCTCCATCAACGAACCAGCGATGGCCAGCTCAACCGCGACTTCATCTGAAGGCTCTGGTTCATCACCAGCACCTCTCTACCCTATCTCCCTCTCGGTGTAGTGTTCTAGGTCTAGATGTGCATGTGCTTTACGGATCCAAGTGTTCATCCGCCTAGATCTACCCTAGTCGATCCACAGAACATTAACATTTAAAAGTATTTGGCATCGATGGCCAAGTCGACTTAGCTCGGCCAGAGGCCCCAGTAATGCCAGAACAGTTCATAGAGGAAGAGATTAAAGTAAAACCCACAAAAAAGGAGAAACCGCAAGGTTCTTTCAGTTTTTTTCAGAAATCTAGGAATGCCTTGATGGGCGCAGCTGATGCTGTACGCAGAGTTGCAACAAAAGGGACATTGGTGGAAGACAATCGGCGAACCGAAGCAGTTGCTCAAGCAATGAATGGGACAATTTGGTCTGGTTGCACAGATGGTTCAATTATTGTGTGGGATGGAAATGGGAATAGATTGCAAGAATTTCATTATCATAGTTCTTCTGTTCAATGCATAAAGACACTTGGAGAAAGTGTTTGGGTGGGCTATGCAAGTGGCACTATTCAAGTTATGGATGTTGAAGGTAACCTTCTGGCAGGATGGATTGGTCATAGGTGTCCAGTCATAAACATGGCAATCGGTGGCTCTTACATATTTTCTTTGGCACATCATGGTGGTATTCGAGGATGGCCTCTAAGTTCCCCTAGCCCTCTCGATGATATTCTACACTATGAATTGGCTAGCAGGGAGCTGTCATATACAAGGCTAGAGAACCTTAAAATACTGGTTGGGACTTGGAATGTTGCACAAGAGAAAGCTTCTCCTGAAGCACTAAGGTCATGGTTGGGTGGTGCATTTTTTGATGTTGGGTTAGTGGTGGTAGGTTTGCAAGAGGTCGAGATGGGTGCTGGAGTTCTTGCCATGGCAGCAGCCAAAGAAAGTGTAAGATACTTTGCCTCACCTTAATATTATTTCTTTCTTGCCAAGTGGGAAGGTAGCATTCAATTTGGCTAATAGTGTCAGAACAGGAAGAAGAAAAATCTGGTTAAGAATTTTGAATTGGAGATATTTAAAGAATAAGTTCACATAGTTTCTGACAATCTTCCTATTGTCTCTACTCCACCCGTTTCATGATTTAAGGAAGATTTTCCTATAGGCTTGTTCCAAATATGTGACCTCTTGAAAAATCAAGGGAGTATTCGATGAATTATCCACCTACTACCACTAATTGACAACATTGTTTCTTTTTCTTGAACAATATTATGAAATTGAGGGAACATTTGTAAATCTTCATGTTTGGTTTTTCCCTTCCCCAGACCCGGCTCATGTGGGAGCCTCCGGCATTGGGTCTGCCCTTTTTTTTAATGTTTGTGGTCCTGAAGCACCCAATCATTTAGGTTTTATTGTGCAAAAATGCAATGTAAATACACCCTAATTCTTGTACTGTGTCTCCACCTTGTTACCATTTGCTCTCCATCCCGAGTTAAAGTTTTCAATGTTGTAGCTTATAGGAAGGGATATCCTCTGACTCCTGTTCACAATTAACAGATTCTTCTATTACTTAAAACTTGGGAAGTTAATGTATTTTGTTCTCGTATTAATTATAGATCCATTTTTAGAAAGTATCCATTTTACCCCTGATAACTGAAAGGGAGTGAACACTAATAAGTTTATATTTTCCCTACTCATTACTGTATTATGATCTTTCTCCTGCTGCTTTCAGTTTAATCCAGAAATGTCAACATCACCAGCTATCGTCACCTACTATTTTGTGCTCTTTTGATTATTGTTCTATAAGGTGATTATTTGATTCAATATATCTGTCTTATGGCCTTAGGTAGGGCTTGAGGGCAGTGCCAATGGGCAGTGGTGGATAGACAGTATTGGCAAAACACTTGATGAGGGGATATCCTTCCACAGAGTTGGTTCAAGGCAGTTGGCAGGATTACTTATTGCTGCATGGTACTGACTAATCATGAATCATTCTTAATAACACATTGTAAATTTCTGTTCACATGATTATTACAGTTTGCGCTTAAATACTTTTCTCATCTCATATTTCCACATTCTACGTCATGATTATCTGAAGGGCAAGTGATGACCTTAAGCCACATGTTGGTGATGTTGATGCTGCTGCAGTACCATGTGGCTTTAGGCGTGCTATTGGCAACAAGGTAAGCGATTGTCAAGGCAACTTCACTTTCTTGTTTCTGATGAAGGTACCAGGTACCATGTGTCTGATCTGTGTCTTACCACTAGGCATCCCCTAGCTCTCTTCTGCACAATATAAAATAAAAGAAAATGTTTGCAGAAAAAGGAAAAGAGAAACTGGCAATCTGCATGGTATTTATTAGAGTTAATGCATAAATGCAAATATAGAATCTGTAAACTTATTAAAATGTGCTGTTCTTTTTGTGGCTGTACCATGAAGAAGCAATGTGTCCGCCTGTGTTAGAACAAAAGAATTCTACTGACGGCTAAGTTTGAAAGGTTCTAACTTCAGTAATCCGCAGATAAACTCTTGAAACTATATATTTGAATTCAATAGTTGATAATTAGCTTTTCATGCCTGTCAAAGTTGTGCTCCAAATTTCCTTTGCCATTCCACACTATAACTATAAATGACAGCTGATGCTTCTTTCAGGGTGGTGTCGGATTAAGAATAAGAGTCTTTGATCGCAGGATATGTTTTGTAAACAATCATTTTGCTGCACATCAAGAAAATGTTAGCCGCCGTAATGCTGATTTCGACCACATTTATCGGACAATGACTTTCAACAAACCTCATGGATCTACAGGTATGTTGTTGTCAAATGCGTCTTGGAAGTACTATTGTTTACTAACATTGCTATACATGACACCTATAACACATTTTCTTTGTTGTTGTACTACAGCTTCTGCTACATCTGTCCAATTGCACAAAGCAGTGAGTGTATGTGATCATCAAACTGTGTTCACAACAATAATTGGCTAGTTTTCCTCCTGGGAATGATATTGTTTATGTGTGCATACTGTAATAATGGCAGGCTAATGAAAATCAAGCCGATGAAGATAGGCCTGAGCTGGCAGAAGCTGATATGGTTGTCTTTCTTGGTGATTTCAACTACCGACTTAATGGCATCACCTATGATGAAGCAAGGGATATAGTCTCTCAGAGGAGCTTTGATTGGCTTAGGGAAAGCGATCAACTTCGAGCGGAAATGAAGGCAGGAAATGTGTTTCAAGGAATGTGTGAAGGTCCAATCAAATTTCCTCCGACCTACAAATTCCAAAGACACCAATTGGGTCTCTCAGGTACTGTATTTGATGCTTATAGTGTTAGTTGATCTCCACCAATAGGCCCAACGGTCTATTGGGCCCTTATCTCTGCTCCCTGATCGGGGGAGCCCAACCCTAATCCGGTTGGTGGGCCCCTGTCGCACAGCACACATAAAAGGAAGGTGGGGGTGAGGGCTCGGACTACGAGGTTCATCGGAGCCGCCACCCACTCAACAGAGAAACCCTAAAACCGATCTAAAGTAGCGCTGGAAGCGATGGGATGTGCGCCACCACCACTGCCGTCGCCTATGCAAGTTCTCCAACGCCCCACTGTATCGCCACCTCGCCTCCTCACCACCACGCCGAGCACTGGCGTCCGCAAGGCTGCATCCAGGGCGGCATCGGCGTCCACGCTGCCGCTGCGGTGAAGCTCCGCAAGGTCGAGGAGCCTAACTACGGATCTACGGGTTAAACACAGAGGTACCAATCCTACGATCCTAACAATGGTACCAGAGCCAGTTGCCTCTGTGTAATCTTAACCCTAACCGGGTAAAAGCAAAGAAAAGAGTGACCGGGGTGGCGGACATCACGGTCCCCAACCGAACCCTAACCCTAACTCGCATGGAGAAAGGAAAAAGGGGAAAGTCATTCGGATGAACTCCAAAAGAGAAAAGAAATCAAAGAAAGAAAGGAAAACAGAAAAGAAAGAAGAAAAGAAACAGGGGTCGGCACACGAACCCTAACCCTAGATCGGGTACGGGAAAAGTGGACACGGTTTCCACAAAGAACCCTAGCAGTTCGTCAGCCTAGGGTGTAGATCTAGGGTTTCAGATTGAAAAACAAAGAAAATGTCCGATCCAGATTGGATCGGGACGGAACTCGAACCCTAACCCTACAAGAGAAAGAGGACGGTCATGAGGCTACCTACCTGGAGCCTGGCCATCCTGTCACTGCCGTCGACCAAATCTATGGCCGACGAGAGAGAAACAGAGCCGCTGGGCTGGGTAGCCTGGCGCGCGCGAACAACAGGGCACCGTCGCGAGACTACTCGACGGCGGCGTGCTTCGCAACTGGGCGAGCACGCACGCCGGTGAGGAGCTCCACGGCGGCACCATCTCGTCTTCCTCCTTCGGTCACCGTAGGTGGCCGCCGCTCGTCCGCCGCAGCGCGTGAGAGTAGGAAGAGGAGAAAGAGAAAGAGAGAGGCCAGGGGAGCCGCGGGCGCGAACCCCTCGTCGCCACCGGTCGATGGCCACCGCGGCCGCGGCCACCGCCGTCGCTGCGTGCTGAGTTGCGCTGAGAAAAGAGCGGCGACAGAGAGAGAACAAAGAGAGAGAGCGGCGAGGAAAATGGATTAGGGTTTTCTGAGGAACCCGGCCGCGGCGGGTTTTTGACCTCCCAAAACGCACAGGCGAGCCGTCGATCAGATCGAACGGCTGCAAATGATCGGGCCGACCCGCGGCCCAGGCGGGCGAGCGCACCGGCGCGGCTTTGCCGGCCCAGGCCTAGGTTGCGGCCTGGGTGCGGCAGCGCGCGCAAAGAATAGCTGGGCCGGGCTGGTTTTGCTGGCCGGGCCAAAAGTACAGTGATCAATTTGAGTCATTTTTCTTTCGTTTTTCATTTTCCAGTAAAGGTTTATTTACTGGGAAATTGAAAATGCAAATTGGCTCAAAAGAAAATAAAGAAAAGATATTGTTTCCTATGGGTAAAATTCAAGAAATTGACTATATGTTCCGCTGCTAAAGAAAAGGTATATTCTCCAGTGATTTTGAATCAATGTGATATTTAACTAGAGAAAAAGAAAGTTTTCCAGTAATGTTTATTTCCTAGAAATTGATTAATGGATTAAAGAAAATAGAAAAAGCATTTTTTTCATGTGGATAAAATTCAAGGAAAAGAGAGTTTTTCCACAGCCAAAGAAATTGTTTATTCTCCAGTTAATTTGTACCAACGTGATATTTAATTGGAGAAAAAGAAAGTTTTTCCGCTGCTAAAGAAATTGTTGATTCTCCAGTTATTTTGAACCAATATGGTATTTAATTAGAGAAAAAGAGATTTGTCATGGATTATGATGTTGTTATTTTCTAACCACCGTTGTTAATAACAATATCGTAATTTTAATGATTTATGCATTAATTCTACTTCTGCCCAACGGTGATGTATGTATAAGAACAGATGTTAATTTTAATGATTTATGCATTGATTCTACTTCTGCCCAACGGTGATGTAGAATTAGTGTGTAAGAACAGTTGTGAAAGTTAAAGATTTATACATTAATTCTATTTCTGCCCAACGGTGATGCAGAATTAGTGTATAAGAATAATTGTATGTTTTGATTTTGACCAACGTTGGAATCAAGGTATGCAAATGCTGTTATTTTTATGTTAAGAAAAGTTTTGACCTAGTTTTCATCTTGTCTAAGGTGGACTGGGTAGTCACCTCAGCGTGTTCCACTGAGATTGTGGCACCGGTGAGGGAGACAAAAAGAGAATGAAGCCACTTGGGCAACTAAAGAAAGGGATTTTGAATCTCAAAAGATATCCTATGGCTTTTGAGCATAGGAAGTGGATCACTGCAAACAAGAAATGTTTGGCTGTGATAAAGAACATGATTAAACCTGCAATTGTGGGCTCAATCCTAGAATGTGACACGGTCAACGAGTACCTCGATAGAACAAAGAGTCAGTTCACTGACACTACAAAGACATATGCTACTCAGCTGATAAAGTAGCTGGTAACAGAGTGTTACTCTGGAAATGGTGGCATAAGAGAGCTCACGATGCGTTGTCGAAATTATGGCACTATCGTTCATGCCATATTTCGAGGGGGAGAATGGAAAGATAAGTTAAGAATGATATTCTTCCTCCATTAGAGCTCTCAGTTTTGGAACAATGTAGAGAATGCATAAAAGGAAAGTATGTAAAAGAATTAAGAAAAGATGACAAACGAAGCGTATGAATTCTACAGATTATTCACACAGACATCTGTGGTCAGTTTCCTATAAAGAGTGTGGATGGTAATAATTCGTTCATAATATTCACAGATGATTACTCCCATTATGTCTATATTTATCCAATCAAAGAAAGAACAAAAGCATTGAATAAATTTAAGATATTAAAGATTAAGATAGTCAGGTCTGACCGTGGGAGAGTACTACGGTCGGCATATCCTAAAAGAATGGTATAGTAGCCCAGTATTCTATACTGGGTGAACCTCAGCAGAATAGAGTAGCTAAAAGAATCAATCATACCCTGATGGATATGGTGGGCAGTATGATGAGTTACTCCACCTTACAGTTGAGCCTGTGGATGGAGGCGTTAAAAAACCTCATTCATATTCTCAAAAGAGTACCAAGTAAATCGGTGCCCAAAACACCGTATGAGTTGTGGACAGAAAGTGTACCCTCACTAAACCACTTGCGTGTGTGTGGGGGAGCCCTGCTGAGGCTAAAGTATTTAACCCAAACATTGGGAAGTTAGATCCCAAAATAGTAAGGTACCATTTCATTGGCAACACAGAAAAGTCAAAAGGTTTTCATTTTCCACTGTTCAGAGAGATATATAAAGTTTGTGAAAACGAGACACGCTATTTTCCTAGAGGATGAAAAGATGAGGGGGAGCATGGTAGCTCGAGAAATTGTCCTTGAAGTGGAGCGGGTGTATGCGTCCACTCCAATGATTCATGAGCCATTTTTCTCACTACCTGCTATAGCTACACTGACAGTGCTAGATACTGTGGTGCCAACACCTGTTGTTATCCCACCTATGGCAACAATGAATGATGATGATGAACCTGTTCCTTAGGATCCTATAGAACCTATTGCCACACATGAGGGGGAGCAACAACAGCCTCAAACAACAGTTGTGCCAAATATGGAGGCCCCTAGAAGGTCTCAAAGAGTTAGAAAATCAGTTATTTCTGCTGATTATGAAGTGTATAACACTAAGGAATTTCAAATGGAGGATGATCCCACCTCATTTGAAGAAGCCATGAGAAGTAATCATTCATCAAAGTGGCTTGAGGCCATGGAAGATGAAATGAAATCGATGAATGTCAATAAAGTTTGGGATTTAGAAATAATTCCTAAAGGAGTCAAAACAGTAGGCTATAAATGGGTCTACAGAACAAAACTTGGCTCTCAAAGGAATATAGAGAAATATAAAGCGCGACTTGTGGCAAAAGGCTATATGCAAAGAGAAGTGATTGATTACAATGAGACCTTTTCTCCAGTCTCATGTAAAGTTTCCTTCAGAATCATAATGGCATTAGTGGCACATTACAATTGAAAATTACATCAGATGGATGTAAAGACGGCATTTCTCAACGGAGACTTGGAGGAAAATGTTTACATGGCACAACCGAAAGGTTTTGTCATGGAAGGAAAAGAACGAATGTGATGCCGCCTAAAGAAATCCATTTATAGATTAAAGCAAGCTTCAAGACGGTGGTACTTAAAGTTTGATCAGTCAATAAAGAATTTTGGGTTTTAAAGAGAATGTAGAGGACAATTGTGTCTATGCAAAGTTTAAGAATGGGAAATTTATCTTTCTTGTCCTATATGTAGATGATATCTTACTTGCTAGTAGTGATGTCAGTCTACTACTGGAGACAAAGAAATTTGATATGAAAGATCTTGGCGAAGCCTTGTTCGTTCTAGGGATCGAGATTCACCAAGATAGAAGAAAAGGGTATAAGGACTGTCACAAAAGACATACATGGAAAAGATCTTAAAGAAATTCACTATGCACAAATGTAGTCCCTCACCTGCTCCTATAGTCAAGGGCGACAGATATGGGGATTTTAAATGCCCCAGGAACCAATATGAGCTCAATCGATAAAGTGAAAGTGGTTCCATATGCTTCAGCTGTCGAAAGCTTGCAACATGCTCAAGTATGTACGCGCCCTGACTTGGCATTTGTTACCGGGTTTTACTTGGCAGATTCCAGAGCAATTCTGGAATAAAACACTGAAATTAGTAAAGAAAGTCTTGCATTATTTACAAGGAACGAAAGGCCTCATGATGACATATAGAAGATCTGATTCACTCCATATGGTGGGATATTCAGATTCTAATTATGCGAGAGTGAATGCATATCCAGACGTGGATTTTCTATCATCTTGCAAAGGGGAGCTATTTAATGGAAAAGCTCAATGCGAACCATTAGTACATCGTCCACAATGTATGACAGTTTGTAGCGTGTTATGAGGCAACGGGCAGGTGAACTAACTAACGAAGTTCATACCCGGTTTGAAGGTGGTTGACGACATCTATAGACCACTGAAGTAATACTACGATTATAATCTGGCAGTACAGTATGCTCACAACATAAGTCAAGTGGTGCTGCCAAACACATTGACATAGAGTATTATGTTGTGAAAGATAAAGTCCGGGATCAAGTCATAAGTCTTGAGCATATAAGAACAGAAAGGATGCTCGCGGATCCGCTTACAAAAGGCTTACCACCCAACATGTTCAGAGGACATGGTGTTCAGAGAACATGTAGCTAGCTTGGGTTTAAGGGAAAGCCTAAAATATTCCTGGACAAAAGAAGGCCCAAAGATAAGTATCTATTTCAGAACAGAGTAGTGAGTTGTAGCTGTTAAGTCTATCGGCAATGGACCGTGACGATGAGACATGCTCTATGAGCTAATCTGTAATGGAATGAACAAAAGCAAATGATATGAAAGTGAAAATGGAATGAGATCAAGGGGGAGAATGTTAGTTGATCTCCACCAATAGGCCCAACGGCCTATTGGGCCCTTATCTCTGCTCTCTGATCGGGGGAGCCCAACCCTAATCTGGTTGGTGGGCCCCTGTCGCACAGCACACATAAAAGGAAGGTGGGGGTGAGGACTCGGACTACGAGGTTCATCGGAGCCTCCACCCACTCAACAGAGAAACCCTAAAACCGATCTAAAGTAGTGCTGGAAGCGATGGGATGTGCGCCACCACCACTGCCGTCGCCTATGCAAGTTCTCCGACGCCCCACTGTATCGCCACCTCGCCTCCTCACCACCACGCCGAGCACTGGCGTCCGCGAGGCTGCATCCAGGGCGGCATCGGCGTCCACGCTGCCGCTGAGGTGAAGCTCCGCAAGGTCGAGGAGCCTAACTACGGATCTACGGGTTAAACACAGAGGTACCAATCCTACGATCCTAACATATAGTACTTGCCTGTTATATATGTCCATCTTTTGTTACATGGACAGTTCCAATTCATTTTTTCATGGTTTATTCGTACCACCTGCTTTAGATATGAGTTTGTTCCATCATCTCCATGCAGGGTATGATTCAGGCGAGAAGAAGAGAATACCTGCTTGGTGCGATAGAATACTATATCGAGATAGCCGTTCAGTATCAATAGCTGAATGCTCATTAGAGTGTCCTGTTGTTGCTGCAATTACAGCGTAAGATTTCACAGAGCCAAGCGTTTTTGTATTTTGATCATTTTTTTGTGTGTTGAGGAAGAGAACTACGAGTTATGTGATCCTTCTTTTGTATAACTATTCCTTGCAGAATTAATTTGTTGTTTTTTGCTCTTTGATAGGTACGAAGCTTGCATGGATGTCATAGATAGTGATCATAAACCTGTGAGATGTACATTTAGCGTTGATATTGCAAGAGTAGATGAGCTGATAAGAAGGCAAGAGTTTGGAAAAATAATCGAATCTAACAAAAAAGTATGCTCTTTGCTTCGAGAGTTGCATTTTGTTCCAGACACTATCGTAAGCACAAACAACATTATATTGGAAAATCAAGAAGATGTTATCCTTCAAATAACTAATAATAGTGAAACTAGTAAGGCTGCTTTTGAAATCCTGTGTGAAGGCCAATCAATCAGAAAGCAAGATGGAACTAAATCTGAGCTGCTCCTAAGGGCATCCTTTGGCTTTCCACTTTGGCTTGAGGTAGAGTTACTCTTTTTTTAATCTATATGTACACTGCTATTGTTCTTTTTTGTATACTTTGTCGCCCTATTAGATCTCATTTGCTATATCATACTTACTACTTAGATATTGTATGCCATAGCTTCAGCTGAATGGCATTTTGGCAGGAACCCCTATAGTTGAAGCCTATATTAGGTTCCCACAACATTTTGCTTGCAGGGTGCTTGTCCTGCTTTCATGAGAAAGTAAAACATACTCCTCTATTCGATAGCTCTTCCAGATGGATAATGTGACCCCCTTATTCGTTGGGTGTGTTCTGATCATAATTTTGCTTGTAGGAAATTATCGTGTTCATTTGTCATTTAGCTCCAAACGCCGAGCGTAGGTTTTTTGAAACAAAAATGCCAAGCATAGTTAATGTAGCTGTTCTGTATGCTAGAAACATAAAACTTGGAGAACCGTGGAACTTGTTTTCCAATTGTGTGACATATTTTTCTAGCAGATACTCTCTTTGGGAACTATTTCTTTCTGGTTTCCTAATTGTGAGAAGCAAAATCTGATCAATCGCAAATTATAATGACTTGTACCAAAACTGTTAATCAATTATCAAGATGCTGAATTTGGTTCTATCGGTAGCTTTTTATATAGCCGTTTTGCAGAGATATATTATTGGGCAAAGACATACGAACTTATGACAAGTCTGTAATCAGTCATTCCATATTCTTTGTATTGCATACTTCAAGGATTCCCCCCTTTTCTGTATTTATACTCTGCAATGTTAAATAGGTCCAACCATCAATCGGTCTCATCGAACCAGGAGAAACAATGGAAGTTGCTGTGCATCATGAAGACTTCTTCACACAAGAAGAATTTGTCGACGGAGTACAGCAAAACTGGTGGTGTGAAGCCACCAGAGATCTGGAGGTTGTTCTTTCGGTGAATGTCACAGGCAGCTCCTCGACTGAGGCCGTCACACACAGGATCACTGTCCGGCATTGCTGCCCGGTGCCTTCAGCTCCCCCGCCCGTTAACCCACACTCTATTACTGAATCACCAAGTGATGCTGAGTCAGGTTCCAAGAATAACCAGTTGAATCACTTGCTACGTTCTGATTTTGCAAAATTTGGCAGCTCAGAGGTGCATGACTTGTGCGGTGTGCGAAAGCGAAGCTTGTAAAAGCGAGTTTAGTTTCTTTTTGCTTGGTGTTGTAGTTCTCCTGTCCGAGTGTTTAGCCGGTGGAGTCTTAGATTTCTTGCCTAAGCTGGGGGAAAAGTGGCTCTGCTCTTCATCCTGTTCTGTACATATGCGTCCCTGATCTCTCACGTCTCACCGTTCTTTGCATATCAAATCAAAAAGGGGGAAAAAAGGGAGAAAGAAGAGGGTGTGCAGTTGTTGCAATTACCTGTAGTTAAAATTTTAAGTTAACCTTTTTTACCTTCTTAAGTAGTAGATGTGGCATTGAAATCATGTTGTTAGAGGGTGGATTATATAATTGTACAAAGGAGGTTGTGAGTTTGAAGTACTGACTGATCAATAGTCTGTATAGTTTACTTCATTGATTGAATCACGGTAGAGTGGTTTGTACACAAAGGCAATACATGTGACTTACAGGACATTCTCTTTGATTAATGAGACTGTAATCTTTTGTACAGAACCTATAACAACAATGTTCTATTTTCTTCTTTTCCCCATCCCACAATGCCCAATTGCAGCTCAAGCTCACCAAATACTACTGGCTTTCGGTTCAGAATGTTGGGAACCTGAAAGCACCATCTATGATGTCTGCTATACCTGTCAAGTTGCATCGAGTTGGATGATGCTTTGCTCCTACTGCACACACCTCAGTTGAGATACAGCTCAACGAGAACTGAAGCTGCTCCTATAACAACGCCAGACTGTTTTTTTATTATTTATTTATTTTTCAGCGATAGCGTTCAATCCTTCATCATGAGTTTGTCAATGCTTGGTAGTCACTTCAACTGAACTTTGTCAGGCACTACACTTCAGCTCCCCCCTTTGACCTGTAAATTGCTTCAGAGTTGGTCTGCAAACTGGATTTACAAATCCTTCCACCCACCAACGCACCAACTGAGGCCCCGTTTAGATCAAAAAAAATTTGGATTTTGGCCACTGTAGCACTTTCGTTTTTATTTGACAATTAGTGTCTAATTATGGACTAATTAGGTTCGAAAGGTTCGTCTCGCGATTTCTCACCCAACTGTGCAATTAGTTTTTTTTTCGTCTACATTTAGTACTCCATGCATGTGCCGTAAGATTCGATGTGATGGGCACTATGCAAAAAATTTTGGCTTTTGGGTGACATCTAAACGGGGCCTGAAGATGACCGACCACACGAATGCTAGTGCGTTTGAGGTGGATAGAAGTTGAGCCTAGTGCAAGCGAAACAAACTTTTCAACTCCCCATTGAATGATGATGGCCTGGTGGGTCATGCTCACACACCCAAAATATTCAGCAGTTTTGACAGCCAAACAGCTTAGGTTTGAAGTTTGAACCTGACAAGTTGACAGGTGATGGAGGCTAACATAGAATAGGAGAGGAGTAGGAGAGGTCCTGGTGTGCACTGTGCAGTGCAGTTAGGTTGGGTCAAAACTGGTACACTGAACAGTCCAAGCCCAGTGATGATTTGGTCATGATTTGGTGTGAGCCGGTCGGTACAGCTGCATCTCGTTTATTAGAGTAATGATGATGATAGTTGGGTTTGGCCAAGCTCACTGACCTCGCCTCCAATGACCAGGCATTTAGGTTGTGGATCCACTGCTGGTGAAAAGTTTTGGAATTTGGAAAGGTTTGAGTTGGCAGGAGATTACAAGGGTCCAGGGAGGTTCCTACCATCTGGAAAGCGAGACTTGTGGAACTACTAGTTTGCACGTCATGATAAATGTACAGGTTTATCATCTTGTTTAGTTTAACTATCTCCCTCTAAACGTAAAGTTAAGTTTATACATGTAACAAAGTACTGTTTGAACTACCGGTCTACATTAGCATGTGTAATGAAAAGGTGATCATTCATTAAAAAAAAGAGCAATGATGCGAACAGAACGACCCTGTCGAGACACAAGTACAGGTAGCGCTGATTGCACCCTGTAGACCCTGAGGACCCTGTTCGGCTGGTATTAAAGCCGGCTAATAAGCTGACTGAAGCTGTTTTGTTGTGAGAGAAAAATACCGTAGATTCTATTTGATAAGCCGGCTGATAAGAAGCGAACAGGCCAGGACTGTGTTTCTTTTCTCATTCTAGCTCCGGCATTGGACGGCCAAGTGTTGCCTCCGTGCATGCATGATCTACCGACCTAATCGAAGCATCACGCCATCGGCATGAAAAAGGCTTCCAATCATTGCATCAGTTGGTCGGTGAGATATACAGTAGCTTAGCCTGTACGGCCAACAAAAGCCCAACCCGGCCGGCCGGCCCGCCGCCGCCGAGGCCGAAGAGGAAGAAGACGGCGATGGATCGCGTCGTCGTGGCATGGCGTGGTCCTCCATGCACGCTTCCCAGTTCCAGCAGCAAGGTCAAGGAAAGGAACCCCCTTTTTTTCTGGTGCCGGCCGGTGCGAGCGGCGACGCGGCGCGCATGAGCCGAGCCAACAAACGGGTGATCGCCAGCCGCGGCGCCCGGCTGCTCGCCGTGCGTGGCCGTGGCCGTGCGGTGCCAGCTCCCGCGCCACCGCTACGGGGACGGCGCCAAGCGCGACGCCGGCTGGTGCGAGCGAATCCGCACCAGGCGTGTCCCCGTGGGGCTGCTGCTGCTCACGCGCCTTTCGCCTTTGCGCTAGTCACACGCGTCTCGTGGGTTTTTCTGGTCGGGGGCGTTTTTCCTGCGCGCGCATCCGCCTCGCCACGCCTTTTTCCACCACCACGGAAAAAGTTGCAGACGGACTCGCACTAGATCGCCGAGCGCCACAAACTTGTGCTCCAGTTCTCACTGCTGAGGTGAAGTGGTGAACCCGGTGAGCCACACGCTACTCCTCTTCTTCCTGGAGAGTCACTCTCGTGCATGTGTATGCACCGATGGATTCGCGTAAACGCATAACCTGATAGCGAAAACTGGGACAGCTGAGCATATCGCGCATTTGCAGCAAGGGAAGGGCAGCGGATCGCACGGGGACGTGTTGACACTTTGCATTATGTTTTGTCTGGCATTCTAGAAGAAGTACGACGATGCTGTTTCTTGTCCTAAACAACCAACCATCGCCAGTCGCCACGCTGAACCAAAGTGAGATCTCCCTGGGGCCTGGCCTCACTTTTTTACCTCCACTGGATTGGATAGCAGAAAAATGCACAAAATTTATTAGCAAGCAAGCAGTACACTGGTAGACGTTTTCTAGCTGTCTCACTTTCTAGAAGAGTCATGCTTCCACTAGTGGTGCTTGTTTATCCTCTTCTCATCCCAGCTTCACCAACCAGCCACTGAGTACACCTCATCTCATCACCCTTCTTTTGCAAGAGAGAGAGAAGCAAATAGCATGATCCCAGAACACAAGTGCATGATCAGCTCAGCATTCACGAACAGAACAAAAAGAAGAAGAAAAAAAGCCAAAGACCAATGCCACCGGTATCACTCACTCATCTCCAGTATAATAATCGTGCAGTATACACACATCTATCATACAAAAAAAAAACAGAGTGAGACACTAAACCATCATAAGGCCTAACCCGCCTACATCTGCACACCAACACAACACTGAAGATTAGATACAGTCAGAGGACCTGACTATGACCGAGCTACATAGATAGCGGCAAGCGGCCGCCGTTGGAGGTGCCGTTGTAGGTCTTGCTGTCCTCTTTCCTCTGCTTCAAAACAATGCCCCATGTGACGACCTCCAGGATCACGGCGATGGCGCCCAGGATGGCAATCGCGATGATGTAGCCCGTCTTCCACTTCTGCTCCACGTCCAGGATCGACATGCCCTTGAAGATGTTGACGATGCCCAGTATGATGATGGTGTAACCGACCGAGTGGTGGTAGATGTTCCAGTACAGCCGGTACTTGTGGTCCTTCTTCGGCCTCAAGAAGAGCGCAAAGATCTAGTACATTGGGAGGGGAAAAAAGATCAGCTGGGGGTTTAGGTTTTTCATTCATCAGCTGGGTAAAAGAGCGTCATGAGAAGGATGGATGTATGCTATTGCTATGTAGTACCTGCAGAGTACCAAGAGCGAATACTGTGATCCCAATGTTCCTGTGAAGCGAATAGGTGATTCCCTTGGACAGGTTTCCAAGATGAATTCCAGTTGCCCAGCCAGAGACTCCGACGCCGTACCCGATCAGCTGGCAAGCTACGTGGAGGTAGAACCATGCTGGATCAGCTGATTTGAATGTCTTGAGGTACCTTGCGAAAATGGCTCCCATCGGCAACAGAAGACCCCAGCTCACAGCATTCAGGATTCCATGAGTCTACATAAAGAACAGGACAAATGAGAATGATTTGATGAAATCAGAAAACACTGGACAGTACGCCCAAAGCAAAATCAGAAGTAACAGCTGTTAGGTGCTAAATGACAATACTAGCATTTTTAATGGAAACGGAGACACTATTTTCTTCGAAGACTTCATCAGTTGTAACAACTCACAAAGCAAACTGGAGTAAGATGGTAACAGCTGTTAGGTGCTAAATGGCAGTAATAGCATTTTTAATGGAAACGGAGACAATAATATTTTCTTTGAAGACTTCATCAGTTGTCACAAACTCACAAGGCACCTACCAGGATACCTAGGCACTACGCACTAGTACACTACTAGTATGACAGCAAGAATTATACTGTGAAATAAAAATATGCCAGCTGATTATCTTGACTGCATCGAATTGCCCTGATAGGTCAGAATAGCATGTTAGCCGCATATGCCTTTGTTCTTCAGAATACATGTAAATGCAAAAAAAACCGAGGCATTTAGCCACCAAAAATTGGTCAAATCCAAGCTGAACTGCTTATAAGTCCAACAAGGAAGGATGAAAATTGCGCCCCCTACACACCAAAAATCCAAGTGTACGGATAAGGAAGAGGGAAACTGGTGTAGCTGCCACGCCTAATAAACAGTGTCAACAAACGCTGCCTGCCGTACGGACTAATACAGTTGATTAGCAGCTCTGAATCAATTCAACGCACCAGGACAAATTAGTTGAGACTATCGTAGAACACTTCACGAATTTTCTTTTCTCAGCTATACATACATTCGAAGCCTGGAATTTTAAAAGGAGTAGGTTTCCCACGTTCTTACCACTACATCAACATGCTGTTCATCGAAGAAGAAAAAAATCATGCGACAAACTTAATCTGTGTGGCTTGCTTTTTTTCAGAGAGAGGAATTATCTTTTCCGTTGCAGTAACGCTTGACGTAAATACAGTACTAAACTCATTCGCAAAAACAAACGTAAAACAGAAGAGCTCTTCTGATAAAAAGGTGATTTTTTTTACTGAAAATTGAGTCAGGAATCGAATACTAGCAGAGTTGTGTTGTGAATGGGATCAAATTGACTTTGAAATTTTGCACCAGCGCAGGATAAGAATCGAAGAAACGAACAAATGGCTTATATAACACGAACAGACAAAGGGGGAGGAGCAACTCACATTCTTCTTCCTGAGGATGCTGCCGCCTCCGCTGGCGGCGGTGGTGGCCCCGGTAAGGAGGTTGAGCGTCCCCTTGGCGTTCATGCTGTCGCTGCCGGGCTTGGTGTCGTGCGGCCCGATCCCACCGGAGTAGGGGCCCACCTGCCAGACATGGTTCACCTCGGCGCCCGTGCCGTTCTGCAGCTTGAGGGTCCCGAACACCTGGACGCGGCCGTCGGCGCCGACCTCGGCGGCGAGGTCGGACGTCTGGTAGTTGGGGAGAGGGCCCGGGTTGCCGAGCGAGTACCCGGAGATGCTGTAGGTCTGCACCTCGTACCCGCCGCCGCCGGCCTTGGGGACGGCCACCAGCGCCTGCGTGCCGTCCATGCTCTGCGCCTTGGGGTTGAGCCCCCACGCGACCCACCCGCCGGAGGACGGCGGGGAGGCTACGAACGCCACGGAGAGGGAGGAGCCGGCGGCGTCGTAGGACCAGTGCAGCGACGCGCCCAAGCGGGGCAGGTCCGCGCACGCCGCGAACACGCGGTTGCCCGAGAACTTCTCCGCCGCGCAGGCGGCCGCCGCGTGGGCGGCCGCCGCGAACGCCGCCGCGGCGAGGAGGGCGAGGAGGAGCCGCGGGAAGGACATGGCCGCGGCCGCGCGGGGTCGGGGTTCTTGCGGGCGGGGCAGCGGCGGCACGGTAGGCAAGGAGGGGGAAAGGAGAAGCGCAGAAAAGGCTGCGGATTTTGGGTTCCGGAGTTGGATGGAGCTCGGAACGATGCTGCAGCGAGTGGTGCGGGTGGGTAGGGGGCGCGGTTAATAAGGAGGAGGGCACGAGGGCGGAGAGGACGGTGGACACGTGGGGGCCTGCGATTGGGCCCTGATTCACGTGGTCGTGGTCGTAGGGCCAGAGACCGGTACTTTTTCAAGCCGACAGTTTTTCAGCAGGACATGACTTTTTGGGAAATGTTTTACACGTTCCTTATTTTTTACAGCGATTGCATTTGGACATGTCTGATTAGTTGTGCAGTTGTAAGCGCAAGTTTACGCCATTGTCATGCATTGACTGTCTCAAGGTTACCTCTTTAATCCGTAGTTATTTGGTAGTAGTAACTTACTAAACATAGATCGAATCACGGCATGTTCCGGAGGCCGTATCGTATCGTGAATTATTTACTGCTGGCTGATTTGGTGTGAGAGAAAAACACTGTTCCTGGCTGAAAATTTACGATTGTTTACGAGCAAACGAACAGGCTCGGCATCCTAAACTAATGATTCATTCCATTATCGGTGTGTGGTACGAATGTAGGAGTACGATTGTTAAGAGGGGATGGCAACTGAGTATGTTTGGATGCTCGACACCACGACGACGACGACGACGGCGACGACGGAGCAGTGCCGTGGCCATGGCATGCGATGGCATGGCACGCAGGCAGGAATAAATTGGTGCCAGAACGACGCACGTTAGCCAGGTCAATGGTTACGCGTTGCTGCAGGTCTTCGTCATGGGCAGGGCTGCGGTGAATGCAGACGGAGACCAACAGGCCAACAGGCCAACAGGCCAAGAGCCCAAGACGGCGAGACCTCACAGGTCACGCCAAGCGTTCCCACGCGCTGACTCGAACTAGATCTGCTTTGCTGTGTCATGAATGGATATTTGGATTTGATTGATCTGTCTTCATCAGATTGTTCTGAGCTTTGTTGAAGCCTCTCCCTTTCTCAAGAAAGATGTAGCTTGTCTGCAATTAAAATAGAATCGAAAGGTCCTGAAGTGGAACGAAATAGGTGTGTAACTCAATCTCATGGCTTTTCTTTTGTCAAAATGTGCCATAACATGTAACTGTTTATTGTGGCATGGTTTTCTAACTTTCTGGTCTTTTTTTCCCTGAATAAAGAGAGTTGACGATCGCTCTTTCATGGATATGCACTAATCTCACAACTGCTCTTTTATGAATATGCACTGTTCTCATGTTTTTGAATGAATATGAACCAACCTCATACCTTGTGGTCTGCTTTTCTACTCTGTACAGAGAGAGCTTGATGGCTAATTTTGTACCTCATGTTGGCATGGAATTTAGAACTTCAGATGAAGCTTGGGCATTTTGGCTGAGCTATGGTGGACAGAAAGGCTCTGAGGTTAGGAAAAGGTATACAAACAAAAGATCTTCTGATGGCAAGATTACATCATATAAATTTGTTTGTGCAAATGAGGGGTTGCCAGATAAAAGAGATCATTTAACAAAGTGCTCTCGAGCTGAAACTAGAACTGATTGTCAAGTCCACATGAATCTTAAAATTGTCCGAAAGAAGGAAACTTTGATAGTGTTTGACTTAGTTTTGGAACACAGTCATGCACTACACCTGCCAGCAACCTTGCACCTAATGGCGTCACAAAGGAAAATTTCAGATTTACAAGCTTTTGAAATTGAAACAGCAGATGATGCGGGAATTGGACCAAAAGCTGCACATGGGTTGGCTAGTCGTCAAGTTGGTGGTCCACTCAATCTTAGCTACACACTTTGTGATCACAAGAATTATTTGCGTACCAAGCGCCAACGAGAGATAGCATACGGTTAAGCAAGTGGCATGCTCAAGTATTTTCATGACAAAATTGTTGAGAACCCGTCGTTCCAATATGCACTGCAAATGAATTGTGAAGAACAAATAACAAACGTATTCTGCCTGAGGCTGGAGCGTTCCTTCTCCCACTATGTTTTGTGCTTCCTGAACGTGGGCCGCATCGAGTATATGTGCCGACGCAAGATTTGGACGGCTTCTGTGATTATTTGCTGCGTGTCGTCCGATGGCCGTCGAATGTCGCAGGAACGGTGCAACAAACGTCCCTCTTACGTAGAGAGGAGTACGTTAGAGGATCTCGTTCCGCCCTATTGGCCATTGGTACGGTTCAGGACTTCAGGTCTCAGGTATCGTGGTTCGGAAAAACGCACTCGGCCGTGACGCAACCGCCGCGACCTGGAAGTGGAACTCTCGCCCCGTCCGGTCGGTCGCACCTGTGAACTTCGCAGCGACGGCGATCGAGTACGGACTAGCGGGTACGCCCGCCCGCCGTACGCGCCAACGCTCACTTCAACGCCCCGGCCCGGGACGCACGTCAGCCGCGTGGAACTCCAACGCTCGGCGGTTGCCGTTGCCGGCAGCGGCAGCTTTGAGTTGCCTTCTTGCCTCCGAGTCCGAGCTGAATTAAGCGCTGTCGTCGTCGTCGCCGCTGACCACGGAGCAGCTGCGAGCCTAGGTTACCGTGGCCTGACCGTCTGACCCGCCGGTTTCGGCCTCCGGCCTCGATCGTCCTCTTTTCCCGGCGTGCGTATGATGCCGCACGGACGGACGTCGCCGCTCCGGCGTCCCGGTTCAGACTTCAGACTCCTGCAGAGTCCGGACTAGGACACTACACGCCCGATCGACGTGCCGGCACCGCACCACGAACCGAATCGGTCCATTCACATCGCCACACGGCTTTTTCTTTCTTTCTTTCTTTCCTGTGACGCAGGTTTCTTTCTCGTCGCGCATGGACCAGAAACTCGTCCGCACGCCGGCACGTCCACGTCGCCGATGACGGACGCCCATGCATGGGCATGGCTTGCTGGCTGGCTGGCTGCTCTCTGTTCGTGCACCGCGACAGGAGAGGGGGGACCCGTGGCAGGGGACAGCGACGGGAGCCAGGCGACGACGGGGCTGCGGCCTGCGGGCTTTGGCGCGTGGCGACGACGCTGCCCGAAATGGACGTGCGGCGCTTTGGTCCTGAGACGGGGCGCCCTGACGCCACCGTGACGGCCGCATTGCGTGTGCGTGGCACTGGCACCGTTCGGTTCTTGCACAGTTGCACCGCCCAGGGCCAAAGCTCTGTGCTGTGCATATACGGCTGCCTGGCACAGTGACAACTGGCACGGGATGACAGCAAGAGGGCTGGATCATACTTGTTGGTTGGGGTGGCCATGATTACCGATAACCTAACCCGGACTGGTCAGAGACTGAAACCGATCGAGCTAACCAAATTCCGGTCACAAATCCGGCCTCCATTTGTAACTAACTGAATTATTTTTCGGATCGGTTGGTTAACCAATGAAAAAAAAACTCGGCCTGCGGTGGGCAGAGAATTTTTTTTTAATTTTAACATTTTTTAAAAACTAATTTTAAATTTAACACGGTATGTTTTTTTAACTAACGCTTTTGGCCGCGTGACTGCTGATGTGGTGGGGCCTGCCGCGCCCTGATCCATGGCGCGACAGAGCCCGGTAAACAGCCCACCTACCCGTCTCTGCACAGGTTGCTGCTGTCTTTCTGTGATCTGTGGAAGAAGGTGGTGTGCACTGTCGTGGACTAGGGCTGAACACGATGCTAGCTTTTTTGGGTGCGTGAGAATATGTGTGGAATCACATCACAACACATCATTCGGTTAGCACAGTCTCCTTCCACAGATCAGGGCGCATCAAGCTAGCACCGTGTTCAGCCCTAGTCCACGACAGTGCACACCACATTCTTCCACAGATCACAGAAAGACAGCAACAACCTGTGCAGAGACGGGCAGGTGGGCTGTTTACCGGGCTCTGCTGCGCCATGAATCAGGGCGCGGCAGGCCCCGCCACATCAGCAGTCACGCGGCCAAAAGTGTTAGCTTAAAAAAAACCGACCGTGTTAAATTTAAAATTAGTTTAAAAAAATATTAAAATTAAAAAAAAATCTGGACAGACAGTCCCCGTAGTTTTTGCGCTAGGAAGAAGACCTCTCACACAGCCCAAAAAAACCCCTGAACCCCATGTCCACCCTTACACAGGGGCCTGTAACCTTGTGAGTGGGCTGGAACCTTTTTATCTATACTTTGGGACGCGGGGTAGATGAGGATTTTTTTTTCTACACAATAGATGATGATTTTTTTTTTCTACACAAACTGGGTATTACCATAGTTGTGCCCGCAACAGCCAGGAGTCGAACTCCCGACCGGAGCCTTCCCACGACGGGGACAGAACCACTCGAGCTTATGCTCGCTTGCTGGTTAACCGATGAAAACGAAACACTTCCTTCCATCCAAAACGTAAGTCTACGGTAGGCTTGTTTTCACTAAAAAAAACTTACTCAACATCGATATCCAAAATTTTAAATTCACTAGCAAAAAAAATGACAAAACATATAATAGTGGCGCATGCAAAATCACGTATGTATCACGTGCTCATCCTGTGACCCTTCACTCCTGATGATGGAATGCATCAAACTGCCACACGCCCCCTAAGGTCTAATCGTTCTCGTCCTCTCCCTCCACGTGTCCACCACAAAGAGGAGGGGTAATGCCCCCCTTATAGTTGAATCTTTTCTACCTTTATTGAAACAATCTTTTTTCCTTTTTCAATTGTGTTGGTCTTATGTCCATATGATACGAAAAGGAAAAGACCATCCACCTCCGCCTGGGTCCTCAACGCTGGTCCGTCGTCTCGCATAGCCTGTTGTTCACTCTTGCAGTTACTACCACTACTGCACTACACAATGTTGCTTAAAACTAACAAATATATACTGTTGAGCGGTCCTACATGTTGTTGAGCTTTGAACTGGCTGCAATTCAAAGCATAGAAATGCCTTTTACAGACAAAGGGCTAAGGAATGCGACAGCCACTATTAGCAAGCTTCCCTTCTCTATCCTTTCTTCTCTCCTGCGAATTTTTTTTAATTTTAACCCTTTTTTTAATATAATTTTAAATCTAACACTGACGATTTTTTTTAAAACTAACACTTTTGGCCGCGCCTATTGCCCTGGCGCGGTGTGCCGCGCCATGCATGGTGGCGCGGCACAGGGCTGACGTGGCGTGGGCGGCCGGGGGGCCGCTGACGTGGCCGGTCCTGCCGCGCCACCCATCATGGCGCGGCAATGCCGCCCCCTGATCCATGGCGCGACAGGGCCAAATAAATATAGCGCGCGAGCCCCCGCCCGCACGCACCCCTGCCCGCCCGCGCACGCTGCCAGCCAGCCGTTGCGCCCCGCCGCCGCCCAGCGCACGCCTCCAGCGCCCGCACCCGGCCGTGCCCGCCCACGCCGCGCCGGCTCGCGCCCTCGCCGACCACTCCCGCCAGCCGCGACCGCCCGCGCCTCGCAGTACCCTCGCCGGCGCGTCAAGGCCGTCCGCTCCTAAGGTACCTCTCTCTTGATTTAAAGTTATTTTGATTATTATTGTATTAGGATAATTAGTTTGTGATTTACGTATGTAGTTTTTGGATATTAGGTATTTATTATTTAGTTTGTGATTATTATTGTTTTAGGATATTTAGTTTGTGATTGATTAGGTATTTATTATTTAGTTTGTAGTTAGTTATTTAGTTAGGGATTGTAGCGAGCCGGTCGATGGATCGTAATTCATTCGAACGTTTCGATCGTGGGTTAATTCTACCGTGGCCGTAACGCTGAGCGTAACTCGCTCCCTCGCTTATTGGTTGGTGTTTATTTTACGATCTCTAGCCCCTATCCACGTCCATAGCACATGACCATCGGGCTTTACCTCTTTTGCTCGCTTGTTTATCCTAGCCTTGTGCCCATATATACATGTGCTTTCATATCGCATTACAAGTAGTTCAAAATTTGCAATGTTACATAATGTTAATTTAAATTTTGTTAATTTGAATACTCTAACGCTTTGTTTATCAATTTGTAATAGGATGGCCTCTCCCACGCAGCACCCGTTGTACCCCATTCTGGAGGTGGAGTACGACGACCAGCACCGAGCACACATCTTGAGTGACAACGACGTAGATGTGTCCTTGCCTCCTTTGAGGCCCCGCACTCACACCAGGGCGCATCAGTGGGACGAGCGTTATACGCCGTACATATGGCGTGCTGGCTTCCTCGAGCTTGTCCGTGTTGTCAACCACGGTCTTCCGCCCCTTGACCCAGCACTACTTACTGCAGCTGTAGACAGGTGCGAGTGCATTCTTTATACGTAAACTTTCTTGTAACAAATTGAAGGCAACTAACAGTCGTTCTATTCTTATAACAGGTGGAGGCCTGAGACCCACACGTTCCACCTACCTTGTGGCGAGATGACCATGATGTTGCAGGACGTGAAGGCTATTTTAGGCCTTCGGTTGAGGGGACTTCCAATGACAGGGATAGTTGACAACGATCACTAGAGGGAGCTGGTGGCTCAGTTTACTGGTTTTCTTCCACCGGACGACGAGGCTTCCAAGAAAAATAAGTGAGAAATTCAAGCCTATTTAATACTTGCATTGCTTTCCTGTAGCAATCGGGTCTTATTTTCTTTGATCAATTACAAAAAAAATTCTGGTGTTTCGTCGTCCTGTATCACAGAGCGCTTTGAGTACTTGGACCCACAAGCTGAGGAGGCACAGATCGATAGGTTTGCTCGAGTGTGGCTCTAGCACTTTCTTGGTACTTTCCTCTTTCCAGACGCCTCGGGCAACACCATCAGCTGGATCTTCCTTGACATACTTCGCCAGTCGTGGGAGAACATAGCGGGGTACAGTTGGGGCAGCGCAGTCCTGGCATGGACGTATCGACAGCTATGCGTTGTTTGTCGTCGCACCTCAGGACATGCGAACCTTGGGGGTTGCTCCTACCTACTCCAGGTTTGGTGTTGGGAACGATTGCCCGTTGGGAGGCCCCTTAATAATGGTTTACCGGTAAGTACTTCGGTTCATTATATTCTTCTAGGCAGTTAGTTGCTAATTCATTATCATATTCAATGCAGCAATGGAACGGGCATGATACACTCCATACAGCTCTGTATATCTAGACGGAAGCACAGTTAGTTAGAGGGAATGCGTGGCGCAAGTACAGGGAGTATACGGACGGTCTCGACGTCCTGACACAGCACCAGGTTACGCTCTCTATACTATCGTAGCAGTGTCTTCTTCGATGTACACTATATCACAACCTAACACAATTACAAAATTTCAGGTGTTTTGGTGTCCTTGGGATTCTCCGAAGCTCCAGGACTATCTGAGTCCTATCACTAGGGACGAGTCACACGAGTATCGCTGCGACGTCCCTCTTATTTTATTCCATGTGGTCGAGATTCACTTGCCCATCCGGGTCTGCAGACAGTTTGGAAGAATGACATGGTGCCCACCACCATTGTACTCCACCAATCAAGAATTGCACGGGTGCGTTATCGATTAATAACAATGCTACAATTCAGATGTGTGTTTGGTACAACTAACATCGTTTTGTTGCAGGTTTGACCGCAGAAAGAGGTACAAGACCAAGGATTAGCGCGTGACACACGGCTCGTACATCCATTTGTGGCAGACCAGGGTACCACATGCGATCCTTGAGGGTTCTCCACACGACCAGCACACCTTCGACGAGTACCTGTGGTGGCTTCACAGGTCTACGAGGACACATATCAAGCCCCGTACACTGACGTGGTGATTGACGAGGACTCGGAGGAAGATGTCATCGAAGATATGTACGACGTCACCACTAGGGAGGACACACAGCTACAGAGAGCCCCGCTTCAAAGATACGTGGTAAGATACTTGAATGGTACAATTTGTTATCCTTTTGGTATTAAGTATGTGTACTAAAACTGTCCAACCGCGTTTTTGTACCCAGGCGACACAATTGTCAAGGCTGTCCAATGAAGCAGCGTTCTGGCTTCACGAGTCTAGAGGGCAGGGGCCATGCGTTCTCGCGGCTTTTGTGGAGGTAAACATAAACTTGTCCGTTTCGAAAATATTTCTTTATTGTATATGCGTTTGACTAATGAACTAACTTTAACGTCTATTTATGCAGAAGGTGAAGAAGAGCTGCAGGAAGCTAGCTCAGAAGTTGAGCTGCATGGACACTCCTTATGAGGAACCGCCACTCCCCGCGCGGTCGGGTGGCACGTCTTCAGCCTCTTTGAGGACACCAGCCGGCTCTTCTTAGGCGATGACGCAGGGTGCCACTTCCACGGTGCGTACATCACCACATCTTAGCGCTGGGAAGGACCCTGCAGCCAAGGACGAGGAGGACGACGACGACGAACCCCCGGGCTTCCGCGGACAGCACAGCCAGTGGGACGAATGGCCGTAGGACGAGATCGGCATGTCTCAGCTAGGTGGTGCCCCGTTTGGCACCCAAGGAGCCTCACAGGTACTAACAAAGATAGTTTGTTTCAGTACGTAGGCTCCATGAACTAACGATCATAAAGAATTATAAGTAATCGTGCGTATCATATACCTACAGGGTACAAGCCGTACGCACCGTCGACGCGACCATACCGACGTTGGCTACACTCCCAATGTGTTGCCAACAAATCCGAAGAGACAGAGGCGTCCGAGGGATCCTTACACTCCTGGGTCTTAGTTTGTTTTGGTCAAACGAATATTGACATCCGAAACTTGCGGAGTTATTTGGTTATTTTATGTCAAACTTATGTCAAAACAATGAATATGTTATGTGGCAGCGTGTCAACTTGCTTCTTATTCGTTTCGTTGAGTCGCGGCAGCACTGCCGGCGAGATTAAGTACCCTGTGTTCGGGAACCGACAGTCCCGGCGTATCTGGACACCGGTGACAATTTTTCGTAATTGATTAGTTAAAATGGTGCATAACCGTATTATGAAAGACGAAAAACTAATCATTGGCTTATCAAATTCTCTATTCGGCCGTGAAAAAACTCAACAATATACTGGCGCGACGCGTTTCGATTCTACCATCCAGGTAACCCGGGCCGGCGGCGGGCGCAGCGGCAGGTGTGGGTGCTCGTGCGGTATGTTTGGTCCAGCCGCGCCACGCAATACGGCGCGGCACTGCTACGCCATGATGGGTGGCGCAGCAGGACCGGCCACGTCAGCGGC
The DNA here is from genome assembly GCF_019320115.1 of Miscanthus floridulus. Classification (NCBI taxonomy): domain Eukaryota; kingdom Viridiplantae; phylum Streptophyta; class Magnoliopsida; order Poales; family Poaceae; genus Miscanthus; species Miscanthus floridulus. Next base: position 82,939,759 of record NC_089592.1, on the reverse strand, counting down.
CCCCCGGCCGCCCCACGCCACGTCAACCCTGTGCCGCGCGGCCAAAAGTGTTAGTTTAAAAAAAATCGTCAGTGTTAGATTTAAAATTATATTAAAAAAGGGTTAAAATTAAAAAAAAATTATCTCCTGCGTGGTGGTGTTGTAGAGAGTTAATCGACACAATTGCAGATGCCGTAAGACCTATCCATTCTCCTCCCCTCTCTCCATCAGGCAAAGCTACGTGTAGTTCATAGGGGCCTTGCTTCTCTCCTGCGTGGTGGTGTTGTAGAGAGTTAATCGACACAATTGCAGATGCCATAAGGCCTATCCAAATCTCCTCCCCTCTCTCCATTAGGTAGAGCTACGTGTAGTTCATAGGGGCCATCCCCCCCCCCCCCCCCCCCCCCCCCCGAAAACCTCATTAAACGCTAATCAGACCAAGAATTGCATTTTCCTGAGGATGGTGATAATAACCGTAATATTGCATGGTAACCTTATTACTTTTCAAACAAGCGATTACTAACCTTATTACTCTTCAAAGATTCACAAGCGATTACAAGCCATATGCTCTACTGAACGTTTGCCTCACCTCACTGTCTGCAACAAAAGTCGAGGACGATACTGCTCCCTCCGGCTCAAAAAGAATAAAAATATTGTTTTACAAAGAATCAAACAATTCTAAATTTAATTATGTCCATAGAAAATAATATCAGCATTTATATCTTCAAATAAGTATAAAAATATATTGCATGATTAATTTAGTAATATTTACTGCATATCATAGATATTAGTATTTTTAATATATATTTGGTCAAATTTTATATTTTTTTATCACTAGAAAAATGAACTTCATTCTTTTTGCCTTTTGGATTGGAATGGACGACACGCACTGACACCTTTATCACTTATTATCAGAGGACGAGAAAAAACACGTGCCGGCAATCCAAAACCGAAGCACGCGAATGCCGTGCAGCCAGCAATCAACGCCTTCTCGATCAGGTTACGGCGATGCGCACGAACGAAGAACGCGCCGTTGGCACGACTGCCCGCACCTGAAAAAATTGCCGCTGCTGTGCCGTGCATCTGCGTCGTCAGCACTCAGGACCTCGGGGCCGAACTCCGAAACTGAAAGTGGCTGCAAGCCTGCAATGTCGCCAAGCTCGGTCCGGTCCTCCGTTTCAGTTTCAGACAATGAGGCGTAAGTTCCGGCTGCTGAATTGTCCTGCGGGAAACCAATTGTCACAAATTCTACGATCTTCGGTAAGCGATGTTGCTACTTGCGTTGTGCATTGCAAAGGCAAGTTATGGCAGCGTAGATAGATCATGGAACTTCCACGTCTGGGCAAGAAGGTCAGCTTGCGATGCTGTGGTGACCTATGTGGGCCGGCGGTGGCTCCGGGGAGCTCACGCCGCCGCCGCCGTCGCCGTCGGTCTCAGGACGCTCGTGTGGTTTCCACTGCTACTTCAGTTTTCCATTCGAAACCCAACCTTTTGGTTTTATGGCCACGTGGCCAAAATCCAAGCAGGAACCAACCAACTCAGGCCAAGCAGATTCAGGCAGGACAGGATAACCAACCAAATCGGGCAGGCACTTAGCTGAATCTAGAAGACTGCTTACGTATGCAGATTGTGCGAACCCGAGTAGACGTCGGTAGTGTTGAAACCTGACCCCGTACACGTACACACACACAGACTTCAGTGGTCAAACCAACCAACCAAATCTGACGCAGGCTGGCAGATGGGCAATACGGCTGAAAGGGAGGCAGATTTCAACTATTGTCTATTAGAAATCCGCCAAAATTTTCACACCAAAGAAAAGCAGGAGGCAGGCTTTTCTAGTCTCGCCTTCACATCAACCGGCCCGCACGGCCGCACAGAAGCAGTGCAGGACAAATTTTGCAGGCGGTTAAAGTTCACAAAATGAAGGAGTGGAGTAGGGTGGAGTACTGGAGTCATCAGTCAAGTGTCAACTTTTGTTGCATTGCAGCACGAGTTTGCTGACTGAAGATCCCCTGCCTGAAGAAAATGGGCATGGTGCCATGGTTGATGGGGAAACAATAGTAGTTTAAGAAATTCATAAAAACAATAGTAGTTTAAAATTTCCAAGCTTTCTTGGGGTCATTTGGAGCACAAGTTCGGCGCTTGGACTGCCCTGCCCTTCAACCACGCTCTCTGACCCCGACCGCTGCGTCTGTTCGTCTGAAACTCTGAATGCAACCCATTGCATGCATGCATGCATGCGGTTAGCCGGCAAATGGACGGACTTGGTCCGTTGCCGTTTGTGTTGTCGCCTTCTTCGTTGTGTGTGAGAATGACAAAAGCCACACTCAGTTAAGCACGCAAGCAACTTGGCTATAAACATAAGTTCAAAAAAAAACTTGGCTATAAACATACGGATTCAGAAGCTTTGCGTGCGTATGTAGCACTAAAATGTTCTGTTCTCCAAATCGTGAAACGGCCATATGATGATTTAGGCATTACTACATTAGCACAGGATCCATACCAAAAGGGAAATGCTTGAAGTACAGCCGCTTGAGGATATCTCTGCTTTTGTTGAAAGCGTTAAGGGTTTACAAGCCAGAACAGGGTTGTTGGGGATACTAGCTTCTAGCCTTCATTCCAAATTATAGCTCATCTTATCCTTTCTAGATATATAGAGCCCGTTTGGCCGGGCTCCGAGCGGCTCCGGCTCCTCTGACTCCTCTTCTGTTCATCTCCCTGTAGCGACACTGTTCACCAGAGTCGTTTTTCTCTCTTCTCATTTCCTCTCTCGCTGACAGCGCCGGAGCCAGAGAAGCTCGTTTTTTTTCTCCTCCGGCTCTAGCTCCTGCGTGTTATAGTTGCGCTACAGTGTGGGAGCCAGAGCCGACGGGAGCCCGGCCAAACGCGTCCATAGTATGTCAATTCTGAGTTTTCTAGATATATAGTTTTACTATGAATGATAATCTTAATGTACTCCCTCGGTACTAAAAAATAAAGTCGTTTTGGACAGCGACACGGTCTCTATTACTTTGACTCCTTGTTTTTATAAAAATATTTATCAAAAAGTGATATATGTATATTTTTATGAAAGTATTTTTCAGGACAAATATATTTAGGCCATGTTTAGTTTCCAAAAATTTTTGCCTCCTACAGTAAAAGAGCATGTTTGGACACATGCATGGAGTACTAAATGTAGATGAAAAAAAACTAATTGCACAGTTCTCGGCGAAATCGTGAGACGAATCTTTTAAGCCTAATTAGTCCATGAAAAGCCTTAAATGCTACAGTAACCCACATGTGCTAATGCCCGGTTACTTAGTATCATTAGATTCGTCTCGCAGTTTCCTGATGGGTTCTGTAATTTTTTTTAGTATCCAAAAACATCTCCCGACATCCTTCCGACACATCCGATCCGATGTGACACCCAAAAATTTTCACCTCCCAAACTAAACACACCCTTATATGGCTTTCACATTTCCAAACTTAACAACTTAAAAGTTATTCATGATTTATATTTCCAATGTTTGACCCAAGCCTTATTCAAAATGACTTTATTTTTTAGTACGAAGAGAGTACCTACAAAAGACAAAAAACTAATATTTGAAACGGGTGAGTAAGAACTAAGATACAATTAGACAGTACAGGAACACTAAGTTAATTGCTACTGCTAGTACAGCAGTAGAACGCCCACCAGCCCCTTGTCTTTCTCCTTGAGCAGCACCCGCCAGTTATGTGGAACATAGAGTCCCAAATATGAAATCTCGTATGGATTGTTAGGGGGCCTTCCTTTCTATTGCCATCTTATTCTATTTTAAAAAGTGCCCAAACAAAACCTGCACAAAGACAGAGACCTACAGGTTCAAATTATAAGTCGTTCGGACTTTTCTAGATATATAGCTTTTTTATATGCACATAGATATTCATTATGTCTAGATACGAGATAAAAGTTATACGTGTATGTAAGCTAACTTATAATTTAAAATAGATGGAGTATTTGCTTAGGTACTCTAAGTTCATGAGGAAACCAATTCACCCATAAATAGATCGGCCACAGAAACAGGCGGCGTGTTCACTGGTTGGATTCAGCCGGCCCAAATCAACCAGCCAACAATATTTTCCTCTCACAATAAACCAGCACCGGCCAGCTCAAACCAATACAAAAACCAACCAGCGAACAGGCCGAGGGACCCTTCCCAATTCAAAATATCTCTAAGCACACACCAGAGAACTTTGGCAATACGGCAGCTGAACATATGTGGCTATGAGCTTTTCCCATCTAAGTGATCCCAACCACTGAATCCCGAGTTGTACTCAAATCCAGCTGTGTATATTGGTACTCAACAGTAACCTACTGCTATTTCCATGTTTTCAGAGCGGTCCTACTACTCCTACCAAAACCGCAAGCCCCTATTGCTGATGGAGCCGGCCTGAAAGCTGGGAATCACGCCATGCCAGTTAGCATCTACTAGGACGGAGTACGAAACACAAAAGGGAGTGTGAACGTCAACTAACGTGAAACCTAACCACCCAACACCAACAAGATGGGAATCCTTTCCATCTGGAAAAAAGACGAGCTTCTTCCACCAGAAAGCATCGTTCGTCGGTCCAACTTTTCAGCTACCTTGTTCAGGATAAAAAAAGGCCACAAACTGCATGCAAGAACCCTTAAACAAAAGATTAGTATACAGGAAAGTTCAGATGTCTTTTCAGTTTTCACTCCAGTCCAGCGATTCAGTTTGTAGATAGAGTGGTATGCAAGACAAAACTATCGAAGAGATAATACATAATACTGCTAGGCGTGCATGCATAGCAGTTACCTAATCCGAACAAGAGTTAACCCCTAGTACTTGGTTCTGTGAGCTCCACATTTTATTCAGAAACAACTCTTTGTAAGCCCCAGTTGAGACGATGTGGTCACACTTGTGTACGTAGCTACAACCTGTCAAAGACGAGCCTGTGACCGGAAGGTCCCGGTTCGAGTAAACAAAAATGCAGGAACGAGAGGACAGCAGAGCGTTTGGAACATAGGAAAGATGGAACACTGTAGCTTCTTCGGGGTTTAACGGGAAAGCAAAACTCCACTCCAATCTCTGGTTTCTGATTCCTTCGCGGAAGCCCGAGGTGACTACGGCAATAATTCATCAAATGTATGGTTGTCTGCTGCTAGCGGGTGGATGAGTAAGTGCATGGGTCCCACAATAGTAAAAAGAGCCTGGTAGCTACTGATGTGTAGTTCGATTATTCGTTTTGCGCTAAGTGCTTTCTCTCAACTATTTTTTCCTTCATTTTGATTTCATGTGTTCCAAACACTCTTTCCTATCATATTCCTATGTTTTTCCTTTCCTCTGTTTTGGCCAATTTTCCTTTCGTTTGTTTTTCTCTTTCCTTTGTTTTATATTCCTTCGTTCCAAACAAGCCCTTAGTATGATTTGTCGGTTCTCGGCATGCATCTGACTGACGGCGATGCGGTCGGGTTCGCAAGCGAAGAACCAAACAGGATTGGAGCCGGTGCGTGCGAGTCTTAGGGCATGTTTGGCACGACCCTGCTGGGGTGGCTCTTTCAAAATGGCTTCAGCTCTTCACTTTTATTGAAAAATAGCTCCTCTATAAAAATGTTTGGTAGGGCTCTTCCGCAGGAGTGAGAGCCGGAGCCGGAGAGGAGCCCTGTCAAACAAGCCCAGATATAATGTTTCAAACTTGAGAGTATAGGAGAGATGGAAAGTAGGTGGTGGTTTGAAAGATTCAGAGCTGCTGTTGCCCGGTACTGCGCGGTGGTCGCCTGAGACGGCTCCAAACTACTGTATCTGGACATACACGTTCGTAGAGATAAATAACACGGCGCGTGTTTCTATATCTTGCGGATCCACTAACGACCATGCTAACGTACGTTCGCTGGTGTTAAACTTGACTGAAACTGACTGAAAAATACTGTTTCGGCTGAATTATTGTGAGAAAAAAATATATTGTTCTAGCTAAAAAAATCGAATATAGTGTAAGCCGAACGGAGCCTAAAACAGAGCATGGTCGCAATTGCCTCGCTCACACCACATGCATGTTCCCAGATCGAATCAGCTCATCAGTCTCCCTTGTGCATCCACGTTACTTCATTCCGCTGCATGTGAGCTTATCCATCCATCATACACGCATTCAGCTCAGATGCTTGCTGCTGCTTCCCAATCCCTGCTGCCAGTTCATCCAATTTCCAATCCAGATCCAAGAGCCCCTAGTACTACAGTGCATGTGGATGCTGCTACCCCGCGCGCATCACGCAACGGTCACCCCCTTCGTCATCAGTCATCACCGTCGTGATTCGCGGATGGGTCAACCTTCAACGCCCAGTTGCCCTGCCGCTGCCGGCCCCGGCCAACCTGCATCTAATGCGCGGTGGTCAGCGTGCACGGATTTGCGCACGACACCCCACCCTCGTATGGTATGGGCGTATCAGACTCACAACGACCCGTGCTTCAGTCAAGGCTTGCAGCGGGGACCGATCGGTAGGCCTGCAGCAGCGTGTGGATCAGCCATCAGTGTGGATGTGGGTGAGGTAGCAATGCAACACCCGTCTCGCATAAAAAGTTGAGGACAGGAGACATCGCACAACAGGAGCTAGCTAGGTGAAGAAGATCAATGGAGTAACGGACACTTCCGCCGGTGACCTGACCTGTGTCTGAATCTGAACATGAAGCTCGTGGCGTGGCGGACGGTTTCCTCTCGCCACCGCCGTTGTGATCACGCGTCAAACTCGCACTCCCACCACATGCGTAGCGAATTCAAGTCCACATGCGTAGCAAATATATATATATAGCCAGTTAAAAATTAGTCAACTAGTTATTAATTGTTAGCCTTTTTCATCGATTTGTTGTTGTTAGCCCCGTAAATTGGGTTTTGTTGACTACTTGGCAAACAACTGGTTGGAGACTTTAGCTAAACTTTAGTTCACCCATTAATCCTCCGGTCTGGTTGACAATAAGTATTTTGGACCCGCAACACAGCTTGTTAGTTTGTTGGAAATGCGTGTAGATTTTGTTTTTCTGTCTTCTGTTTCCTCTGGTCCTCGATTAAATTAAAGGAAGGGATAAAACAAAGAGGGATTTTGTTTTTCTGTCTTCTGTTTCCTCGCTGCTCCAACCTGGTCCTCGATTTTAATGTAAAAATGCATTGATTTATATTATTTTTTTAGTTTATTATATTACTCAAATAGTATTAAATTTACGATGTGAATATGTTATCTCTCTTTAATATTAATTTTCTCAGATATAGGCTTTCAACTAAACTGACTATCTTCTAACTTGCCTCGCCTGACAAATTTTATTGAATTTTCAGGCAATAGGCGACACTTTCTCCCAGACAACCTTACCAAGTCTCTAACCAAACAGTCTCTGCGACTGTGGCTACCACAAGCAACAAAGGTAAGCTCTTGTTTAGTTCCACCTCAGCTTCCAAAAAGTCTACAGTATCTGTCACATCGAATATTTGCGGCCCATGCATGGAGCATTAAATGTAGATGAAAAGAAAAACTAATTGCATAGTTTGGTGGGAAATTACGAGACGAACGTTTTGAGCCTAATTAGTCCATGTTTGAACACTATTTGCCAAATAAAAACGAACGTGCTACAGTAGCCCAAAATCCAAATTTCGCGAACTAAACAAGGGCTAAAACTAGCAGGCCACGGGAGCTGGGACTCGTGCACCATTATCTTATGCCACATAGTCCAAATACTCCTCCTAACAGCGAAATTACTACTAAACGAAAAGCCGAAAACAACCTCTAAGATGCCCAGAATTGCCGATTAAGCCCACCCCTCTTTCCTCTCGTTATAAATCCCCCCACACTCACTCATTCAACAGCTCCAAGAACACAGCACTGAAGGAGAGCGAGTGAGCTGTCCAAAGCCACCAGCCAAACCCGCATGGCCGCCTCCACGATGCCGCACCACCTCGCGCTGCTCCTGCTCCTGCTGGCCTCGCCGGCGGCGACGCGTCTAGCATCCGCCGCCTGCGCGAGCGAGAAGTTCCCAGCGGGGCGAGCGTACGCGACGTGCGAGGACCTCCCGAAGCTGGGCGCGTCGCTGCACTGGACGTACGACGCGTCCAAGAACTCCCTGTCGGTGGCGTTCGTGGCGGCGCCCGCGGCGCCCGGCGGGTGGGTGGCGTGGGGCCTGAACCCGACGGGCGAGGGCATGGCGGGCACGCAGGCGCTGGTGGCGCTGGCGGGGTCCGGGTCCGCGGCGCCCACCGTGCGGACGTACAACATCACGGGGTACGTCCCGCTGGGGAAGGCCTCGACGCCGCTCGACTTCCCGGCCACCGACCTCGCCGCGGACGCCGCGGGCAGTGGGGGCAAGATCCGGGTGTACGGCAAGCTGCAGCTGCGTAAGGGGATGAAGGCCGTGAACCAGGTGTGGCAGGTCGGGGCCTCCTCCACCGGCGGCGCCCCCGACAAGCACGCGTTCCAGGCGGATAACCTCAACGCCAAGAGCAAGCTCGTCCTCGCAGGCAAGGCGGCGGCCGAGGCCCCGTCGCCCGCCCCCGCGCCCGAGGCTGGCGGCCCGGCCAAGTCGTCCGGTGGTGCCGCCGGCAGCGACAGCGGCGCGGCGTCGTCCATTGCGCCGTCCAAGTCGCCTAACGCTGCTGTGGCCGCGGCCGGCGTGTCCGCGCCCGCACTCCTCGTGCTCGCGCTGGTGGGTTTCTTGGCGACGGTATGATGATGATGCGTGGTGGCTGGATGGTGCCACCATCCCCAGCGAAGGTGGCAGCGGTGGCGGGGGCGGTGGGCAGAGGAGGAAACATTGCGCTGTATTTGTTCGCTTTTCAGTTTTGTTTTTGGCCGTGAAATAAAATTGGTTGTACTTGTTGTTAAGCTGTTGTTAGTGTTAGGTAGGCATAGTGATTTACTATTACTGTAGTGGACGTGGTGTTCATCGGTTCACATGATGAGCTCTCTGTTTCTGATGAGTCTCTGGCTGTGTTGCAGTACAGGCGCACTATTGCCGTCATGGCCATGGCCGAGAGACTGAGCTCAGAGCCTCAGAATAGCAGTAACCAGCTAGATACTCGAAGCAGCTTAAGGCCCGTTTGGTACCGCTCCGGGATGCTTGACTCCTGCACTGTTCATACACTGTAGCGTGTCAGGGAGAAGAAAACAATCGAGCTTCACCGGCTCCGTGAACAGTAGCCGTGCTACAGTAAGAGGAAAAAGGTGGAGAGAAAAAAACAGCTCCGAGCTACAGTACTACTACAGTGTTCTGTATCAATGTGCCAGCTGGAGTCGAAGCTGCCCTGGAGCCATACCAAACGGTCCCTTAGTTTTGCAGCAAAACGAGCTGGCGGCGCTCGGTCAGCCTTTACCGGCGATGCAAGGAACGTCGATTAGTAGTAGCTTTTGCGCACATTTCCGGATGACTCCACTCCACGCTCTGCTCCCAGCCCTTTCCTCTGCAAGACTGCGAGGAGATGATTAGCTACTCCGTCTCAGTCTCACTCGACGATCTCGTGGATGGGAACTAGGAACTGAGGTCGTCATGGCAATTGAGCACCTCGCTCGCTCATCATTCGTTGGATTGGAGAAGAGAGCATGATGGCCCGGTTCGCTCGTATGAATCTGGGCTGAAAAACACTGCCGCTGAATTGTGATATGAAAAAACACTGTTCTAGTAAAAAAATAAAGCCGACCGACCAAATGACACCGTAGCATTTTCGTTGTTATTTGGTAATTAGTGTCCGATCATAATTTAATTAGGCTTAAAAGATTCATCTCGTGAATTTCGTCTAACTGTGTAATTAGTTTTATTTTTTATTTATATTTAATACTTTATACATGCGTCAAAGATTCGATGTGACAAAAAATCTTGAAAAATTTTAAACAGGCAACAAGAACTCAAGCAAGAAAAGCACGAGAAAGACCAATGGAGCTCATTGAAGTTGCAGGGTCCCAGAGAAAAAGGCACTGGCCAGCTATTTGGAGCTTGGAAAGGACGCCGGCAGGCGGCAGGGCCTCCGCGCGGTAGCTGGCGGTCGACCGAGATGATTGACCTGTTCCTGCTGGAGCCTTGCTGCTGCTGCTGCTGCTGCGTTCTGACGAGTTTCTCCTGCGGCCATGGTGCGTAGCTAGCAAACCGAAGAACCCCAGTACAGGCTCTCCCGGATAGTTTGGCTTATGACCTGTACTTTTTTTAATCAATTTTTTCTCCAGTAACAAATCAATCAACGCGCGTGTTTAGTTACTATCCAAAATCCTAAAAAATGCTACAATACATATCACATCGAATCTTGCGATACGTATATAGAGCATTAAAGGTAGACGAAAAAAATTAATTGCACAATTTAGTTGGAAATTACGAGACGAACGTTTTAAACCTAATTAGTCTATAGCTCGTGTTCGCTGGTATGGAGACCAGCTCCAGCCGGCTGGTTGCTCTCACAGCTGCACAGTGCCGAACCAGCCGCTACAGTGTTTTCCTCTCATAACAAATCAGCCGGAACAGTGTTTTTCAGTCAAGTTTTAGACCAGCGAACGAAGCCATAGTCAAATACTATTTATCAAATAAAAACGAAAGTAATACGGTAGCCCAAATTCCAAACTTTGGCCAACTAAACACGCGCGCTCACATGGCTGCCGGGGCCGCTAACAGGTGTGTGGACGGGACGGTCCCCGCCGCGGCGGCGCGGCTCGCGGCGGAAATTACCGCGCGCCTGTCCTGCCAGTGCCTGTGCGCGCGTATGGCCGCACATGCCGCCGCAGCGCGTGTCGGCGTCGTGCTCGTCGTCTTCGCCGTCGTCAGCCAGTCTGAACCCTGTCTGTATGCTCGCGCGGTGCGCGCTAGACAGCCTTGCAGTTGCACCAACCTTGGTCGTGGGCTGGTGCGCCTGTTTTTTAGCAGGTAGGGATAGGCCTGATGGTTGACGGCTCGACGGACGTCTACGCTGGGCCGAGAGGCAGATGACTACGATGCGTCAGTGGTCACAGTTCTGTTTCTGTAGCTAAGGGGGTGTTTGGTTTCACGGACTATTTTTTAGTCCCTGTCACATCGGATGTTTGGATACTAATTTGGAGTATTAAATATATTTTAATTATAAAACTAATTATATAAATGGAGACTAATTTGCGAGACGAATCTATTAAGCCTAATTAGTGCATGATTTGACAATATGGTGCTACAGTAAATATACTCTAATGATGGATTAATTAGGCTTAATAGATTTGTCTCGTAAATTAGTCTCCATCTATATAATTAGTTTTGTAATTAGAATATATTTAGTACTCTAAATTAGTGTTCAAACATCCGATGTGACAGGGACTAAAAATTAGTCCCTGGAACCAAACACCCCTAAGGTGATCTGAACAGAGAGGACGCATCGTGGGCATTTGAGACGCTGGGCCAGCGAGTCACCGCCGTAGAATCCAGCTTTTGCGGTTCAACTTGTGGTCTCGCTTTTACAATCCATAACCACGCCTAAATTATGGAATCCCGTCACTAGTTTCTACCAGCTTGTGCGATTCATCCACTACGATCTAGGGATTGAGCAAAAGGCTAGCTTTTTCCGTCCATGTTTTGACAGTCTAATTTCAATGGTCAACAATATACATTCTAGCTTCCACAATTTAGGGTGGATTCAAATAAGGACCATTGAAACTTTAGTGTTTTTTGGGATCGGAACTGTTCCTCTTATAAGGTTTTAAAAACCTTTTCCGAATGAACTGTAAGGGGCCATTTTGGATCCCTTTATTTTGGAGAAATTGAAATCTACATAATGAATTAGGCTATTTGGCTTGAAATTTGACATTCCATAATATTCCCAAACTCACAAATAAGCTTATTTTAAATTCATAGGGTAGAAGATGGAAATAGATTCTATAGATAACTATGTTATAATTATATTCTCTAACTTATAGCACACTCTTCACCTGACTTCCCTACAATAAAAATGCAACATATAAGCATGTCCTTTGTATGCCTAACAATAAATATATAAATATATTCCATATACAACCATATTAGCTTAATTAATCTATGCCTAAATTATAATTATTAGAATAAATTTAATTCCAAGGATCCAAACGGACTAAGAGTTTTCAATATATTTTTAGGAGAGAACTGACCGGTTTTTTTAAGGAAATGCTAACATGTCTATACCAAAACTAAAAACAACACAACTAAACAAACATCTGCATCTAACAAGGTAAAACTGAACCAAACCCTCCAACGACTACGACCCATTTAGAAGGGCTCTAGCTCCTCATAAAAAGATTCCGACTCCTCGTGTGGAGCTTCTCCGGTGGATTTGTAGCCGTTTTAGAAAAGATTTAAAAACAGCTATAGTGATAATTTTCTAATAATTTGTTCTTGGGTTGCAAAGAGGAGTTGGAAAAGTCTGTCTCCTCTATAAAAAAACAACGGCGCTTTCAACAGCCTGTTCGTTTTGCTATGGCTTGTTGTAAACAATCATAAATTTTTAGTTGGAACAATATTTTTCTCTCACACAAACCAGTCAGCAGTACTTCTTCACGAACCAGCAACGATATGAACCAGTCAACCGAACAGGCTGCAGGTTCCTTATAAAGAGACAATTTTTAGATTGACTTGACAAGACTCCTTACAAGGAGATGCAAGGAGTTGAAACAGGAGCCCTGTCAACGTGGCCTACCACCCCTTACAAGAAAAAGAACAAAACTCAATTGTTTAGAAAAAACATCACAGGTATAAAACAAGGCAAACAAAAAGATAACGAAGAAAAAATACTACTTACACAACTAAACAGAAAGTTCTATCGTTGTCGGGGACCAATGCGAAGGTACCCGAAGAGGATGAGCTAATGGCCATCAACGTTGATTCATCCGAGCAGTCAAGAGCGCGACTACAGCTCCGACCGACCCCCAGGCACGCGGGCTCCGCCTCGCCCGACCTCTCGGGGCAGGCTCCGCCTCGTCCGACCCCGAGGCTACGGGCTCCGCCTCGTCCGACCCCGAGGTCATGGGCTCCGCCTTGCCCGACATCTGGCCACGGGCTCAGCCTCGCCCGACCCCAAGGCCGTGGGCTCCGCCTCGTCCGACCCTTAGGTTTGCGCTCTGCCTCACCCGACCCCTCGGGTGCGGGCTCCGCTGTAACACCCCGGTGTTATGCCAGCATTTAGGCACTGCAGATCATGCATCATCAAGCATCCTAATCATACACGCCTAATCATGTAAATAACAACTGACACACTGCTTCGAAACATACGAAACATGTTCGTGAAACTTGAATGTTGCATACACTTGTTAGAGTTATTTTTGCCCTGATTATGTTTGCTAGGCTAGTAAAACATGTTTGGCTACTATTGTAAATCATCTAGGATTATTTAGTTCAATTTTTGGAGCAAGGTTTGTATTCAAATTAATTCAAAATTTTGCTTCAAAAAAATAATTTCCCAAAAAAAATTAGGGTTTTGAGTTAAACATTGACTTTGATTTTATAATTCAAAATCTAGATAGAATTGGACTTTGGTCATAAAAGCAAAGTTGTAGAGAATTAAATTCTAATCAACTTTCATTTTTGGTACATTTTCAAAAGATGTCATTTTCTTGCTCAAAATGATATTTGAAAGATGGTATTTGAAAAATTCTTGAAAATATTAATTGAAAAAGGGCTTTTCTCACTTCACGGGCCGCCGCCTCATTTCCGGCCCATGGCCGAAGCCGGCCTGGCCCACGTCCCCGCCTGCCGCGCGCCTCGCCAGCCCAGCGCGCCAGCCCACCTCGCGTGCCGGCCCACGCGCCACGCCATCCCGCGCGCGTCTCGCCTCGGCCCAGCCCTGCGCCGCTCCCCTGCTCGCCGCTCGCACACGCGCCGACCATGGCAGAACACGCCCGCCGCGTGGCGGCCATACGCCGTCGACGCCGTCGCGCGTCACAGCCGGCCTGCGCCCGCGCCCACGCGCCCGCCTACTTCTGCTGAAGCCGGTGCGCTCTCTTGCTCTCTCCCGCGCTGCCTCTCCTCTCCGCAAGCACCGAGCTCACTCACTCTCCCCCTCGCCGCGCCACCGCACCCGCCGGCCAAATTCACCGTGCCTTCTCCACCGCGGCCAGCAATCGCACGCCAGCAGTTCCGCCTCGCTCTCCGGCACGTAGTGCTCGCGCTTGTGCCGACTGATCGAGCTCAGGTAGTGCCTTCTAGCGCCTCGCCACCGTCGGCCATGGCGCCACCGTGCTCGGCTGCCGTGGAAGGCACCTTCCTCCTCTTCTCCAACCTGCCTAGCTACTTGCCCGCCTTCGCCAGCTTCTCGTGAACCGCATGCTCCCGCTAGCTTGCCCTGGCATGGCCGGTGATGGCCGCCGGCCTCGTTGGCCGAGCCGCGCCGCCGCTGCGTCACAGCGCCGGCGTGGCTTCGCCTCGGCAGAAGCTGGGCCAATAAGGCCATGGGCCGACGCCCTACCGGGCCGCCTCCCCCTTCCCTTCGCTCGGGCCGCGCAGGCCAAGTGTGGCCGTGGGCCAGGGCCGGCCCAGTAGCAATAGGAGGATTCGTTTTCGATTTTTCTTTATTATTTGAAAATAAAAATAGTTTGAAAAATGTTTGGATACTCAAATTTGCTCTAAATCTGTTGAAATAAATTTTTCTAGGTTCCTTATCATCAGATCTACTTGGAAAAATTATTGCATGTCATTTTTGGGATACTTCTCTGTAGAACTTTATTTAATCATAGATATTGCTGATAACTTGAAAAATATGTAGAAAAACCTATAGGCTTCAGAAAAATATGATTCCAAGTTTGTTGATCTTCTTATGTAATGTACTTCCTAGGAAAAATATGTTTTATGCATGTGCTATGGGAAAATTTTGAGGTGTAGTTCAAGTACCTTTAATGGCTGATTTTTGTTATTTTAGCTAGAGAGCAAACTTTGTATAAAACATGCATGTGATAATTTTTGTACAGTAATTGTATGCTAGGAAGAACATAGGAAAAATGCTAACTCTGTTGTTTGACACTTTTCGCAGTACAAAGTATTTTCATGTTCATAATCATGTCATAGCTTGTTATTTTTATGTAGGCTAATCCACTCATTAAAATACCATGAAAATCTGATAGTAGACTATTTAGGGTAGTACTGTGCTGTAGTAATTTTCTAAGATTTTTCTAAGCAATAAAAATAGATGTTGCTATTCAAACCTATTATTAATTAGGGTTTAATTAAGTGTTGCTTTTTGTGTGATTAAGAAATTAGTAAAGCTTTGGTGTATCTTTGAAGCATTTAATAAGATGTGTTGATTTAGAATATTAGTAGTAGAAGAGAATGCAGTAGATGACATGTGCTTGTAGTATATGTTCTTGGATGATGTTGACTACCTTGCATTCAAACATATCCATTGTATTCATCTCATTCGATACACCGATTGCATAAGCACTTACGCACATTACATCATACAGGATCGCAAACCGAGAACCCAGTCGTCATACCCGAGGAGCCCGAGGAGCAGCTCGAGGTGCAGCCGCAGGAAGTGCTCGAAGCCGACGAGGAGGACGTTGAGGAACTTCCAGAGTGCCCCGATCACCGCCCGAGCTCCTTCGAGAGAGGCAAGCCCCAGAGCATTTTCTCCCGGTTTGTAATTATTAATTAAACGCTTTACTTTAATTGATGCATTACGTTCAGGAGTTGTTTGCAACCGTTGCTGCATTATACCTTGTTTACCTTTGTTATACTATATCCTTGTTACCCTGGTATCCGCAGTCGAGTCAATGCTTAGCTGGCTTAGACCGGTAGAAGTCGGGTGATTTCCTATCACCTGCGAGCTATAGGTGGTTACCTGGATCTGCTTGGATGACTATGAAGTCATGGTATAACTAAGTGTTAAATGAAGTTGAGACCGGACGGAGACTTGCAGAGTTTTGGACTGTAGTGCTTTCCGTCTGTGTCGATTAAGGACCGACCGTTGTTGGGCCTCGAGTCATGTTGAACGCATGCCTTACATTTAGCAGGCCGGATAAAGTACCTTCTAACCGTAAAGCTGGGAGATTATTTGGGCCGAGTAGATTGCCCGCGGCGCACTGTGCCGGAGCAGGTGTGGTAGGACACGGGGGCGAGATGATAAGACCAAAGTGCAGTCGGTCGGCCCCCGCGTACATGTGGTTCCTGGCAAACTTGAGACTCCTGGATAGTTGACTCGGTGATCAATATCTCACTTTAGCGGGTGAGTGAGGTTTGTGTAAGGAATAAATCACCAGCTGGTTAGGAATCGATTCGAATCGCCATCGCTCCTGGATAGTGAGCACTTGACTTGAGTGACTTCATCGTAGTAATGTTGATGGAACACTTGGACAGTTATAATGAATATGACATTATGGAAGTTGTTTAATGATCATTGGTTATCATTATCTGCTTAATCACATGTTTGCTCTAGTATAGGTGCAAATCTAGTCGACAGGTTAATAACAATTAACTTGACAATAATGCTTTTGAAAAGGGTCTTGAAATGCTAAAAATGCTTCTTTTTGCAAATGAGTCAGCTACCCTACTATAAAGCCCTTCATAATCCTTGGTGTCATTTATTTTTGGTTATGTCGGGTAAGTCTAGCTGAGTACCTTCTCGTACTCAGGGTTTTATTCCCACTTGTTGCAGATGGGCAGATGTATTACAGCTACTATATCAACTGCCTTTATCCTGCGATGGGTGATACTTAGGACCATGGGCATGGTCATTCCTTACGTCTCGTCTGATGCTTTTGTTGGAGATGATCATTCGCTGGCACTGTATTTGAACTCCGTGTGAGTGTGTGTGTGGTTTAAACAAATGGCTTCCGCTACTTTTATTCGAACTTGTTTTGTAATAACTATGTTTAAACTCTGATGTATCTGAGATGCAACTTTTTATGTAATATGTGATGGTGACCGCTAAACTTATTACGATCTTGGCTGGAATAGAAGTTGGTTTGAAATCCTTCGTGATTTCACGGACTACCGGGTTATACGGGCTTAAGTTTGCTAAATCGTCTGCTCTGGCGGATGATTTTCTTACTTAATTTCATATAATTGGTCGGTTCTGTTACAGCTGGTATCAGAGCATGGTTTATCGTGTTGCTGACACAAGTGTATTTAAAACAAAAAGGCATTTGGAAAACATGATTTTCAAACTATAAAGTGGGCCAGTGGTCATATCCTTTATGCCCAGTTAAGGACTCTAGGTGGCTTAATTAAGTACTGACTTGGGGTTCTTGCATCATATTTCTCTTTCGTCGCTCATACGGCGTGCTATGGTATGAGTGCCACTTGTTTGAGTGGTAGTGTATGGATCAATTGCCTCTACGCCTCGGTAAGTGTGAGTTGTGAGAGCATGATCGGATACACCGCCGATCTAGGGTGAATGCTTATATGATGCTGGAGTAATTACATGTTCTACGCATGTTTTACAAAGGTATCTCATGTGTGGGTCTTCCGTCTGTTGAGGCGATGCCGTCAATAGGACGATGGTTCAGGTAGTTACTACCGTTGTACACGTATCTGGGGATTCGTGTAGAGCCTGTAGATAAAATTTACTGCTTTTATGCATTCATTGGGAATTGGGCTGAAATGAATCTTCTGCACGTACATAACAACGCTATCATGTAGAACATATTAGTTATGTATTTGAGAGATCGTTTGTATGCCACCGAATTCGTCGTTAGAAATTATTCATTTCATAAGTTTGTGAGAACGTACGGCACGTACATACATCATATTACTTGTGCATTTCATTCATGTCATGCATTCCTCCCCTTCTAAATTGATTATCTCCTTTTGATAAAAGTTGTATCACCTAAAATATGTTTGCCTGGGGTAATAAAAGAACTTTTGCTATAGATGGCCCGCACGAAGCAGACCGCCCGTAAGTCCACCGGAGGAAGAGCACCTCGACGTCCGTTGGCCCTGAGGGAGCACCGCACCACGGACACCTTCTGGAGCGAGTTTGGCATGCCGACTTTGCTTTGGAGAGTGTTCCATGATGTGGGGTACCTAGAGGGTCAAGAGCCGGTGTACTCCTGGAATGAGAGCCAGTTAGCAGAGGATGGACTTGCAGTGGTGGAGATCATGGTTCCTGCTCTCGGTGATGCTCTAGATTGGGATGGTTGGCATTTGGAGTTTGAGGGCCGCACTCCTGCTGAGGGTGCAGAGGGAGTAGCCTTCTGTGTCATCAGGGATATTATGAGCAGATTTCCCAGTGAGCTTGCAGCAGCTCTAGCTGGCACTTTTCCTAGGGATGATCCTCGTGATGCCATTTGGGTTCAGCCTCAGGGAAGTGCCCTGGTCAGAGGTCTAGCTAAGGGACAGGCCAGCGACAACCAGGCAATGAGTGCTATGTTCGCCGGCATCAGAGCGTATGAGGGTCTCAAGAGTACCTACTGGACTTTGACTGGCTTGCGTGGTTAGGATAAGCTTAAGGTGAGAAAGCAGAAGAAGAGACAGACACATGCTATAGCTAGTTTGCAGGAGCAGTTGGCTGATATGAACTTACAGCGAGACCAGGCGATTGAGAGAGGTGATAGAGCTATGCAGCGGGTGCATACGTTGACTCAAGCCAACAACAATGCAGACCGCATGATAGGACAGTTGGTTCAGGAAAGGAATGAAGCCTGGGACGAGAGGGACCTTCTGCTGCAGAGGGTCGATGAGCTAGAGGAATACAATGGCAACCTGCACGAGGAGTTTCACGCGCTCTACAATGGGGTTGGCCCATATGCTCCACCAGACGTCGCTGGCATGGACATCGACGACGACAACGAGGACGAGCCTGTAGTTTCACCTAGGGGCGATGGTGACGTCTCCGATCCCGACAATGACCCCAAGGAGTAGGCTAGTTGCCTTGCGGTAGTATCTAGGTCCTGTCGCGATGACCTTTCTTTTGTTGGCATGTAACCTATTGTATGTTGCTTCGAACGTATGAGACTTGGCATGTGGTTGGAACTTGATTTCGAATGCGATATCTGAACGCATAAAAAGTCCAGTGTATGTATGCTGGCAATTTGGTTGTATGGACGCGATGTTTGTCGTTGAAGTAATTTGATTAAGTGCTGTTGTTTTAATTGGGATGCGATTGTTGTGCCTCTGTTTTATTATATGAATTTATTCTCTTCAGTAAATTCAGTATGGCATAATTTTTTCTTCACTCGCAATTATTATAGCCTCACTCAATCATTACTTGTTGCTGAAATATGCAGATGACAAACACTCGCCGAACCACGTATGAGGCCGCTGAGACCGGTGCTAACGGTGCGGGGACCGGTGGTGGTGGTGGTGGAAACCACGGCAACAACAACGAGCCTCCCCATGAACCGCATTTGCCACCTCCTCCCCCGTTTACCCCCGAGATGTTCCTCGCACAGTTGCTCGGGAGTCAGCGCAACGCAGAATAATCCCAGAAGAACATGGAGGATTTTCTGCGTACCATCGCCAACAACGTTCAACGTGGAAATAATCAGGGTGGTGGCCTTGGGGTGAACCAATATAGCAGCTTCAAAGATTTTATGGACACTAGGCTACCAGTATTCAAGGAAGCAACAGAGCCACTCGATGCTGAGGAATGGATCAACACTATGGAAGATAAATTCCGTGTGTTGAGGATGACTGAGGTGTTGAAAACGGAGTATGCTGCACTTCAGTTGCAAGGACCAGCGGGAATGTGGTGGAAGCACCATCGCACCACCTTCCCTCCAAATGCTCAGATTTCATGGAGAGAGTTTGCGGAGGCCTTCCGTGGAGTCTATATTCCACCCGGGCTGACCGAGATGAAATTGGGAGAATTCTTGGCGTTAAGTCAGGGCACCAAGACCGTGACGCAATATCTGCATGCCTTCAACAACTTGTGTTGCTATGCTCCCGACATGGTTGACACAGATGCTAAGAGGATAGCCAGTTTCAAGAGGGGACTCAATCCAAAAATGATGAAGCATGTTGGTACCAACAACCGCGTTAGATTCAATGACTTCATCAGCGACTGTCTGAAGCAAGAGAAGAATAGCAACGCCAGCACCGTAGCCAAGACACGCAAGAGAGCCCTTGAAGGTGGTCCGTCCCAAGCTAGAGCACCTATGGGAGGTCGTCCTCCATATCGCCCATCGGCACCTGGCGCTAGGTTCAGGCCACCTCAGCAAAGAAGTCAGAATTTCCGTGGACCCCAGAAGCCTTACAAGATGGCAGTACAGCCCAACAAAGCAGCCACAACTATGGTACAAGGCAGTTCTAAGGGAGCTGTGGGATCTGCTGGGACAGTGAGGGGACCCTGCTATAACTATGATCAACCCAGCCATTTCTTGAGGTTTTGTCCGTATCCACCCAAGAAGAAGCAACAGACTTATAATGATAGAGTGCATAGTACGACTGTGGATGAAATTCCTGAGAGAGAGCCCATCACTGCTGGTAAGTTTCCTGTCAACAAAAACCCTACAGTTGTTCTATTTGATTCTGGATCATCGCATTCTTTTTTGAGTCAAGCATTTGCATAGAAACATGAACAACTATGCACATAATTAGGTTATGGTTACCGTATAAGTTCAGTAGGGGCTGATGTTTTGACCAACCGGATGGTTCGAGGGGCAACCCTTGAATTAGGTAGCAGGAAGTTCCGAGTGAACTTGATAGTTATGCCTGGACTAGTTTTGGATGTCATTATAGGGATGAATTGGATGAAGGATTGGGAAGCAGTCATAGATACTGGAAGTCGAGTACTTACCCTTAAGGATCCCCTGGGTGAGGGTACTTTCCAAGTACCATTGCCTCGAAGAATAGACCTTATAAGTGTTACATGTGCTACGACAGTCATTCCTATTCATCAGATTCCGGTAGTGTGTGAGTTTCCGGATGTATTCCCGGATGAGCTACCTGGTCTTCCGCCGGATAGGGAGGTTGAGTTTGGAATCGAGCTAATCCCTGGAACAGCTCCGATTTCAAGGAGACCCTATCAGATGCCTCCAGATGAACTAGCTGAGCTGAAGAATCAATTAGAAGATTTATCGAAAAAGGGGTTTATTCGGCCAAGCAAGTCTGAATGGGGATGTCCCGCCTTATTTGTGAAGAAGAAGAAAGAGGGCACGTTGAGAATGTGCGTAGATTATAGGCCACTCAATGCTGTAACCATAAAGAATAAGTATCCCTTGCCTCATATTGATGTTCTGTTTGACCAGTTAGCCAAGGCCAAGGTGTTCTCAAAAATAGATTTGAGATCCGGTTATCATCAGATCAAGATTAGGCCACAGGATATACCGAAAACTGCATTTTCCACTAGATACGGGTTGTATGAGTATCTTGTCATGTCCTTTGGCTTAACAAATGCTCCTACATACTTTATGTTTTTGATGAATACAGTTTTCATGCCAGAATTGGATAAGTTTGTGGTAGTGTTCACCGATGACATTCTGGTGTACTCCGAGAACAAGAAGGATCATGAAGAGCATCTAAGAACTGTCTTAACCAGACTTAGGGATCATCAACTGTATGCTAAGTTTAGCAAATGCGAATTCTGGTTGAAGAAAGTTCCTTTCCTTGGTCACATTCTATCAGAAAATAGAGTTTCAGTCGATCCAAGTAAGGTGCAAGAAGTTATGAATTGGAAAGCACCGACCACCGTTCCTGAGATTAGAAGTTTCTTAGGACTAGCCGGTTATTACCGTCGCTTTATACCAGACTTTTCGAAGATTGCCAAACCGATGACAAGTCTGCTACAGAAGGATCACAAGTTTGTGTGGACAGAGGAGTGTGAAGCAGCTTTCCACACTTTGTTGAAACTGTTGACCACTGCTCCTATTCTAGCACAACCAGATATCGAGAAACCATTTGATGTGTTTTGCGACGCATCAAAAACTGGATTAGGCTGTGTTCTTATGCAAGAAAGGAGAGTCATTGCTTATGCTTCACGCCAATTGAGAAAGCACGAGGTCAACTATCCAACACATGATCTTGAACTTGCGGCAGTTGTGCATGCCCTAAAAATTTGGAGACATTATCTACTTGGTAATGCGTGCAATATTTTTATGGATCACAAGAGTCTTAAGTACATCTTTACCCAACCAGAGCTAAATATGAGACAACGCAGATGGCTGGAATTGATCAAGGATTACAACTTGAATGTGCAATATCATCCTGGAAAAGCCAATGTAGTGGCAGATGCTTTGAGCAGAAAGTCACATTACTTGAATGTGCAGCCATTACTTGAAGATGGGTTCGATCTAATGCATCCTGCTGTGTTACATAGTATTCAAATTAGTTGCTCTTTGGAGAGTAAGATAATAGAAGGCCAGAAAACTGACAAGGGGATATTCCACATCAAAGAGAAAATCAAAGAAAAGTCGTCTCGGCACTTTAAATTGGATGAACAGGGCGTGTTGTGGTTTGACGACCGTCTTGTGGTTCCCAAGGATCGAGAGCTTAGGAATAAACTCGTGGATGAAGCTCACCTTTCTAAGCTATCTATCCATCCCAGAAGTAGTAAGATGTATCAAGAACTAAGATCTCGTTATTGGTGGACCAAAATAAAGAAAGAAATTACAGCATATGTTGCCAGATGTGACACATGTTGTCGAGTGAAAGACATTCATATGAAACCTGCCGGTATGTTGCAACCCTTGTCAGTCCCTAGTTGGAAGTGGGACGATATAAGTATGGATTTTATCTCGGGTTTGCCCACTACTCAAAAAGGACATGATTCGATTTGGGTGATTGTGGATCGTATTACTAAGACCGCTCATTTCCTACCTGTCAAGACAACTTATCGACCACCTCAATATGCCGAGAAGTATATTATAGAAATTGTGAGATTGCATGGTATACCAAAGACCATAGTATCTGATAGAGGCTCACAGTTCACGGCTCACTTTTGGGAACATTTACACAAAGGCTTAGGAACTAGTTTGATTCGTAGTACCGCTTATCATCCTTAGATAGATGGTCAGACTGAACGAGTGAATGCTGTTTTGGAAGATATGTTAAGAGCCTGTGTATTGTCTTCTAAGGGATCATGGGAGTCATGGTTACCATTAGCTGAGTTTTCTTATAATAATAGTTATCAAGAAAGCATCAAGATGGCTCCATTCGAAGCTTTGTATGGCAGAAAATGTAGAACACCATTGAATTGGGTCGAGCCTGGAGATAGAAGGTATTATGGCATTGACTTTGTAGAAGAAGCCGAGAAGAAAGTTCATATTATTCAGCAGAATATGAAAGCGGCCCAATCACGTCAGAAAAGTTATGCAGACAGAAGAAGGAGACCCCTTGTGTTTGAAGTTGGTGACTATGTTTATCTGAAGGTCACGCCAATGAAGAAGAAAAGGTTCGGAGTCCGAAGAAAGCTTGCCGCGAGATTTGTAGGACCATACAAGATCTTGGAACAAAGAGGTCTGGTAGCCTACAAGTTAGAGTTACCTGAGACAATGAGTACCGTTTTCCCAGTTTTCCATGTATCACATCTCAAGAAATGTTTGCGTGTTCCGGAGGAAAGAATAGAACCTCGAGGTATCCAACTCAAATCAGATTTGGTGTATCGTGAGCAACCAGTCCGGGTGTTAGACACTAAAGAACGTGCTACTTGGAATAGTGTGGTAAAAACATATAAGATACAGTGGGATCATCATGATGAAGGAGATGCAACTTGGGAAACGGGAGAGTATCTACAAAAAGCTTATAAAGATTTTTATAACAAATGGTTCGTAACCCAAATCTTAGGACGAGATTTTTATAAGGGGGAGGGCTGTAACACCCCGGTGTTGTGCCAGCATTTAGGCACTGCAGATCATGCATCATCAAGCATCCTAATCATACATGCCTAATCATGTAAATAACAACTGACACACTGCTTCGAAACATACGAAACATGTTCGTGAAACTTGAATGTTGCATACACTTGTTAGAGTTATTTTTGCCCTGATTATGTTTGCTAGGCTAGTAAAACATGTTTGGCTACTATTGTAAATCATCTAGGATTATTTAGTTCAATTTTTGGAGCAAGGTTTGTATTCAAATTAATTCAAAATTTTGCTTCAAAAAAATAATTTCCCAAAAAAAATTAGGGTTTTGAGTTAAACATTGACTTTGATTTTATAATTCAAAATCTAGATAGAATTGGACTTTGGTCATAAAAGCAAAGTTGTAGAGAATTAAATTCTAATCAACTTTCATTTTTGGTACATTTTCAAAAGATGTCATTTTCTTGCTCAAAATGATATTTGAAAGATGGTATTTGAAAAATTCTTGAAAATATTAATTGAAAAAGGGCTTTTCTCACTTCACGGGCCGCCGCCTCGTTTCCGGCCCACGGCCGAAGCCGGCCTGGCCCGCGTCCCCGCCTGCCACGCGCCTCGCCAGCCCAGCGCGCCAGCCCACCTCGCACGCCGGCCCACGCGCCACGCCATCCCGCACGCGTCTCGCCTCGGCCCAGCCCCGCGCCGTTCCCTTGCTCGCCGCTCGCACACACGCCGACCGCGGCAGAACACGCCCGCCGCGTGGCGGCCATGCGCCGTCGACGCCGCCGCGCGTCACAGCTAGCCTGCGCCCGTGCCCACGCGCCCACCTACTTCTGCTGAAGCGGTGCGCTCGCTTGCTCTCTCCCGTGCCGCCTCTCCTCTCCGCAAGCACCGAGCTCACTCACTCTCCCCCTCGCCGCGCCACCGCACCCGCCGGCCAAATTCACCGCGCCTTCTCCATCGTGGCCAGCAATCGCGTGCCAGCAGTTCCGCCTTGCTCTCCGGCACGTAGTGCTCGCACTTGTGCCGACTGATCGAGCTCAGGTAGTGCCTTCTAGCGCCTTGCCACTGTCGGCCATGGCGCTGCCGTGCTCGGCCGCCGTGGAAGGCACCTTCCTCCTCTTCTCCACCCTGCCTAGCTACCTGCCCGCCTTCGCCAGCTTCTCGCGAACCGCATGCTCCCGCTAGCTTGCCCTGGCACGGCCGGTGATGGCCGTCGGCCTCGTTGGCCGAGCCACGCCGCCGCGGCGTCACAGCGCCGGCGTGGCTTCGCCTCGGCCGAAGCTGGGCCAATAAGGCCATGGGCCGATGCCCTGCCGGGCCACCTCCCCCTTCCCTTCGCTCGGGCCGCGCAGGCCAAGTGTGGCCGTGGGCCAGCTGATTCCAGCGGGCCGGCCCAGTAGCAATAGGAGGATTCGTTTTCGATTTTTCTTTATTATTTGAAAATAGAAATGGTTTGAAAAATGTTTGGATACTCAAATTTGCTCCAAATCTGTTGAAATAAATTTTTCTAGGTTCCTTATCATCAGATCTACTTGGGAAAATTATTGCAAGTCATTTTTGGGATACTTCTCTGTAGAACTTTATTTAATCATGGATATTGCTGATAACTTGAAAAATATGTAGAAAAACCTATAGGCTTCAGAAAAATATGATTCTAAGTTTGTTGATCTTCTTATGTAATGTACTTCCAAGGAAAAATATGTTTCATGCATGTGCTGTGGGAAAATTTTGAGGTGTAGTTCAAGTACCTTTAATGGCTGATTTTTGTTATTTTAGCTAGAGAGCAAACTTTGTATAAAACATGCATGTGATAATTTTTGTACAGTAATTGTATGCTAGGAAGAACATAGGAAAAATGCTAACTCTGTTGTTTGACACTTTTCGCAGTACAAAGTATTTTCATGTTCATAATCATGCCATAGCTTGTTATTTTTGTGTAGGCTAATCCACTCATTCAAATACCATGAAAATCTGATAGTAGACTATTTAGGGTAGTACTGTGCTGTAGTAATTTTCTAAGATTTTTCTAAGCAATAAAAATAGATGTTGCTATTCAAACCTATTATTAATTAGGGTTTAATTAAGTGTTGCTTTTTGTGTGATTAAGAAATTAGTAAAGCTTTGGTGTATCTTTGAAGCATTTAATAAGATGTGTTGATTTAGAATATTAGTAGTAGAAGAGAATGCAGTAGATGACATGTGCTTGTAGTATATGTTCTTGGATGATGTTGACTACCTTGCATTCAAACATATCCATTTTATTCATCTCATTCGATGCACCGATTGCATAAGCACTTACGCACATTTCATCATATAGGATCGCAAACCGAGAACCTAGTCGTCATACCTGAGGAGCCCGAGGAGCAGCTCGAGGTGCAGCCGCAGGAAGTGCCCGAAACCGACGAGGAGAACGTTGAGGAACTTCTAGAGTGCCCCGATCACCACCCGAGCTCCTTCGAGAGAGGCAAGCCCCGGAGCATTTTCTCCCGGTTTGCAATTATTAATTAAATGCTTTACTTTAATTGATGCATTACGTTCAGGAGTTGTTTGCAACCGTTGCTGCATTATACCTTGTTTACCTTTGTTATACTATATCCTTGTTACCCTGGTATCCGTAGTCGAGTCAATGCTTAGCTGGCTTAGACCGGTAGAAGTCGGGTGATTTCCTGTCACCTGCGAGCTATAGGTGGTTACCTAGATCTGCTTGGATGACTATGAAGTCATGGTATAACTAAGTGTTAAATGAAGTTGAGACCGGACGGAGACTTGCAGAGTTTTGGACTGTAGTGCTTTCCGTCTGTGTCGATTAAGGACCGACCATTATTGGGCCTCAAGTCATGTTGAACGCATGCCTTACATTTAGCTGGCCAGATAAAGTACCTTCCGACCGTGAAGCTGGGAGATTATTCAGGCCGAGTAGATTGCCCGCAGCGCACTGTGCCGGAGCAGGTGTGGTAGGACATGGGGGCGAGATGATAAGACCAAAGTGCAGTCGGTCGGCCCCCGGGTACAGTGGTTCCTGGCAAACTTGAGACTCCTGGATAGTTGACTCGGTGATTAATATCTCACTTTAGCGGGTGAGTGAGGTTTGTGTAAGGAATAAATCACCAGCTGGTTAGGAATCGATTCGAATCGCCATCGCTCCTGGATAGTGAGCACTTGACTTGAGTGACTTCATCGTAGTAATGTTGATGGAACACTTGGACAGTTATAATGAATATGACATTATGGAAGTTGTTTAATGATCATTGGTTATCATTATCTGCTTAATCACATGTTTGCTCTAGTATAGGTGCAAATCTAGTCGACAGGTTAATAACAATTAACTTGATAATAATGCTTTTGAAAAGGGTCTTGAAATGCTAAAAATGCTTCTTTTTGCAAATGAGTCAGCTACCCTACTATAAAGCCCTTCATAATCCTTGGTGTCGTTTGTTTTCGGTTATGTCGGGTAAGTCTAGCTGAGTACCTTCTTGTACTCAGGGTTTTATTCCCACTTGTTGCAGATGGGTAGATGTATTACGGCTACTGTATCAACTGCCTTTATCCTGCGATGGGTGATACTTAGGACCATGGGCATGGTCATTCCTTATGTCTCGTATGATGCTTTTGTTGGAGATGATCATTCGCTGGCACTGTATTTGAACTCCGTGTGAGTGTGTGTGTGGTTTAAACAAATGGCTTCCGCTACTTTTATTCGAACTTGTTTTGTAATAACTATGTTTAAACTCTGATGTATCTAAGATGCAACTTTTTATGTAATATGTGATGGTGACCGCTAAACTTATTATGATCTTGGCTGGAATGGAAGTTGGTTTGAAATCCTTCGTGATTTCACGGACTACCGGGTTATACGGGCTTAAGTTTGCTAAATCGTCTGCTCTGGCGAATGATTTTCTTACTTAATTTCGTATAATTGGTTGGTTCTGTTACATCCGCCTCGCCTGACCCCTCAGGTGTAGCTCCGTCTCATCCAACGGGGTCTCATACCGCCGTCAGCCACTCCAGGTCCAGGCGTATGGGCCTGGGTCAAAACTCTGACACGAAGAAAGAGACCGGCACGTCCCGACGTAACCTATGGCCATGACGGACCATGCCTGAGGATTCACATCAAGAATAGTGTCAGACATGTCGGTGCTGTTCTGCCTAACCCTTGTACGAACGCTGACAGGCGCGTCAGTTCACCACGACATCCGCCAGGACGGAATAGAGCGCCATGACCCTATAGATGATGCCTGCGCATGGTGCCTATGATGGACAGGGACCCGCGTGAAGGAGAAGAAATATCTGGTGATCCTAGAAGCCTTCCTCTCTCTCGTTCTTCTCCTTTCCCTTCGCTGTAACCCATGCTTTCCCTTGGCCTATAAAAGGGAAAGCAGGGCACCCCATGAAGGGGACAGATCCAATCCGGTGGATCAATCAAGATCTGCACGAGATTAGAACATGAGATAAACACACAAAAATACAATGCTGAACAGATTGTGCGCACCTACAAAGGGTGTCAATACTATGCTCGGCAGACCCACCTGCCGGCCCAAGCACACTAGACGATCCCCATCACGTGGCCATTCGTGGTATGGGGGCTCGATCTAGTCGGACCCCTCAAGAGTGCGTCCAGGGGCTATGCACACTTGCTTGTCACCGTAGACAAGTTTACAAAAGTGGATAGAGGCTCAACC
This sequence comes from Miscanthus floridulus, assembly GCF_019320115.1. NCBI lineage: Eukaryota > Viridiplantae > Streptophyta > Magnoliopsida > Poales > Poaceae > Miscanthus > Miscanthus floridulus. The sequence goes on along the minus strand of NC_089592.1, from coordinate 82,911,442 downwards.
GATCTCCGCGATCAAGTCTGAACAAGCCGTGTTGTTCTTTCTTAACATCGTCCATTGCTTTGTAGTCCCGAACTCCATTATCACGGACAATGGCATGCAGTTCACTGGGAAGAAGTTCCTCCTATTATGCAATGAATACCACATCCACGTCTATTGTGTCACCGTGGCGTACCCCCGCATGAACGGGTAGGTCGAGCGCGCAAATGGCATGGTCCTACAAGGCCTCAAGCCTAGGATCTTCAACTGGTTGAACAAGTTTGGCGGACGATGGGTCATGGAGCTTCCTACGGTGCTCTGGAGCCTGAGGACGACCCCCAACCGAGCCACCGGCTACACACCTTTCTTCATGGTCTACGGTTCTGAGGCTTTCCTCCTGACCAACCTCGATTATGGAGTGCCGAGGGTTAGTGCGTATGACAAATAGGGAGCCGAGGCATCCCTCGAGGATGCCATGGACCAGCTAGATGAAGCGCACGCTAGGTACCAGCAAGCGTTGTGCCGGTACCACAGCCATCGAGTGCGGGGTTGGGCCTTCCACATCGGAGACCTGGTGCTTCGCCTTGTCCAGAGCAACAAGAACTACCACAAGCTCTCTCTGCCCGCATCGGAGATCAATTGAAGAGAAGGCAAGAGAAAGGGAAACTTACGAAGACAACGTAGCCTGGCTTCGGCCACATCAGAGGATGCCTCGGCAACGGGTATATGAAGTCGAGGACGGCACCCGCATCATCCCGCAAAGGCTCCATCACCTCCTTAATGCGTTGCGTGATCTTGGAGTTGGGGAGCGTTCCCTCGGCGAGCGTCGTTCCGTCGAACAACGCCTCGGGTGCCATCGCGTATAGCGAGAGCACGTGCGTCATCAATGACGCCACCCTCCTCGCATGGTAAGCCCCGATGATGCCAGACTCTTTAAGGCTGTTCTCCTTTAAGATATGGATCGCGGTGATGTGGTCTCAGATCTTCTTCTTGTCCTTCTCTGGGATGCCCCACTTCCTCACTACTCTGGGTCCTCTTCGATCAGGCGCCTAGTGAACTCCGACAGAAGGGCGGCAGCATCATTCTTGAGGTAGAACCACTATGAGTGCCATCCCTTGTTGGACGTTGAGAGCCGCATGGATAGGTACTCACCGACCCGATTGTTCTGAAGTTGGATGTCAGCGCACCCCATCGGCATGTGTAGCTCCTGCCTGTCGCCCTTCTCCCTCTTCTTCTGGAGGTTGACGATGAAGAAATACCTCCACAAGTCGAAGTGGGGGTGGATCCCTAGGAATCCTTCGCACAGCGTGACGAACGCTGCCATGTGTTGGATCCCGTTGGGATTGAGATGCTGCAGCTCGATCTTGTAGAAGTGCAGCAGCCTCCGAAGGAATTTGTGGGTGGGGATCACGAGCCAACGCTCGTGGAAGTGGGCGAACAACACCGCGTAACCATCGGACGGTGAAGGCGAATCCTCATCACCGGACATCAACCACTCCTCGGATGAGGTTCGCACGTGGAGAAGACCACGACGGACGAGGCCCTCCATGCGCTGGGAGGTGATGTCAGAATGGCACCATGGCTCCATTGGAGGTGGGGGCAGATGGATGCAAGCTCAATGGCAGCGGAGGAGCATAGGCTATGGATCTAGGGCTTCAACGGCGGACTAGCAAGCACGACAGATCCAAAACGGCAGCGTCGGAGAAACAGAGAAGGCAAGGTTGTGGTTTTGGTGTGCAGACACATCAAGGGGAAGGTCGCTATTTATAAGGTGGAACGGGATGAGAAGGAGAACCGTCTGCCTAGATTCATGCGCCCGCTACGCCACGACATGACACCTCCCTCCGAAGATCGTGCGCACGCAATCTCTAGCCGTGTGCTCAAAGGACATGCCGGATAACGATTCGCCCGATCGATAAGCCGAGAACCATCACAGGTAAGGAGGGATATAGAGCTAAAAATGCTCCTACGGCCCATTTAGGTCTAAGAGTTCGAAGGCTAGCCCATCGATATGTTCACGGCTGCTCCGGGGCACCCTAAGAGCGAGGGGTGGAAAGGGATGGGCCCGCTAGCAGCCAGTACCCGGTTGCACGAGCACCATAGGCATCTCGGCCTACGTTCAGGTCTCGGTTGGATACGATCCATGCTTTTTCCTCGAAGAAAGGCTGAGAGCCCTTAGGATCGGTCGAACGGACCCGAGAACTATATGGATTGACCGCTGAGAATTTAGAGTTGGTCACCAGCTGACCCAAGCCAGACCCCCATGAACGGGATGCCGGGGGCCCACTCGGACTAGCCCGTTAACAACTCACCGAGCACCATGATTCATCCATAGAGGAAAATCATGGCATAGCCCCTCTAGTTTTATCGAAAAAAACGCTTGAGGGAAAATGATCACAAAAATGAGCAAACCCTCGACCGGACCCTTGCTACGAGCGGGGGCTCGAGGAAAGTTGAACTCACAAGGAGACCAAATGTGCGGTCATAGAACGACAGACCCTCGAGGGGTCCAATCATGACGAAAGGGAATAGCTGTCCCCAGGACACGCCGTGGGCGACAAAAGAAGGCCAAGGCCCTTAGAGTCCTTCCATTTGGAAAATCCTTCGAAGGAGTGTTCTACTCCTCTACAGGCTCGGGGGCTACTGTCGGGGACCAATACTAGGGTACTCGAATAGGAGAAGCTAATGGCCATCAACATTGATTCCTCCGAGCAGTCAAGAGCTTGACTACAACTCAGACTGACCACTAGGCACGCGGGCTTCGCCTCGCCCGACCCTAAGGCCATGGGCTCCGCCTTGTCTGACCCTAAGGCCGCGGGCTCTGCCTCGCCCGACCTTCGACCGTAGGCTCAGCCTCGCCCGACCCCTCGGGTTCAGGCTCTGCCTCACTCGACTCCTTGGGTATGGGCTTGTCGGTGTTTTGGACCGGTGGGTCCTCAACCAACTAGTAAAAATGTACTGCATGCCCCTAATCCCAGATGGTGATGCAAAGAGACATAAGGTTTATATTGGTTCGGGCAATGGGTGCCCTACGTCCAGTCTGAGAGGTCGATCTTGTATTCCTTGCACCGAAATGCTCGTAGTAGGGGGTTACAAGCAGAGCGAGAGAGGGAACTAGTCCCAGGTCTCTACGTGGAGCGGTGTGGATTGCTTGAGATGTTGATCTCAGGCAGCGGGGAAGCGTGTGTGTTACAGGGTGTCGAGCGTGTGTTCATCTATCTCGTGAGAGCATGAGCCCGTCTATGCCTGAATGTGTGCGAGTGTGTGAGTCCATCTATGCCTGAATGTGTGTGAGTGTGTGAGTACATCCCCCTAGAAACGGCACCGGTCTCTCCCTTTTATAGTTGAAGGGGGGACAGGGATGATACATGTGTTAGCTACGTGGCGTTGTGCGAACAGAGGCGGCATGTCCAAGCCCTGTAGCCTGTTACTATGGCGGCATGGTTGACGGAGTGGTCCTACCTTTGAAGTGCTGGAGCAACGCGCCGGTCACATCTGATCCTGTGCGACGTGGGAGCTCCAGTGATAGCTTGACGCAGGGCCTAGCGGGTGACGTGCCGGTCGCTGTGTGTTGACCGCATGATGAGCCGAGGCTTAGTTGGTGTCGAGGCTGAGCCACCGTGGGGGGGGGGCTCAGCGGGCATGAATCCCGAGGTTGTCGAGACCCTGAAGTAGACTGCCAAGGCGTGGAGGGAGCAGTTGGTCCTGTACATTGATTCTGAGGCTATAGTAACCTGGACTTGACTCCGCACGCCGCGTTATTCCTGGAGCAGGGGTTAGGTAGCATAGTACAGTATGGGCGCCGGTCGTGGGCACAGTACTGAGCACAGCGGCCGGTAACCCCTGCCCTGTCCTGTCCTGGACGGAATGGTGCTGATGCGACTTCCTATCTCGTTGGCTGCTCTGCTGTGTCGTGCCGTCGTCCGTCTGACGCTGCGGGATTGGTCGCATTAATTGGATGTGACGTTCTGTTGGGGAGATCGGTTGAGGTAGAGGCGATGAGGTTATTGCCGAGCCAACCTCGAGCAAGATGGAGAATCGGCATCTCGTCCGAGGCCTTACGTGTGAGGCTCTGAGCGGGGCGGAAAATCAGTAGACCGTCCGAGGCCTTCTGGGCGAGGCCTCGGGCGAATCGGAGAATCAGTTCCCTGTCTGAGGTCTTACGAGCCGGCCTCGAGAGAGACAGAGAATCGGTAGGTCGTCCGAGGCCTTCTGAGCGGGGCCTCGGGCGAATCAGAGAATCGGTTCCCTGTCCGAGGCCTTACGAGCCGGCCTCAAGCGAGACGGAGAATCGGTAGGCCGTCCGAGGCCTCTCATGTGAGGCCTCTAGCAAGGCAGAGAGTAGGTGGCCTCGAATAAGGCTAGGGTTTAGCCAATAGTTGTCTCTTGGCTTTGATTTTGATAGGGTCTAAGCAATTTTTTTCGATTGTTGCTTAGGGGACCCCTTCTCATGGTACCTGACAGTAGCCCCCGAGTCTCAGGGAGAGTGTGAGCGCTCTCCTTGAGGTTTTGACGAGACTCGGCTCGCAGCAGCTCCTAACAGGATGGTGTTTCGTACTCGAGGCCTCAGTGGGTGCGCGCGAGCGCACCCACCGAGTGTAGCCCCCGAGGCCTTGGAGGAGTGAATTTATTCCTCCAGGGGCTTTTCTTATGTCGTGAGAGGGGTTTATTGCGTTTGCCGAGCCCATGAATGCGAGTTCGAGTCGCTGGGCCTCGGTTCGGTTGTAGGAAGAGCCCCCGAGCCTCTATGCGAAGCAAGAGGTCGATCAAGAGCTTCCCTGTCTTTTTTGTGTGGCCCTCACGCATCCTTTTTGTTCGGAAGGAGGGGTGGAGGGTGCCATACTACCCTCGGTGGGCGTGAGCAGTGACACCTCCGGTGAGCTGTTATCAGGTAAGTTTGAGTGGAGGCCCATGCCCCATTTGATAGGGGTCAGCTAGCAGTCCAAAGACGCACTCCAAGAGTACCAGAGGGCTTCTCTAGTGGGTGCCGGGGCCGTTCGATGGGTCCTGGTGGCTCGGTGCCTCCCTACGGTGGGATCCCATTCGAAGACCTCCCTGCTGGTCTTGGACACGACTTAGGGCATCCTGAGCAGTTGCTTTCTCAGGCCTCGGCCATGTGCAGGCTCGTCCATAGTCATCCCTGACTCTGTTGCCTTGGGGCGGCTATCGAAACCTTTGGGGGGCCCAGCCTTCGAACCCCTGGACCGTAATGGGCTCGATGCCCTTTATCGTGTTTATCCGAGCCTCTGAGTGCGAGCTTGGGTCGCTTGTCTTCGTCCTGGGTGTAGGAAGAGCCCCCGAGCCTCCGCACGTAACGAGAGGGCGGTCAGGGGTTCCCCTGGCTTTTTGTGCAACCCTCGTGCATCCTTTTCATTCGGACAGAAGGGTTGTTTACCGAGCTCCCTTGAGTGCGAGCCTAGGTCGCTGGGTCTTGGCAAGGTTGCAGGAAGAGCCCCCTAGCCTCTGCATAGAGCGAGAGGGCCATCAGGAGTTCCCCTGGCTTTTTGTGCGACCCTCGCGCATCCTTTTCGTTCGAAAGGATGGGTTTGTTTGCCGAGCCCCCTCGAGTGCGAGCCTGGGTCGCTAGGTCTCAGCAAGGTTGCAGGAAGAGCCCCCTAGCCTCTGCATAGAGCGAGAGGGCCGTTAGGAGTTCCCCTGGCTTTTTGTGCGACCCTCGCGCATCCTTTTCGTTCGGAAGGAGGGGTTTGTTTGCCAAGCCCCCTCGAGTGCGAGCCTAGGTCGCTGGGTCTCGGCAAGGTTGCAGGAAGAACCCCCTAGCCTCTACATGGAGCGAGAGGGCCGTCAGGAGTTCCCCTGGCTTTTTGTGCGACCCTCGCGCATCCTTTTCATTCGGAAGGAGGGGTGGAATATGCCAGGCTACCCTTGGTGGGCGCGAGCGGTGACACTTCTGGTGAGCTGTTATCGGGTAAGTTCGAGTGGAGGCCCATGCCCCATTTGATAGGGGTCGGCAAGCGGTCCAGAGACGCACTCCAAGAGTACCGGAGGGCTTCTCTAGTGGGTGCCGGGGCCGTTCGATGGGCCCTGATGGCTCGGTGCCTCCCTACGGTGGGATCCCATTCGGAGACCTCCCTGCCGGTCTTGGACACGACTTAGGGCATCCCAAGCGTTTCGCTTGCTTGGGCCTCGGCCCTGTATGGGCTCGCCCATAGCCATCCCTGACTCTGTTGCCCTGGGGCGGCTGTCGAAACCCTCGGGGGCCTAGCCTTCGAACCCCTAGACCGTAACAGGCTCGGTGCCTAGTTCCTTCGTCTGGAAGGAATTGGGTGGGGGATATTCCCCCCCATCGGCTTGACAACGGCAGGCGCGCCTTTTGAGGCGATTTTCTCGGGGAGGCAGAACAACGCCTGCCGCTGCTGCGATCGGACGCAACGCTATGTCAGTGGATGGGACATAACTATTTACGCGATTAATAAGGAGAAGGTGGGTACGTGGGCGATAAAATCAGATCTGGATTTACTGTGCTGGTTCCGAGGGAAACTTCCTTGATTTCGTCGCCCGCCCGTTTCACCCCCTTCCTGCATAAGTACGTGGCAAGCTTCGCCCTCCCCTCCTTACCTTGCCTGCATTGCCTTTGCCACCCTTGAGCTGTTGCTAGGAACAAAGAGCCCGGGGAGAAGAAGGGAGAAGGGCAAAGCAGAGAGAGGCTTATGGTCGTAGTTGCTTTCGCCACCGCACTCATGGCCGGCACCGTCGTCATTGAGGCGGACGCTTGGGGTCAGTCCGACATATCTGTGGAGACGCTCCAGTCGCTTGTCGATGATGGCCTTCTCCGTCTGGTTACCGACCCCAATAGGCCAGAGTGGGTTGCTCAATCGGGTGAGCCGGAGCCAAGGCCGCGCGATGGCTACGTTGTGAGCTTTGTGTCCTTCCACGAGCGCAGTCTCAGCCTGCCGGTGGACCGATTCATGCGGGCGCTCCCACACTACTATGGCGTGGAGCTCCACAACTTCAACCCCAACTCCATCATGCAGGCGGCCATCTTCGTTGCCGTCTGCGAGGGGTATCTGGGGATTGCCCCCCATTGGGAGCTGTGGCTCCACCTCTTCCAGGCGGGGCATACCACCAAGCTGATGGGCATGACGGGCACAAGGAAGGTGGTGAGGGTCGACGGCTGCACTCTCCAAGTGCGCCAGGACCATCAGCACCTTTACATCTCAGCCCAGCTCACATCAACCAATCGCCGCTGGTACACTAGCTGGTCCTACCTCCACAACGACGATGGCGGACTTCCCCCCTACACCGAGCGGATCGTGGAGAGCTATCTAGAGAAGTGGAAGTATGGCGTCCCGAAGGGGGACCAGCCCAAGTTGTAGCCGCTCCTAGAGGGACTAGAGAGGCTGCGCGGCCATGGCCTCACGGCCGCTGTGGTTGTGGCGGCCTTCCACCGCTAGAGGGTGCTGCCGCTGATGGCTCGGCGGTGACGCCTGTTTTAGATGAGACCGGATTAGCCGATCGAGGGCATCCGGATGTTCACCTCCGCCCTCTCCGATGAGGAGATTCTTCGTCGGGTGAGAGAGACGATGGAGGGGCGGCTGAAGATCGGTGGTCTGACCCCGTTCGTGATGTGCCCATCATGGGGGTACCTTTCTCTGGTAAGTCACACGCTGTTGTGGCCCCCGAGGCCTCCTTGTTCCTTACTGTTTTCCAGTCCCTTATTTGTGTTCGCCGTTCCTACTAGGGATGAGAGACGTGTGAGCCTCCCCGCCGCCCGTTCCTGATGACGTAGCGCTGCGGGCGGTGAACCGGGCGCACGCCAAGGCATAGAAGAAGCGGAAGGACACCAAGGAGGGAAAGCGCATGAGGAAGATCCTTGTGCATGAGGGACTGGAGAAGCGCCGCTGGCAGCAGAGGCAGGACGGTCTCCTAGTGGAGTCGTCTCCATCGCCGTCATTGTCGACGGATGCTTTGGATGGAGATGACGAGAGCGAGATGGGGTGGGGTCCCTAGACCATCTCCCTGACATCAAGGAGACAGCGCCCGGGGCGTTGGCGAGCAGCCCAGCGCTCCCCGGAGGAGGAGGAGAGGACGCCTTGGGGCCGGCAATCTCCCGCCCCAGGGCTGAGGCCGACACGCCCGAGGCACGGGCGTTGGGAAAACACGCCGTTAGCCTGGTGGGCTCGACGACAGAGGTGGAGCAGGTGGCGGCGGGGGTGACGCAACTACCCCCACAGAGGACCGAGGGGGTGCCGGAGTCTGGCGAGGGCCGGCTGGCACTAGCGGATACGGAGGCCGTGCCACCGCCACCGCCACCGCCGTTGCAGAGGCGGGTCGCAGTGCCGAAGCGGTTGCACCCCCGCTCAAGGTGAGTGTTTTTTCAGTGGAGTTCGTATCGTTTCCCGCTCGCTTTATGTCATATGCTAACCAAGTGGGTGTTTTGCCTTCAGCCAGAAGCGTAAGGCGGAGGTGCCTACCCTGGCGCCGCTTAAGTCTCTCAAGGTGAGCACGGGCTCCACCGCTCAATAGGTGGTGGGGGCGTAGGCCACCGTACAATGCGGCGATTCATCGGCGAGGGCCAACCCGAAGGAGCTGGTCGCCCAAGGGGAGGTTATCGGGGCGGCCACAGAGCGAGCGGGGGAGGAAACGCCTACGCCCCATGAGGCCGAGGCCCGCGAGTCAGATGGGGCTGAGGCGCCCTCAGTTGCCGAGGCCACCGAGGGTGAGACAGAGCCCCCCAAACTTCTGAGGCCGAGGCGCCCAGGACCGCTGAGGCCGAAGTGGCGGGGACCGGAGCCCCCGAGACCACCGAGGCCGGGGTGGCAGGGACCGAAGCCCCCGGGACCGCTGAGGCTAGGGTGGCGGGAGCCAGCATGAGCGCAGTGAAGCCGGTGACCTAGGAAGTGGAGGCAGAGGTGGGGCAAGCCTCAATACTACCGCCAGTCCATGGCCCACCGTCGTTGCAGGAGAGTGCTCGGGAAGTGGAGGTCAATTCGATCTCCTCCGCCGATACTTCCCGGGCGAAGGAGGTGGTCGATGCCGAGGTGGCCGGCACTATGGAGCAGCCAGCTCTAGCCTCGAGCGAGGGAAGCTCGGCCCTCATGCGGGTACGACCCGAGCCCCGCGGGTGGGATCACCCGCGTGTCTTGTGGCAGAGTTAGGATGACCCTAAGGGGGAGCCTCTGTTCGCCCTTGAGGACGTGGCCGAGGGGGGCGCTAGGACACCTTCGAACAATATCACCAGCTGGCAGAGTGGTCACTGTGGACAGCGCTGTCCGTCATGGTCGACGATCTACCTGGGGTCACCCAGGTTCGCGCCTTCTTTTCTCATGTGGTGTCATCTTTTTCTGAGTTTTCTCATAGTGAATGACCCTTGTTTTGCCTATCTAGGAGCTCGAGACCTGGTCCCTCAGGAAGCATTGTTCCTCCGACAGGAGAGGGACGTCTGGGACCAGCTCCAGCGGTAGAAGGGCTTGCTCGCTGATGCCAACGAGCTTCTGTCGGCGTGGAGCACGGAGGTGGAAGACCTCCGCCTCCGCTGTGCCGATATGAAGGCCGAGGCAGCCACGGCTCAGGAGCAGGTCGCCCCTTTGGTGGCGTGGGTCAAGGAGCTAGAGGAGGAGGAGCTGACCCGGGTGGCCGGCAATCGGGACGACTTTTGGTCTCGAACTGAAGAAGCAACGACCTCCGCCAAGGCCCTCGCTGGGCAGCTAGGGGTGGAGCAGGGTGCGCACCTGTTGGCAAAAGGTGCCCTGGCAGAGGCCCTCAAGGTAGCTGAGGCCTCCCGGACCGAGGTTGTGGTCTGGATGGGAAAGGTCGAGGGTGAGTCCTGTTCCCCTTGTTTTATTTGTTTCTCTTGTGTTTGACTCCTAACTCCCTGGTGTGATGCAGAGCTAGAGAAAGAGGCTTCCAGGGTGGCCGAGGCTTCTCGGGTCGAGGTCCAGGGATGGAAGGAGAAAGCCAAGGCCTCTCTGGTCGAGGCCTAGCGCTAGAAGGAGAAAGACAAGGCCTCTCGGGTCGAGGCCCAGCGCTGGGAGGAGAAAGCCGAGGGTGAGTCCCGTAGGGCCTCCGCCCCTATTTGGCTCGTTTTCCTTTGCGCTTAACCCCATTCTATTTCTTTTGGTGTAGAGTTGGAGAAAGAGGTCACCCGGGCAGCCGAGGCCTCTGTCGCAGTGCAGGCGGTGCTTGAGGTCGAGATCGGGGAGCACGACACGCTAAAGAGTGCCACCCGCACCATGTGCGAGGCCCTGGAGGTTGAGGGGGCCTAGTCGGGCATCTCCCTTAAGAGCCGCTTGGTCGCGTTGAGCGGCCAAGTGCACGAGCGACTTCGGGGGGCGCTGCACGTGGGCATCAAGCGTGCCCTGGCCATCATCTCCTCGCACTACGCCGGTGTCGACCTCGAGGCTGTCAGTGATGGCTACGTCTTGCTAGAGGATGCTGAGGAGGCCGACGAGGAGGTCGCAAAGCTGATGGAGTTAGCTGAGGGCCCCGGCACGGCGCTGGCCAAGCTGTTTGAAGAGGAGGTGGTCCCTCCCCCGCCGTCCGAGGTTGCTAGAGACCCTGAGCCCGAACTTGGGCCCAAGAGGCCATGTAAATAAAGTAGGGATTACGTTATAGTATCATAACGCTGATGGCCTATCGAGGCCTTTTTGAGATACTTATGCGTCTATGCTTCTTAATCGTTTTTCTTTATTGTATTTCTGAGCCTCTACCCTCTGTCTTGTTTCTGAACATATCATTCGCAAAAAACTTCCTCGGAGCCTAAGTTGTCCCTAGGGCAAAAAGGTGGTGAGGGAGTGCCATTGCCTAGAGGCGTAGGCCGTCTCACGACTCGCCCGGCCTTTTGGCCCTGAGATAGACTTTCGATCCTTAGGTTCTTTACAATTGATTTGTCAGAGCGTGCTACAGGGTTTGGCGTGGAAATTTTTTCGAAAAATGACTAAAAAATGGTGCGTGGGACTTAGGGGGAGTCCCCTCTTCTAGCACCCGAGGGAGGCTCGGTTCTGCAGAGGCAGAGTCGTGTCTCGTTCGAGCCCCGCAGTGGGCACCTCTACAGAGGCGGAGCCGAGTCTCCCTAATGAAGTTATCGTATCGCTGAGGCCCTTGATGGGCCCAGGGGGTTTCTTGAAAAATTATGACAGCTAAAGAACGCTTCTTAATTATATTTCGAGAAACAATGTATACAATGCTTGGAAATTTAAGGGTAAAAGCGACGTAGTTGTTCTATGTTCCAAGCGTTGGTGAGGATTTTGCCCTTCTCGTTGGCTAGCTTGTAGGTTCTGGGCTTCAGCACTTGGGCGACGATGTATGGTCCTTCCCATGGTGGGGTCAGCTTGTGGCGGCCCTTGTTGCTCTGCCTTAGCCTCAGCGCCAGGTCACCCACTTTTAGGTCTCGGCTTCGAATACGCCGAGCTTGATAGCGTCGTAGGGCTTGCTGGTACTTGGCCAAATGTAGCAGCGCAACGTCTCGGGCTTCCTCCAGTTGGTCGAGGGCGTCTTCGCGGGCGGTGCGGTTACTTTGCTTGTTGTAGGCCTGTAGCCTCAGGGAACCGTATTCCAAGTCAGTGGGGAGGATGGCCTCGGCTCCGTAGACTAGGAAGAACGGTGTGAACCCCGTGGCTCGGCTCAGGGTGTTCCTCAGGCTCCAGATGACCGATGAGAGTTCGGCAAGCCATTTCTTGCCAAATTTCTTCAACCGGTTGTATATTCTTGGCTTAAGGCCTCATAGGATCATGCCGTTGGCACGCTCTACTTGGTCATTTGTCCTAGGGTGTCCTATGGCCGACCAGGCCACACGGATGTGGTGGTCATCATAGAACGTCAGGAATTTTTGGCCGGTGAATTATGTCCCATTGTCGGTGATGATGGTGTTCGGAACCCCGAACCTATGGATGATATCGGTGAAAAACAGCACCGCTTGCTCGAACTTGATTTGATTGATTGGACGAGCCTCGATCCACTTAGAGAACTTATTGATTGCTACCAGTAGATTGGTGTAGCCCCCGGGGGCCTTCTGCAGAGGCCCAACCATGTCGAGCCCCCACACGGCAAACGCCCATGTAATAGGGATGGTTTGGAGGGCTTGAGCCGGGAGATGCGTCTGCCATGCGTAGTACTGGCATCGCTCGCAGGAGCGTACGAGCTTGGTGGCGTCAGCAACCGCAATTGGCTAGTAGAACCCTTGGCAGAAGGCGTTTCCGACGAGCGTCTGAGGTCCGCATGGTGCCCGCAGGCTCCTACATGCTAGTCCCAAAGTAGGGCTCGACCAGCCTTGGTAGTGATGCATCGTTGGAGGACGCCAGATGGGCTTCGCATGTACAATTCGCCATCGCTGAGAACGTAGGTCTTGGCTCGATGAGCAAGCCATTGGGCTTCGGTCCTGTCAGCGGAAAGCTCTCCTCGGACGAGGCAATCAAGGAACAGGACTCGCCAGTCCGTGCCCGGGTTGGCCTCGGGAGGCTCCGTGTTGACTTCCATGACCTCAGGCTCGGCCGAGGGAGTCTCGGCGACAGAGGGGGCCCCGAGCCCTGCGGGGGGCTCGACCGTTGGGCCCTCTTCCACCGCTGAGGCGCAGTCGATGGAAGGTTTGTGGAGGTCTTTGGCGAAAACGTTCAGGGGGACCGGGGCCCGCGCCGACGCCATCTTCACCAGTTCGTCCGTGGCCTCGTTGAATTTGCATGCAATGTGGTTGAGTTCGAGGCCATCGAACTTGTCTTCAAGGCGACGTACCAGCTTGCAGTACGCCTCCATTTTGGGGTCATGGCAGTTCGACTCCTTCATCACTTGATCGACAACGAGCTGTGAATCGCCCCGTACGTCGAGACGCAGTACTCCAAGTTCGATGGCGATCTGCAAGCCGTTGACAAGGGCTTTGTACTCGGCTGCGTTGTTGGAGGCGGTGAAGTGGAGCCGAATCATGTAGCGCATGTGTACTCCGAGGGGTGAGATGAAGAGTAGACCCGCGCCCACCCTGGTCTTCATCAAGGACCTATCGAAGTACATGGTCCAGCATTCCGCCTAGACTTGGGCAGGTGGAAGTTGGGTGTCGGTCCACTCTGCCATGAAATCGGCCAAGACCTGAGATTTAATTGCTTTCCGAGGCACAAAGGACAGAGCCTCCCCCATGAGTTCGACGGCCCACTTGGCTATCCTACCCGAGGCCTCCCGGTTATGGATTATCTCTCCTAGGGGGAAAGACGATACCACGGTCACCTGGTGGGACTCAAAGTAGTGACGTAGCTTGCGTCGAGCCAAGACCACGGCGTAGATTAGTTTTTGGATGTGGGGGTAGCGTGTTTTGGTCTCAGAGAGCACTTCACTGATGAAGTAAATAGGTCGTTGGATGGGTAGAGCATGCCCCTGTTCCTGCCTCTCAACCACTATGGCCACGCTGACCACTTGGGTTGTTGCGGCGACGTAGAGTAAGAGGGCCTCGCCCTTGGCCAGCGGTACCAGGATGGGAGGATTGGTGAGCAATGCCTTGAGTTTGGCGAGGGCTTCTTCAGCCTCGGGGGTCCAAGAAAAACGTTCCGATTTCCTCAAGAGGTGGTACAGGGGCAAGCCTTTTTTGCCAAGGCACGAGATGAAGCGGCTTAGGGCCGCAAGGCATCCCATGACCCTCTGTACTCCCTTGAGGTCTCGGATCGGTCCCATGTTGGTCACGGCCGAGACCTTCTCTAGGTTGGCTTCGATGCCGCGTTCCGAGACTATGAATCCTAAGAGCATGGCTCGGGGGACCCCGAAGACACACTTCTAGGGGTTGAGCTTGATGCCCTTTTCCCTAAGGCATCTGAAGGCTATTTCCAAGTCGTTGATGAGATCATTGGCATGCCTATACTTGACCACGATGTCGTCCACATAGGCCTCGACGGTCCGCCCGATGTGCTCGCCAAAGACATGGGTCATGCACCGCTAGTATGTGGCCCCTGCGTTTCTGAGGCCGAATGGCATAGTTACATAGGAGTACATGCCAAATGGTGTGATGAAAGAAGTCGCGAGCTGGTCGGACTCTTTCATCTTGATCTGATGGTAACCGGAATACGCATCAAGGAAGGATAGGGTTTCACATCCCGCAGTGGAGTCAATGATTTGGTCGATTCGAGGTAATGGGAAAGGGACTTTTGGACATGCTTTGTTTAGACCGGTGTAGTCTACACACATTCTCCACTTCCCATTTTTCTTCTTAACTAATATAGGATTAGCCAACCACTCCAGATGGGATACTTCTTTGATGAATCCAGCCGCCAAAAGCTTCTGCACCTCCTCATCGATGGCCCTGCGCTTTTCCTCGTCGAATCGGTGCAGGCGCTGCTTCACTGGCCTAGACCGGCCCGGATGTCTAAGGCATGCTCGGCGACCTCCCTCGGTATGCCCGGCATGTCCGAGGGACTCCACACGAACATATCGGCATTCGCACGGAGAAAGTCGACGAGCACGGCTTCCTATTTGATGTTGAGGGCAGCGCTGATCCTCAGCGCCCGATCGTCGGGGCAGGTGGGGTCGACCGGGACGAGCTTGACAGCCTCCGCAGGCTTGAAAGTCCTGGCACGACGCTTGGAGTTGGGCGCCTCTCTACCGAGTCGGTCGAGGTTGATGATGAGGGTCTCGACCTCTATGATAGCTTTGGTGTACTCGATGCATTCGATGTTGCAGTCGTATGCATGCTTGTACGTGGACTTGATGGTGATGATGCCATTGGGGCCCGGCATCTTGAGCTTGAGGTATGTGTAGTTAAGAACCACCATGAACTTGGCGTAGCACGGCTGCCCTAGGATGGTGTGGTACGTTCCCTTAAACCCAACCACCTCGAAGGTGAGGACCTTCTTGCGGTAGTTGGAGGGAGTACCGAAGCAGATGGGCAGGTCGATGCGCCCGAGAGGGCCGCGTGCGTTTCCTCAGCACAATGTCGTGGAAAGGCATGGCATCACCTCGGAGCTGCGACTGGTCGAGCTCCAGGAGCTCCAGGGTGTTGGCGTAGAGGATGTTGAGGTCGCTGCCTCCGTCCATCAATACCCTAGTGAGCCAGGTGTTGCCGATGATGGGGTCGACGACAAGTCGGTACTGCCCGGGGTTCGGGACATAATCGGGATGGTCGTCCCGGTCAAAGGTGATTGCCTCCTGAGACCAGTTGAGGTGCTGGGGAGCGGCCACCTTTACCGAGAAGACCTCCTGGTGCTCCCTCTTCTGCTGGCATGCCATGAGGCCCGCCGAAGATCATGAAGGCGTTGTGCACCTCGGGGAATCCGTCGTCCTTGTCATCGTCCTTGTCGCCGGCGCCCCTCCTCTTAGCATCGTCATTGGGGAGCCCGAGCTTGGCATAGTAACGCTGAAGCATGGTGCATTCCTTGAGGGCATGCTTCACCGGGCCCTGGTGGTAAGGGCAGGGTTTCTTAAGCATATCGTCGAAGAGCTCGAGGCCCCTAGGGCCTCAGGGATTTTTGCGCTCTGTGGCCGCGACTAGGCCGGCCTCGAGGACTTCCTGCTTCCCCTGGCGACCCTTCTTGTTTTTCTTGGGGAGGTGGGGAGCCGAGGCCCCAGGGGCCTCATCCCTCCGCTTCCTCTTGGCGTTGTTGTTGGGGAAGATGGCCCCAACAGCCTCTTCGCCCAAGGCGAAGTTGGTGGTGATGTCGAGGACTGCGGCCACCGAGGTTGGCACGTTCCGGCCCAATTCTCAGACCAGGTCTTGGTAGGTGGTGCCAGAGAGGAAAGCCTGGACGATTTCTGAGTCGCCAACGCTTGGCAACTTAGTGCATTTCTTGGAGAAGCGCCGGATGAAGTCTCGGAGAGACTCGTCCGGGCCCTGGCAACAACTTTTGAGGTCCCAGGAGTTCCCAGGGCACACGTATGTGCCCTGAAAGTTACCGACGAAGACCCTTACCAAGTCGCGCCAGCCGTGGATCTGTGAGGGAGGGAGATGTTCAAGCCAGGCTCGCGCCGTGTCTGACAGGAACAATGGGGGGTTGCGGATGATGAGCAGGTCATCGTCCGCGCCACCTAGTTGACAAGCCAGACGGTAATCGGCCAGCCAAAGTTCGGGATTGGTTTCACCGCTATACTTTCTGAGGTTGGCCAGTTGCCAAAACCGGGCCGGAAAATGAGCAGCGCGGATGGCTCTGCTAAAGACTCGAGGACCAGGTAGCTCAGGGGAAGGACTGTGATCTTCTCCACTATCGTAGCGGCCACCTCAGTGCGGATGGTAGCCCCGGGTGGGCCCCTCATTGTCGTGGTGCCGTTGCCTACTGACCACCTCGTGGTCGCCCTACGCCTCGCATCGGTTGCCGAGGTGGTCGTGCAGCAAGGGGACCCTATTGATTATCGGTGCCCGAGCGGGATCGGGACGAGCCGAGGCGATGCCGTGGGAAGGTCCGAGGTGCCTCCGCGCCGTCAGGAGGTGGAACTCTCGTCCTGCTACACCGTTGTGGTCTCGAGGAGATCCCGTAACTCACCGTGGACCCGTCGCCCCTCCGTGGTAGAGGGCTCGGGCATCGTTCGGACTAGCATCACTGCAACCATGACGTTCTGGTTAGCGCGATTGAAGATTGGGGGTTGCTCACCCCCTTCGTTGTTGTTAATGCGGTGGTGGACGTCGTGGGCCCTCCACTGGGCTCCTCCACCATCACCGCGGCCTTGCTGCTCCTGCTCGAGAGTGTCTCGAAGCTACTGTAGGAGGAGTCGGTCTTATTCGACCTTGGCCTGAAGCTCATGGAGCTGCTCCAGGTCCGGGCGTCAAAGTTGTCTAGGGGCAAGGTTCTTGTTCCACGCTACCGGTGGGACAACGCGTGAAGGTGTGGCATCGCCTGCTCCCTGGCAAAGTGGGGAATGGTTGCCTGCCCCCTCGTCCTCATCGCCCGTGCTCAGCATTCCAAGTCCGACATGGAAGCACTCACGAGTGGGATCGTAAGTGCCTTCGTCGTCAGAGTCGGAGTAGCCGAAGCAGTAGTTGCTCGCGGCCAGGAAGCGGCGCGTGGCTTTAGGGTCGCGAAGTCCAGAGAAGTCCGCTCCGGCCCACGCCTTGTCCTCCTCTAAGGAGTCAGCGTGGGTGTGAGTCGAAGTCGTGGTGCCGAAGTCGAGGGCGAAGCGTTGGTGGCGTCCTAAGGGCTCTGCGTGAGCAGAAGCGTAGGCGAAAGCATAGGTGGCGGTGGCATTTCTCAACCCAAAGGGGTACGGGGATGGTGCCATCGCCAGGCTTTGCTCCGTCGAAGTTGACTCCTCAGGGGGTGGCGGGGCAGAGCTTGATGACGGGGCGTCGTCATGCGCCACCGGTGTCTTTCCCTTGTCCGAGCTCAGGCTAGATAGGTCCCCAACCAGGGACCTAGTGCCAATAGCTGGGCGTGGGATACCGGTGGAGCGTGGCGCATCGCCCTAAGCTTGCGCGGTGCCGGGGTGGCCCCGCTCGCGTTGCGCTTGGCGAGCGCGACGAGAGCGGCCGCCTAGGCGCCGTCTGTGCCTGGGCTACTGATGCGTGATGTCCTCGTCGGTCAGTGGGGCTTGGGGCGTGAGGAGTACCACATCGTACTCACATCCTAGAGACATGAACTCTAGGCTCCCGAACAAGATCGTCGTGCTGAGATGCAGTGGTTGTATGGGGTCTGCCATTCGGAACTCGTTAGGATGATGAAGCTAACACACAGAGCCCCTACCTGGCGCGCCAACTGTCGGTGTTTTGGACTGGTGGGTCCTCAACCAACTAGTAAAAATGTACTGCGTGCCCCTAATCCCGGATGGTGATGCAAAGAGACACAAGGTTTATACTGGTTCGGGCAATGGGTGCCCTACGTCCAGTCTGAGAGGTCGATCTTGTATTCCTTGCACCAAAATGCTCGTAGTAGGGGGTTACAAGCAGGGCGAGAGAGGGAACTAGTCCTAGGTCTCTACGTGGAGCGGCGTGGATTGCTTGAGATGTTGATCTCAGGCAACGAGGAAGTGTGCGCATTACAGGGTGTCGAGCGTGTGTTCGTCTATCTTGTGAGAGCGTGAGCCCGTCTATGCCTGAATGTGTGCGAGTGTGTGAGTCCGTCTATGCCTGAATGTGTGCGAGTGTGTGAGTCCGTCCCCCTAGAAACGGCCCCGGTCTCTCCCTTTTATAGTTGAAGGGGGGACAGGGATGATACATGTGTTAGCTACGTGGCGTTGTGCGAACAGAGGCGGCATGTCCGAGCCCTGTAGCCTGTTACTATGGCGGCATGGTTGACAGAGTGGTCCTACCTTTGAAGTGCTGGAGCAACGCGCCAGTCACATCCGATCATGTGCGACGTGGGAGCTCCAGTGATAGCTTGACGCAGGGCCTAGCGGGCGACGTGCCGGTCATTGTGTGTTGACCGTGTGAAGAGCTGAGGCTTAGTTGGTGCCAAGGCCGAGCCATCATGGGGGGGCTCGGCGGGCGTGAATCCCGAGGTTGCCGAGACCCTGAAGTAGACTGTCGGGGCGTGGAGGGAGCAGTTGGTCCTATACACTGATTTCGAGGCTATAGTAACCCGGACTTGACTCCGCACACCGCGTTGTTCCTAGAGCAGGGGTTAGGTAGCACAGTGCAGTACGGGCACTGGTCGTGGGCACGGTACCGAGCACAGCGGCCGATAACCCCTGCCCTATCTTGTCCTAGACAGAATGGTGCTGATGCGACTTCCCGTCTCGTCGGTTGCTCTGCTGTGTCGTGCCGTCATCCGTCTGACGTTGTGGGAGTGGTTGGTCGCATTAATTGGACGCGACGTTCTGTTGGGGAGATCGGTCGAGGCAGAGGCGATGGGGTTATGGCCGAGCCGACCTCGAGCAAGACGGAGAATCGGCATCTCATCCGAGGCCTTACGTGTGAGGCTCTGAGCGGGGCGGGAAATCGGCAGACCGTCCGAGGCCTTCCGGGCGGGGCCTCGGGCGAATCGGAGAATCGGTTCCCCGTCTGGGGCCTTATGAGCCGGCCTCGAGCGAGACAGAGAATCGGTAGGTCGTTCGAGGCCTTCCGGGCGGGGCCTCGGGCGAATCAGAGAATCGGTTCCCCGTCCGAGGCCTTACGAGCCGGCCTCGAGCGAGTCGGAGAATCGGTAGGCCGTCCGAGGCCTCTCGTGCGAGGCCTCTAGCGAGGCGGAGAGTAGGTGGCCTCGGACAAGGCCGGGGTTTAGCCAATAGTTGTCTCTTGGCTTTGATTTTGACAGGGTCTAAGCGATTTTTTCAGTTGTTGCTTAGGGGACCCCTTCTTATGGTACCTAATAGGGCTCCATCTAGCCCGATGGGGTCCCATACGGCCGCCAACCACTCTAGGTCCAGGCGTATGGGCCTAGGTCAAAAATCTGACACAAAGGAAGAGACCAGCATGCCCCGACATAACCCGTGGCCATGATGGGCCATACCTGAGGATTTACATCAAGAACAGCGTCGAACGTGCCGTTGTTGTTCTGCCTACCCCTCATATGAATATTGACAGACACGTCAGTTCACCATGACGTCCACTAGGACGGAATGGAGCGCCATGACCGGTAGATGACACCTGCGCATGGCGCCAGTGACGGACAGGGACGCAACGTGGAGCCGTCCCTGTTGACAACTACATGGTCGACAAGACCCGCGTGAAGGAGAAGAAGGACCCGATGATCCTAGAAGCCTTTCTCTCTCTCTCGTTCTTCTCCTTTCCCTCCGCTGTAACCCGTGCTTTCCCTTGGCCTATAAAAGGGAAAGCAGGGCGCCCCATGAAGGGGACGGATCCAATCCGACGGATCAATCAAGATCTGCACTAGATCAGAACACGAGATAAACACACAAAAATACGACACGAATACACGGCTGAGCAACGATCGAGCTCTCAGCACCCACTCACTCCTTCCACTAGAGACTTAGGATCCTTTCCCTCTCTCGTCTGTTTGTAACCCCTACTACAAACTTTCAGTGCTAGCAACACGAGTAGCAGCGACGAACTGGACGTAGGGACTTTCTACCCGAACCAGTATAAATCTTGTGCCCTCTAAGCACATCATCCGAGCTAGACATGCAATACTAGAAATTTACTCATCGGTGATAACTCGAAACACCGACAATCGAACATGAGAGTAGAGCAACTGCATCGAATTAAGAAAACTTAATCGCTTATAAATCTAATTAAAAGGGATCAGAAAAAACCGAATTCTGGTGTGTCGGATGTGTGGTGCACTGGTTTAAGAAAACTTCGGCCCCTTTATACGTGGACCCCACATGATAGTGGAAAAATCCCTCCTTCCTCTCGTCTTTCTCCTCTCTTCTCTCCTAGCCCTCACTCTCCCCTAGGTGACACTAACACCCATCTCGCCCGCCTAGCTTGCGGCACGGTGGCTCCCACACATGGTCCCCCAAATCCTTTCTACCGATCGTTCACTCGTTTCCTGGTGAGTGAACGACGGTCCAACACGTCTCCTTGAGCCGGATGTGCCCGCACATGCGTACGGGGCGAAGCGGCATGCTGCTGATGTCACTCCAAAAATTCAATATATTTATTTTAAAATGCTATAACTTTTGAACGGTGTATCCAATTTTAATTCCGTTTGCACCGTTGTGTTCTATGCGACGAGGCAAATAAAATTATACCTCACTTGCATATGTTTCCAATATTTTTTTCCTAGTAGCAATTTATGTGTATTGACTTATGACGTATAACTTATAACTTCTAACTTATACACATATATTGTATTAAATAACTTTTTGTTGATCGGATTCGTTCGTTGACATGGCTACACCTACACAGACGTTCTTTTTTTCTTCCTTTTTTGTTTTTTTACCATTTTTCTCTTTTTTGTTTTATATTCAGTTATACTACATGGTTATTTTCGTACATAGTTTTTGTATTTCTACTAATATGTTATGATATTAATTTGTACATCTAAATTCTTGATTATAACTTATATGTCTAATTTTACATCTAAGTCATTCATTAAGCTATATATCTAAGTTATATGTAAAAGTTTTGTATATAATTTTTGTAGCTTTCTATGAAATTATGTTGAT
This sequence comes from Miscanthus floridulus, assembly GCF_019320115.1. Lineage (NCBI taxonomy): Eukaryota > Viridiplantae > Streptophyta > Magnoliopsida > Poales > Poaceae > Miscanthus > Miscanthus floridulus. The sequence goes on along the minus strand of NC_089592.1, from coordinate 82,890,547 downwards.
AAGTTTGTTCCGTAAAATGTTATACATAAAAGTTATGCGTATAACTTTGTCACTTAGTTATATGTATGAGTTATGTGCGTAACTTTGTCATGCTGAAGATATATATTGAACTCATGTGTATAAGTTAGATATATAAGTTATACGTTGAAGTTTGTTCCATAAGTTATACATAAAAGTTGTTAGTATAAATTTGTAACTTCCCAAAAATGATAAGTTATGGAATATTTTTTTGCCAAAAATGGAAAACTTTCCAAAAAAGAAAAGTTACGATTTTTTCCCAAAAAAGAAAAGTCACGGGTTGTCTGGTCGTTCACCAGATTTAAATCCGGTGAACATCGGCTAATTAGCGTGGCCGGTCGCTATCTTGCTTCAGTCTGAACGTTCGGTTAACCGAAACCGATCGGTTTGGTTCTTCAGCTAATTCGGTTACCTGAGAAGAAGGGACCGATCGGTTACTTTGAAAATACGAAATCGTAGAATTTCGGTTTCGGGTAATTTGGTTCGGTTTCGGTTCTAACCGATGGAACCGAATTTTTCAGGAACCAAGAAACAACCCATTCAATTGTAAATGTCGACAACATTTTGCCTGATTTTTATGTAGTCAAAAGGGACAATTTAAACAATAATGCAGCATAAAACAACAGTACAACACATATATGTTATTGTTCTCTCAAATATTCAAGCATAGAGCAATATTCAAGCCTGTATTCTAGGGGCCTTTACATAGTTCGGTTATTTCAGGTCAATTCGGTTAACCGAGTGCTGGAACCGAATTAACCGTAATAATTTCGGTTCCTGGGAACCTAGGACCGAATATTTCGGTTTCGGTTACTTTGGTTTCGGTTTCGGTTACTTCGGTTTTGGTTCGGTTCCTGTTAGTTCGGTTCGATTCTTGGTTCTCGGTTTTTTTTTTCCAGATTGAATCCTGCTCGTCTTCGTAGCTGTCGACATGGTGACCGGGGCTACCTGCCGACCTCACTGCGGCAGACTGGAGTCTCGCAACATATGGAAGTTTGGTGGCGACAAGGAGAAAAGCTGCCGTTGGCGAGGAAAGAGGAGTACAGCAGTCTTTCCTTTCTCTGAGGTGTTGGGAAAAAGATTTAGGGCCCGTTCGGCAGCAGCCGGCAATAAGCTAAAATGGGTTGTTTTTATTCTTCGCCCATAAAAAATATAAACTTTTTTAAAGCATATTTTTATTTATATGATTTTAATGAAAAATATTTATTTGAAAATCAAAATCCAGCCTAACAATCAAACAATTTCAAAAAGTAATTTTCATTCATCATCCCAAATATTTCTTAGAAAAAACTAGATCTTAAATGTTTATATGAGAATCTGGATTTCTACCAAACGCAGAGCATCTTCACCAGATTGAGAAAAGTAATCCATTTTCTCTGAAAAAACAGCCATATAGGAAAATAGGATAAAAAAGCCTTACGAAACAAAATGAGAAAGGAGATCGGCTGGAGCATTTTTTTATCCTATTTTCCTATATGGCTGTTTTTTCAGAGAAAATGGATTACTTTTCTCAATCTGGTGAAGATGCTCTGCGTTTGGTAGAAATCCAGATTCTCATATAAACATTTAAGATCTAGTTTTTTCTAATAAATATTTGGGATGATGAATGAAAATTACTTTTTGAAATTGTTTGATTGTTAGGCTGGATTTTGATTTTCAAATAAATATTTTTCATTAAAATCATATAAATAAAAATATGCTTTAAAAAAGTTTATATTTTTTATGGGCGAAGAATAAAAACAACCCATTTTAGCTTATTGTACTTACAAAAAAAAGACTAACTAAAAAGTACGACCGATATTGCAAAGGGAGAGTCGAGAAACAGAATCACAAGAAACTAGTGCAAAATGTTCCAGCTCCGAATCTCTCGGTGAACATTGCGTTTGTCATGAAATATTGCGATTCCCTCGAGAAACAGATCCGTTCTAGCGATCCAAACGACCTCCAGGTGATGTGCCAACGGTCTGTTTCCTTCGTTACCTGAGTTGTCCGCACCTAGGCTTCGGCGGTGGCCCAAGCCTGGCACTCGTTTTCGATGCCACACTATTGGTGAGAAATGGTGTGGAAATGAACTAATTCTTCCATGCGAGACTTGCGGCATGCCGCAAGTGCAGAAGCGCACCAAACGCCGGCAAAAATGCGGTGCGAGCGGTGCAGTGTGGTAAGGATGCGAACCAAACACGCCCCAGACCAGTGGATCTTGTAAACGAAACCTTGTAAATGACCATGTAAGCCTAAAAATATATCCATTTTTAATGAACTCACCTAAAAACTCGGTAGCATTCTCTGTTTTCCTTTAAGAAACTACTACAACACGCTCAGCAACAATGACTCACGGTAGTTTTTGTGGTTTTGACACATTGCGTTCGCATGGATGGGTTAGCCATTCAGTTGTCTTGTTTTGTAGGCATCACGTGGTTTGGGTACGCTTTTTTGCGATCAGGCTAGCGCCCAGACGCAGCTCCCCACACCTGTTTCGTGTTGCCCGTCCCGCCCGCTCGGATTCCGCGCTGCACGAACGACTGACCCCACCCACGCCGCCTGTCCTCATGTGGGCCCACGCCACCCAAACATCACCAGCATCGAGAAGATGAGGAGACACTGAGACGAGGTAGTAGAAGCCGAGAAGGGAGACGCAACAACCAATCTACTTTTGAAACATACAGATGAAATATTTGCAACCTACATTCGAAAACAGTTGAAACACATGTGTCGGTGTTTTGGACCGGCGTGCCCTCAACCAACTAGTGAATTTGTACTGCGTGTTCCTAATCCCGGATGGAGATGCAAAGAGACACAAGGTTTATACTGGTTCAGGCAATAGGTGCCCTACGTCCAGTCTAAGAGAGCGATCTTGTATTCCTTGCACCGAGGTGCTTGTAGTAGGGGTTTATAAGCAAGGCGAGAGAGGGGACTAGCCCCAGGTCTCTGCGTGGAACGGCGTGGGTTGCTTGAGATGTTGATCTTTTACGGTGAGAAAGTGAATGTGTGTGTGCTCGTCTATCTCGTATGTCCTCGTCTGTCTGTGCGCGTATGCCTCTCTAGAAACGGCCCCGGTCTCTCCCTTTTATAGTTGAAGGGGGGACATGGGTGATACATGTGTTTGCTACGCGGCGTCCTATGAGCGGAGGTGGCGTTTCCGAGCCCTATAGCTTGTCACTGTGGCGGCATGGTCGACGGAGCGGTCCTGTCCTTGATGCACTGGAGCAACGCGCCGACCACACCCGATCTTGTGCGACGTGGGAGCTCCAGTGATAGCTTGACGCAGGGCATGGCGGACGACGTGCCGGTCGCTGTGTGTCGACAGCGTAAAGAGCCGGGGCTCAGTTGGTGCCGAGGCCGAGCCATCGTGGGGGCTCAGCGGGCGCGAATCCCAAGGCTGCTGAGACCCTGAAGTGGATTGCCAAGGCTCGGAGGGAGCAGTTGGTCCTATACACTGATTCCGAGGCTACAGTGACCCGGACTTGACTCCCCACGCCGCGTTGTTCTTGGAGCAGGGGTTAGGTAGCATAGTGTAGTGCGAGCGTCAGTCATGGACACAGTACCGAGCACAGCAGCCGGTAATCCCTGCCCCGTCCTGTCCCGGATGGCCGGGTGTTGATGCGACTTCCCCTCTCGTCGGCCACTCCGTCGTGTCGAGCCGTCGTCCGGCTGACGTCGTGGGAGTGGTTGGTCATGTTTAGTTGGACGTGACGTTCCGTTAGGGAGATCGGTCGAGGCGGAGGCGGCGGGGTTGTTGCCGAGCCGGCCTCGAGCGAGGCGGAGAATTGGCATCTGGTCCAAGGCTTTACATGCGGGGCCTCGAGCGAGATGGAGAATCGGTTCCCCATCCGAGGCCTCACGTGCGGGGCCTCGAGCGAGGCGGAGAATTGGCATCTCGTCCGAGGCTTTACATGCGGGGCCTCGAGCGAGACGGAGAATCGGTTCCCCATCCGAGGCCTCACGTGCGAGGCCTCGAGCGAGACGGAGAATCGGTACCCCGTCCGAGGCCTTTCGTGCGAGGCCTCGAGCGAGGCGAAGAATCGGTAGCCTGTCCGAGGCTTTTTGTGCGAGGCCTCGAGCGAGATGGAGAATCGGCAGCCTCGGACAAGGTGGGGGTTAGCCAGTAGTTGTCTCTTGGCTTTGATTTTGACAGGGTCTAAGCGATTTTTTCGGTTTTTGCTTAGGGGACCCCATTTTATGGTACCCGATAGTAGCCCCCGAGCCTCAGGGAGGGTGTGAGCGCTCTCCCTGAGGTTCTGACGAGACTTGGCTCGCGGCAGCTCCTGGCAGGATGGCGTTTCGTACTCGAGGCCTCGGTGGGTGCGCGCGAGCGCACCCGCCGGTTGTAGCCCCCGAGGCCTTGGAGGAGTGGATTTATTCCTCCAGTGACTTTTCTCATGTCGTGCGAGGGGTTTTATTACGTTTGCTGAGCCCATGAGGGCGAGTTTGGGTCGCTAGGTCTTCGGCTTGGTTGCAGGAAGAGCCCCCGAGCCTCTGCGCGGAGCAACAGGGCGATCAGGAGTTTCCCTATCTTTTTTGTGCGACCCTCATGCATCCTTTTCGTTCGGAAGGAGGGGTGGAGGATGCCAGACTACCCTCGGTGGGCGCGAGCAGTGACACCTCCGGTGAGCTGTTATCGGGTATGTCCGAGTGAAGGCCCATGCCCCATTCGATAGGGGTCGGCTAGCGGTCCAGAGACGCACTCCAAAAAGTACCAGAGGGCTTCTCTAGTGGGTCCCAGGGCCGTTCGATTGGCCCCGGGGGCTCGGTGCCTCCCTACGGTGGGATCCCATTCAGAGACCTCCCTGCCGGTCTCAGACACGACTTAGGGCATCCCAGGCAATTGCTTGCTTGGGCCTCGGCCATGTACGGGCTTGCCCATAGTCATCCCTGACTCTATTTGTCCTGGGGCGGCTGTCGAAACCTTCGGGGGCCCAGCCTTCGAACCCCTGGACCGTAACGGGCTCGTTGCCCTTTGTCGTGTTTTGCTGAGCCCCCAAGTGCGAGTTTGGGTTGCTTGTCTTCGACCTAGTTGCAGGAAGAGCCCCCGAGCCTCTGCATGGAGCAAGAGGGCGATCAGGAGTTTCCCTGGCTTTTTTGTGCAGCCCTCACGCATCCTTTTCATTCGGAAGGAGGGGTTGTTTGCCGAGCCCTCGAGTGCGAGCCTGGGTCGCTGGGTCTTGGCCTGGTTGCAGGAAGAGCCCTCGAGCCTCTGTACGGAGCGAGAGGGCGATCAGGAGTTCCCCTGGCTTTTTGTGCGACCCTCGCGCATCCTTTTTATTCGGAAGGAGGGGTTATTTGCCGAGCCCTCGAGTGCGAGCCTGGGTCGCTGGGTCTCGGCATGGTTGTAGGAAGAGCCCCCGAGCCTCTGCACGGAGCAAGAGAGCGATTAGGAGTTTCCCTGGCTTTTTTGTGCGACCCTCGTGCATCCTTTTCGTTCGGAAGGAGAGATGGAATATGCCAGGCTACCCTCGGTGGGCGTGAGCGATGACACTTCCGGTGAGCTGTTATCGGGTAAGTCCGAGTGGAGGCCCGTGCCCCATTCGATAGGGGTCGGCTAGCAGTCTAGAGACGCACTCCAAAAGTACCAGAGGGTTTCTCTAGTGGGTCCCAGGGCCATTCGATTGGCCTCGGGGGCTCGATGCCTCCCTACGGTGGGATCCCATTCGGAGACCTCCCTGCCGGTCTCAGACACGACTTAGGGCATCCCGAGCGATCGCTTGCTCAGGCCTCGGCCATGTACGGGCTCGTCCATAGTTGTCCCTAACTCTGTTGTCCTAGGGCAGCTATCGAGACCCTCGGGGGCCTAGCCTTCGAACCCCAGGACCGTAACGGGCTCGGTGCCTAGTTCCTTCGTCTGAAAGGAATTGGGTGGGGGGATATTTCCCTCCCATCGGCTGACAACGGCAGGTGCGCCTTTTGAGGCGGTTTTCTTGGGGAGGCGGAACAGCGTCTGCCACTGCTGTGATCAGATGCGATGCGGTGTCAGCAGATGGGACATTACTGTGCACGCGATTAGTAAGGAAAAGGTGGGCGTGTGGGCGGTTTAATCGGATCTAGATTAACTGTGCCAGATTTGTGGGAAACTTCCCCGATTTCATCACCCGTCCGTTTCGCCCCCTTCCCTCATAAATACATGACGAGGCTCGCCCCTTTCCTCCTTACCTTGCCTACATTTGCCCTTTCTGTCCTCGAGCCGTTGCTAAGAACAGAGAGCGCTGGGGAGAAGAAGGGAGAAGGGGAGAGAGAGAGAGAGAGCTCACCTTACCACCATAGCCGCATTCTCCACGGCACTCATGGCCAGCGACGCTACTGTCATTTAGGCAGACCCCTGGGATTCATCCGATGTGTCCATGGAGACGCTGTAGTCGCTTGTCGACGATGGCCTCCTCCACCCGATTACCGACCCCAACAAACCGGAGTGGATTGCTTCGGGAGGCGAGCTAGAGCTGAGGCCACGCGATGGTTACATCGTGAGCTTCGTGTCCTTCCACGAGCGTGGTCTCAGCCTGCCGGCGGACCGGTTCATGCGGGCGCTCCCGCACTACTACGGTATGGAGGTCCACAACTTCAACCCCAACTCCATTGCGTAGGCGGCCATCTTCGTCGCCGTCTGCGAGGGGTATCTGGGTATTGCCCCCCACTGGGAGCTATGGCTCCAACTCTTTCGGGCGGGGTTCACCACCAAGCCGACCGGCACGGCGGGCATGCAGAAGGCGATGAGGGCCGGCGGCTGCACTCTCCAAGTGCACCAGGACCGGTAGCAGCTTTACATCATGGCCTGGCTTGCGTCATCCAATCGTCGTTGGTACAACAGCTGGTTCTACCTCCGCAACGACGACGGCGGACTTCCCCCTTACACCGGGCGGATCATGGAGAGCTAGCCAGAGAAGTGGAGGTACGGCATCCCGCTGGTCGACCAGCCCAAGCTGCAGCCGCTCTTGGAGGGGCTGGGGAGGCTGCGCAGCCGTGGCTTTACGGTGGCTGTGGTCGTGGCGGCCTTCCACCGCCGGAGGGTGCTACCGCTGATGGCTCAGCGGCGGCGCCTGTTCGACATGTCACTGGATGAGCCGATCGAGGGCATCCGGATGTTCGGTGTCGCCCTCTCCGATGAGGAGATTCTACGTTGGGTGAGAGAGACGATGGAGGGGCGGCTGAGGAGTGGTGGTCTGACCCTATTCGCGAAGCGCATATCATGGGGGTACCTCTCCCTGGTAAGTCATGCGCCGCTATGGCCCCCGAGGCCTCCGCGTTCCTCACCGTCTCCTATTCCCTTATTTTTGTTTGCCATCCCCACAGGGGATGAGGGACGTGCGAGCCTCCCCGTCGCCCGTTCCCGAGGACATAGAGCGGCGGGCGGTGAACCGGTCGCACCGAGGAGGCAAAGCGCAAGAGGAAGATCCTTGAGCGCGAGGAGCTGGAGAAACGCTGCCAGTAGCAGAGGTAGGATGGTCTCCTGGTGGAGGCGTCTCTGTCACCGTCACTATCGACAGACTCTTCAGACGATGATGACGAGAGCGAGGCGGGGCGGGGTCCCCTGGACCATCTTCCTAACATCAAGGGGGCGGCACCCGGGGCATCGGCGAGCAGCCTGGCATTTCTAGGAGGAGGAAGAGAGGACGCCTCGGGGCCGGCAATCGCCTACCCCAAGGCTGAGGCGTTAGGGAAGCGCGCCGTCAGCCTGGTGGGCTCGACGGTGGAGGTGGAGCAGGCGGCGGCGGGGGCGACGCAACTACCCCCGTAGAGGGTCGAGGGGGCGCCAGAGTCCGGCGAGGGCTGATCGGCACCGGCGGACACAGAGGTCATGCCACCGCTACTGGTGCGTGATGTCGCCGTCGGTTGATGGGGCTCTGGGTGGGAGGAGTACCATGTCGTACTTGTATCCTAGAGACATGAACTCTAGGCTCCCGAACCAGATCATTGCGCCGAGATGTAGTGGTCGTATGGGTCTGCCATCCAGGACTTGTTGGGATGATTAAGCTTACACGCAGTATACCCCTACCTAGCACGCCAACTGTCAGTGTTTCGGACCGGGGGTCTTCTACCAACTAGTGAATTTGAATTGCGTGCCCCTAATCCCGGATGGTGATGCAAAGAGACACAAGGTTTATACTGGTTCAGGCAATCGATGCCCTACATCCAGTCTGAGAGATCAATCTTGTATTCCTTGCACCGAAGTGCTAGTAGTAGGGGGTTACAAGCTGGGTGAGAGAGGGAGCTAGTCCCAGGTCTCGGTGTGGAGTGATGCGGGCTACTTGAGATGTTGCTCTCAGGCGGCCCGGGAGTATGGGTGTTACAGGGTGATGTTTTTGTGGGTGCCTCTGCGCGGGAGGGTGTGTGCCCATTGGAGTCGGCCCCAGAAATGGCCCTGGCTGCCCCCTTTTATAGCTATAAGGAGGGAGCCAGGAATACATGAGAGAGCTACATGTGGAGCCTTAGAAGGAAGATCTAGTACACTATCCCTGTAGTAGTAAAGTGTCGGGAATGGCAATTGGTACTTGATCACTGGTGCGTCACGGAGGCCATGCCCGAGGCTGTTGAAGTCGTAGGAGTCCTTATTGACGTCTAGTCAGCATGGCCTCCACTGTAGGAGACATGCCATGCCTTGTGGATTTTTTGACTTGGTGGGGTGCCGAGGCCTGGCAGGTCGTAGCTAACCGCGCCGAGGCCTGATTTGCCGAGGCCTTGGAGGTGACCTGTGTATGAGGCGGGGGCCTCGGCGGTCAGCGTCGTACCCGGTTTAGGTGGAAAAGTGCAGGGCATGTGTCCGTAGGGCATGGCAACCCCTACACCATCATTAAGGGATGGTAAAAAGGAGATTTGACTGTTGTCCCATCGCTCCTGTTGCTGTACCCTGCCGGTCGTGGCTGATGTAGCGGATGCATTCAGGCACATTAAATGGATGGGACAACCTGCCAGAGGGACTGCCTCGGCGAGAAGGCCTCGGCGAGAGGGCCTCGGCGGGGCGAATCGGAGACTCGGCCTCGGCGAGAGGGCCTCGGCGGGGCAAATCGGAGATGAGAGGGCCTCGGCGGGGCGAATCGGAGACTCGGCCTCGGCGAGAGGGCCTCGGCGGGGCGAATCGGAGAATCGGCCTCGGCGAGAGGGCCTCGCCGGGGCGAATCGGAGACTCAGCCTCAGCGAGAAGGCCTCGGCGGGGCGAATCGGAGAATCGGCCGAGGCCCCGTGGTTGTCCTTTGGCTTTGATATTTATAAGGTCTAAGCAATCTTTTCGGTTCTTGCTTAGGGTACCCCTTTTTATGGTATCCGACAGTAGCCCCCGAGCCTCGGGGGGAGTGCGAGCACTCTCCCTGAGGGTTTGTCGAGACTTGGCTGGCAGCTGCTCCCGTCGGGATTATGTTTTGTTCTCATGGTTCCGGTGGGTGCACACGAGCGCACCCGCCGGGTGTAGCCCCCGAGGCCCTGGAGGAGTGGATTTACTCCTCCAGGGGCTTTGTTCCTGTTGAGCGAGGAGTTTATTGCGTTTGTCGGGCCCCTGAGTGCGAGTGCGGGTCGCTGGGTCCCTGGCAAGTTTACAAGAAGAGCCCCTGAGCCTTTGCATGGAGTGAGAGAGCGATCAGGAGTTCCCCTGGCACGGCGCTGGCCCGACTGTTCGAAGAGGAGGTGGCTCCTCCTACGCCGTCCGTCGACACTGGCGACCCTGTATTCTGACCTGGGCCAAAAGGGTCATGTAATAGATTAGGACGTACATCATTGTACCATAGCGTTTGTGGCCGTCGAGGCCTTTTCAGTACTTGTGTATATATGCATCTTAATCGTTTTCTATTATGTTTCCCAGCCCTTGCTCTCTGCTCCGTTTCTGAACATATCACTTGCAAAAAACTTCCTCGGAGCCCAAGCTGCCCCTCTGGCAAAAGGTGGTGAGGGAGTTGCCGTAGCCCAGAGGCGTAGGCAGTCTCACGGCTCGACCGGCCTTTTGGCCTCGAGGCATACTTTCGGCCCTTAGGTTTTTTACAATTGATTTGTCAGAGTACGCGAGAGAGTTCGGCGTAGGAAATTTTTCGAAAAGACGACTAAAAAACGGTGTCCCCCTGTCTCGTTTTTAGACAAGTCCTTTGCAAAAACTTCCTTAGAGCCTAAGCTGCCCCTCGGGCGAAAGGTGGTGAGGGAGTTGCCATAGCCTAGAGGCGTAGGCTGTCTCGCGGCTCGGCCGGCCTTTTGGCCTCGAGGCGAACTTTCGGTCCTTAGGTTTTTGCAATTGATTTGTCAGAGTTTGAGACAGAGTTTGGGATTTGGGGGGGAGGTTCCCCCCTAGCTCCCGAGGGAGGCTCGGTTCTACACAGGCAGAGTCGAGTCTCCCCCTAGCGTTATCGTAACGCCGAACCCGTACCGATGGGCTCGGGGGGTTCCTCGAAAATTTAGAACAATTAAAGAACGCTTCTTTATTGTATTTCGAGGAAAATTGTATGACGCTTGGGAATTTAAGGGTAGAAGCGACGTATCTGTTCTATGTTCTAAGTGTTGGTGAGGATTTCGCCCTTCTCGTAGGCCAGCTTGTAGGTCCAATGCTTTAGTACTTGGGCGGGCCACCAACTTCCAAGTCGTCGATGAGGTCACTGGCCTTCCTGGACTTGTCCTTGATGTCGTCCATGCCGGCCTCGATGGTTCGCCTGATGTGCTCACCCAAGACCTGGGTGGTGCACCGCTGGTACATGGCCCCTGCATTTCTAAGACTGAATGGCATAGTCACATAGCAGTACATGTCGAATGGGGTGATGAAAGAAATCGGCTCCTCAGGAGGTGGTGGGGCAGAGCTTGATGGTAGGACGTCGCTCCGCGCCACCGGCGTCTTTCCCCTGCCCAGGCTTAAGCTAGACAAGTCCCCAACCAGGGACTCTGTACGAACAGCCGGGCATGGGATACCGATGGGGCATCGCTGCATGCCGCCGATGTTTTGCCCATGTCTAGGCTCAGGCAAGTCAGGTCCCCAACCATGGACCTTGTGCCAACAGCTGGACATGGGGTGCCGGCAGAACGCGGTGCGCCACCATGAGCTCGTGCGGTGTCGAGGTGGTCCTGCCTGCGTTGCGCCTGGCGAGCGTGACAAGAGCGGCGGCTTGGGAGCCGCCCGCGCCTAGGCTGCTGGTGCGTGATGTCGCCGTCGATTGACGGGGCTCTGGGTGGGAGGAGTACCATGTCGTACTTGTATCCTAGAGACATGAACTCTAGGCTCCCGAACCAGATCATTGTGCCAAGATGTAGTGGTCGTATGGGGTCTGCCATCCGGGACTTGTTGGGATGATTAAGCTTACATGCAGTATACCCCTACCTGGTGCGCCAACTATCGGTGTTTCGGACCGGGGGTCTTCTACCAACTAGTGAATTTGAACTGCGTGCCCCTAATCCTGGATGGTGATGCAAAGAGACACAAGGTTTATACTAGTTCAGGCAATCAATGCCCTACGTCTAGTCTGAGAGATCGATCTTGTATTCCTTGCACCGAAGTGCTAGTAGTAGGGGGTTACAAGCTGGGTGAGAGAGGGAGCTAGTCCCAGGTCTCGGCGTGGAGTGATGCGGGCTACTTGAGACGTTGCTCTCAGGCGGCCCGGGAGTATGGGTGTTACAGGGTGATGTTTTTGTGGGTGCCTCTGCGCGGGAGGGTGTGTGCCCATTGGAGTCGGCCCCAGAAATGGCCCTGGCTGCCCCCTTTCATAGCTGTAAGGAGGGAGCCAGGAATACATGAGAGAGCTACACGTGGAGCCTTAGAAGGAAGATCTAGTACACTATCCCTGTAGCAGTACAGTGTCGGGAATGGCAATTGGTACTTGATCACTGGTGCGTCACGCAGGCCATGCCCGAGGCTGTTGAAGTCGTAGGAGTCCTTGTTGACGTCTAGTCAGCATGGCCTCCACTGTAGGTGACATGCCATGCCCTATGGATTTTTTGACTTGGTGGGGTGCCGAGGCCTGGCAGGTCGTAGCTAACCGCGCTAGGGCCTGATTTGCCGAGGCCTTGGAGGTGACCTGTGTATGAGGCGGGGGCCTTGGCGGTCAGCATCGTACCTGGTTTAGGTGGAAAAGTGCAGGGCATGTGTCCGCAGGGCATGGCAACCCCTGCACCATCAGTAAGGGATGGTAAAAAGGAGATTTGACCGTTGTCCCATCGCTCCTGTTGCTGTACCTTGCCAGTCGTGGCTGATGTAGCAGATGCATTCAGGCACATTAAATGGATGGGACAACCTACCAGAGGGACTGCCTTGGTGAGAAGGCCTCGGCGAGAGGGCCTTAGTGGGGCGAATCGGAGACTCGGTCTCTGCGAGAGGGCCTCGGCGGGGCGAATCGGAGACTCGGCCTCGGCGAGAGGGCCTCGGCGGGGCGAATCGGAGAATCAGCCTCGGCGAGAGGGCCTCGGCGGGGCGAATCGGAGACTCGGCCTCAGCGAGAAGGCCTCGGCGAGAGGGCCTCGGTGGGGCGAATCAGAGAATCGGCCAAGGCCCCGTGGTTGTCCTTCGGCTTTGATATTTATAAGGTCTAAGCAATCTTTTCGGTTCTTGCTTAGGGTACCCCTTTTTATGGTATCCGACAGGTTGTGCCCCCGTTCAAGGTGAGTGTTTTTTCGGCGGAGTTGGCAGCATCTCCCATTCGTTCCTTGGTCGTTTGTTGACCTCGTCGGTGTTTTGCTTTCAGCCGGAAGCGTCAGGCGAAAGTGCCCGCCTTGGTGCCGCGTAAGGCGCTCAAGGTGAGCACCAGCTCCATCGCCCAATGGGTGGTGGAGGCGCAAGCCACCGTACAACGTGGCATGGCATCGACGAGGACCGACCTAAAGGAGCCGGTCACCCAGGGAGAGGCTACCAAGGTGGCCACGAAGCAAGCAGGGGAGGAGGAGCCTACGCCCCGCAGGGCCGAGGCCCGCGAGTCAGATGGGGCCGAGGCGCCCTCAGTTGCTGAGGCCACCGAGGGCGAGGCCGAGGCCCCCCGGCTTCTGAGGCCGAGGCGATGGAGGCCGGGGCGCCTAGGACCACCGAGGCCGAAGTGGCAGGGACCGGAGCCCCTAAGACCACTGAGGCCAGGGTGGCGGGAGCCGGCATGAGCACGGCGAAGCCAGTGGCCCAGGAAGTGGAGACGGAGGCGGGGCAAGCTTCAATACCACCCCCGGTCCAAGGCCCACCGCCGTTGCTGGAGAGCACCCAGGAAGTGGAGGTCCATTCGATCTCCTCCGACAATACTTCCCGAGGGAAGGAGGTGGCGGATGCCGAGGCGTCCAGCACCATGGAGCAGCTGGCTTCGACCTCTAGCGAGGGAAGCTCGGCCCTCATGTGGGTACAACCCAAGCCCCGCGGGTGGGATCACCCACGTGTCTTGTGGCGGAGCCAGGATGACCCTGAGGGGGAGCCTCTGTTCGCCCTCGAGGACGCAGCCAAGGGGGGCGGTGGGACACCTTCAAGCAATACCGCCGTCTAGTGGAGCGGTCGCTACGGATAGCGCTGTCCATCATGGCTGACGATCTACCCGGGGTCACCCAGGTACGCGTCTTCTTTTCTCGTGCGGTGTCATCTTTTTGCCGAGTTTTCTCGTAGCGCTTGACGTCCGTTCTACCTATCAGGATCTCGAGGCCCGGTCCTTCAGGAAGTTATTGTTCCTCTGGCGGGAGAGGGACGTCTGGGACCAGCTTCAGCAGCAGAAGGACCTACTCGCCAATGCCAATGAGCTTCTATCGGCACGGAGCATGGAGGTGGAGGACCTCTGCCTTCGCTGTGCTGATATGAAGGCCGAGGCGGCCACAGCTCGGGAGTAGGCCGCCCCTTTGGCGGCGCGGATCAAGGAGTTGGAGGAGGAGCTGACCTAGGTGGCCGGCAATCGGGACACCTTTAGGTCCCGGGCTGAAGAAGCGATGGCCTCTACCAAGGTCCTCGCTGGGCAGCTGGGGGCGGAGCAGGGCGCGCACCTACTGATGAAAGGCGCCCTGATAGAGGCCCTCAAGGTGGCCGAGGCCTCCCAGACCGAGGCTCTAGTCTGGAAGGGAAAGGCCGAGGGTGTGTCCTGTTCCCCTTGTTTTATTTGTTTTTCTTGTGTTTGACCCCTAACTCCCTGGTGTGATGCAGAGCTGCAGAAGGAGGCTTCTAGGGCGGCCGAGGCTTCTCAGGTTGAGGTCCAGTGCTAGAAGGAGAAAGCCAAGGCCTCCCTGGCCGAGGTCCAGCGCTGGAAAGAGAAAGCCAAGGGTGAGTCCCGTAGGGCTTCACCCCTATTTGGCTTATTTTCTTTTGCGCTTAACCCCATCCTGCTTGTTTTGGCGCAGGGTTGGAGAAGGAGGTCTCCCGGGCAGCTGAGGCCTCTATCGCAGTGCAGGCGGTGCTCGAGGTCAAGATCGGGGAGCACAACGCGCTGCAGAGCGCCGCCCGTACCGTCTGCAAGGCCCTAGAGGTTGAGGGGGTTGAGTCAGGCAGCCCCCTTAGGAGCCGCTTGGCCGCGTTGAGCGGCCAAGTGCACGAGCGACTCTGGGGGGCATTGCACTTGGGCGTCAAGCGCCCCGGCCGTTGTCTCCTCGCACTACGTCAGCATCGACCTCGAGGCCGTTAGTGACGGCTACGTCTTGGGTGAGGATGACGAGGAGGCCGATGAGGAGGTCACGAAGCTAATGGAGGTGGTTGAGGGCCCCGGCACGGCGCTGGCGAAGCTGTTCGAAGAGGAGGTGGTTCCTCCCACGCCATCTGCCAACGCTGGAGACCCTGAGCCTTGACCTAGGGCAAAGGGGCCGTGTAAATAAATTAGGATTATTATTGTACCGTAACGCTTGTGGCCATCGAGGCCTTTTCTAAAGTACTTGCGTCTTCACTTCTTAATCGTTTTTATTGTATTTCCGAGCCTCTGCCCTCTGTCTCGTCTCTGAACATATCTCTTGCAAAAAACTTCCTCGGAGCCTAAGCTGCCCCTCAGGCAAAAGGTAGTGAGGGAGTGTCGAGCCCGGAGGCGTAGGCCATCTCGTGACTCGGCCGACCTTTTGGCCTTGAGATAGTCTTTTGGTCCTTAGGTTTTTTACGATCGATTTGTCAGAGCATGCTAGAGAGTTTGGCATAGAATTTTTTTTCGAAAAACGACTAAAAATGGTGCGTGGGACTTAGGGGGGAGTCCCCCCTTCTAGCCCCCGAGGGAGGCTCGATTCTGCAGAGGCAGAGCCGTGTCTTGTTCCAGCCCCGTAGTGGGCACCTCTGCAGAGGTAGAGCCGAGTCTCCCTTATGGTGTTATCGTAACGCTGAGGCCCGCGATGGGCCCGGGGGGTTTCTCAAAAATTAGAACAATTAAAGAATGCTTCTTTATTGTATTTTGAGAAATAATGTATACAATGCTTGGAAATTTAAGGGTAAAAGCGACGTAGCTATTCTATGTTCCAAGCATTGGTGAGGATTTCGCCCTTCTCGTTGGCTAGCTTGTAGGTCCTGGGCTTCAGCACTTGGGCAACGATGTACGGTCCTTCCCATGGCGGGGTCAGCTTGTGGCGGTCCTTATTGCTCTGCCTCGGTCTCAGCACCAGGTCGCCCACCTTCAGGTCTTGGGTTTGAATGCGCCTGGCTTGGTAGCATCGTAGGGCTTGCTGGTACTTGGCCGAATGTAGTAGCGCAATGTCTCGGGCTTCCTCCAGTTGGTCGAGGGCGTCCTCACGGGTAGTGCGGTTGCTCTGCTCGTTGTAGGCATGAAGCCTCGGGGAACTATACTCCAAGTCAGTGGGGAGGATGGCCTCGGCTCCATAGACTAGGGAGAATGGTGTGAACCCCATGGCTCGGCTTGGGTGTTCCTCAGGCTCTAGATGACCGACGGGAGTTCGGCAAGCCATTTCTTGCCAAATTTCTTCAATCGGATGTATATTCTTGGCTTTAGGCCTTGTAGGATCATACCGTTGGCACACTCTACTTGGCCGTTTGTCCTAGGGTGTCCTACGGCCGACTAGGCCACACGGATATGGTGGTCGTCGCAGAACGTCAGGAACTTGTGGCCGGTGAATTGCGTCCCGTTGTCAGTGATGATGGTGTTCGGAACCCTGAACCTGTGGATGATATCAGTGAAGAACAGCACCGCTTGCTCGGACTTGATTTGATTGATCAGACGTGCCTTGATCTGCTTGGAGAACTTATCGATTGCTACCAGCAGATGGGTGTACCCTCGGGGGCCTTCTATAGAGGCCCAACCATGTTGAGCCCCCACACGACGAATGGCCATGTAATGGGGATGGTCTGGAGGGCTTAGGCCGGGAGGTGCGTCTGCCGCGCGTAGTACTGGCATCCCTCATAGGAGCGTACGAGCTTGGTGGCATCAACAACTGTCGTTGGCCAGCAGAACCCTTGGCGGAAGGCATTTCCGACGAGCGTCCGAGGTGCTGCATGGTGCCCGCAGACTCCCGTGTGCAAGTCCCAAAGTAGGGCTTGACCTGCCTTGGTGGTGATGCATCGTTGGAGGACGCCAGATGGGCTTCGCCTGTACAACTCGCCGTTGCTGAGGACGTAAGTCTTGGCTCATCGCACAAGCCGTCGGTCCGAGGCGCGAAAGACAGGGCTTCCCCCATCAGTTCGATGACCCACTTGGCTATCCTACCTGAGGCCTCCTGGTTATGGATTATCTCTCCTAGGGGGAAAGACGACACCACGGTCACCGGGTGGGACTCGAAGTAGTGACGCAGCTTGCGTCGAGCCAAGACTATGGTGTAGATCAGTTTCTAGATGTAGGGGTAGCGTGTCTTAGTCTCGGAGAGCACTTCGCTGATGAAGTAAACATGTCGTTGGATGAGTAGAGCATGCCCTTCTTCCTGCTTCTTGACCACCACAGCCACGCTGACCACCTGGGTTGTTGCGATGATGTAGAGTAAGAGGGCCTCGCCCTTGGCTAGCGGTACCAGGACAGGAGGATTGGTGAGCAATGCCTTGAGCTTGGCGAGGGCTTCTTCAGCCTCGGGGGTCCAAGAAAAGCGTTCCGATTTCCTCAAGAGGCGGTACAGAGGCAAGCCTTTTTCGCCAAGGCGTGAGATGAAGCGGCTCAAGGCCGCAAGGCATCCTATAACCCTCTGTACTCCCTTAAGGTCATGGATCGGTCCCATGTTGGTCACAGCCGAGACCTTTTCCGGGTTGGCCTCGATGCCGCGTTCTGAGACTATGAATCCCAAGAGCATGCCTCGGGGGACCCCGAAGACACACTTTTTGGGGTTGAGCTTGATGCCCTTCTCTCTGAGGCATTTGAAGGCTTTCTCCAAGTCATTGACGAGATCACTGGCCTTCCTAGACTTGACCACGATGTCATCCACGTAGGTCTCGATGGTTCGCCCGATGTGCTCACCAAAGACCTAGGTCATGCACCACTGGTATGTGGCCACTGCGTTTCTGAGGCCGAACGGCATAGTCACATAGCAGTACATGCCGAATAGTGTGATGAAAGAAGTCGTGAGCTAGTCGGATTCTTTCATCTTGATTTGATGGTAACCAGAATACGCATCAAGGAAGGATAGGGTTTCACATCCCGCAGTGGAGTCGATGATTTGGTCGATTCGAGGTAATGGGAAAGGGACTTTTGGACATGCTTTGTTCAGACCGGTGTAGTCTACACACATTCTCCACTTCCCATTTTTCTTCTTAACTAATACAGGATTAGCTAACCACTCCAGATGAGACACTTCCTTGATGAATCCGGCCGCCAAAAGCTTCTGCACCTCCTCGCCGATGGCCCTACGCTTTTCTTCATCGAATCAGCGCAGGCGCTGCTTCACCAGTCTAGAGCTAGCCTAGATGTCCAAGGCATGCTCAGCGACCTCCCTTAGTATGCCCAGCATGTCCGAGGGACTCCACGTGAATACATCGGCATTCGCGCGAAGAAAGTCAACGAGCATGGCTTCCTATTTGATATCGAGGGTGGCACTGATCCTCAGTGCCCGGTCGTCGGGGTAGATGGGGTCGACCGGGACAAGCTTGACGGCCTCCGTGGGCTCAAATGTCCCGGCGCGACGCTTGGAGTTAGGCGCCTCGCTACCAAGCTGGTCGAGGTTGACGATGAGGGTCTCGGCCTCCACGAGAGCCTCGGTGTACTCGATGCATTTGATGTCATAGTCGTATGCATGCTCGTATGTGGACTCGATAGTGATGACGCCATTTGGGGCCCGGCATCTTGAGCTTGAGGTAGCTGTAGTTGGGGATCGCCATGAACTTGGCATAGCACGGCCACCCCAGGATGGCGTGGTACGTTCCCTTGAACCCAATCACCTCAAAGGTGAGGACCTCCTTGCGATAGTTGGAGGGAGTACCGAAGCAGATAGGTAGGTCGATGCGCCCGAGGGGTCACGTGCATTTCCCTGGCACGATGCCGTGGAAAGGCGCGGCGTCACCTTGGAGCTGTGACTGGTCGAGCTCTAGGAGTTCTAGGGTGTTGGCGTAGAGCATGTTGAGGCTGCTGCCTCCATCCATCAACACCTTAGTGAGCCAAGTGTTGCCGATGATCGGGTCAACGACGAGTGGGTACTGCCCTAGGTTTGGGACATAATCGGGGTGGTCGTCTCGATCAAAGGTGATCGCCTCCCGAGACCAGTCGAGGTATCGAGGAGCGACCACCTTCACTGAGAAGACCTCCTGGTGCTCCCTCTTTCGCTGGCATGCCGTGAGGCACGCTGAAGGCCCGCCAAAGATCATGAAGGCGTTGTGCACCTTGAGGAACCTGTCGTCCTTGTCGTCGTCCTGATTGTCGGCATCCCTCCTCTTGGCCTCGTCGCTGGGGAGCCCAAGCTTGGCGTAGTAACGCCGGAGCATGGTGCACTCTTCGAGGGTGTGCTTTACCGGGCCCTAGTGGTAAGGGCAGTGTTTCTTAAGCATATCGTCGAAGAGCCCGGGGCCTCTGGGGCCTCGAGGATTATTGCGCTCTGCGGCTACGACTAGGCTGGCCTCGAGGACTTCTTGCTTCCCCTGGCGATCCTTCTTCTTTTTCTTGGGGAGGTGGGGAGCCAAGGCCATGGGGGCCTCATCCCTCCGCTTCCCCTTGGCTTCATTGTTGGGGAAGATGGCTCCGACAGCCTCTTCGCCCGAGGCGAAGTTGGTGGCAATGTCGAGGAGCACGGCCGCCAAGGTCGGCACGTTCCGGCCTAACTCTTGGACCAGGTCTCGACAGGTGGTACCGGAGAGGAAAGCCTGGATAATTTCTGAGTCACCGACGCTTGGCAACTCGGTGCATTGCTTGGAGAAGCGCCGGATGAAGTCTTGGAGAGACTCGTCCGGCCTCTGGCGACAACTCTTGAGGTCCCAGGAGTTCCCAGGGCACACGTATGTGCCCTGAAAGTTCCCGACGAAGACCCTTACCAAGTCGTGCCAGTTGTGGATCTACGAGGGAGGGAGGTGTTCGAGCCAAGCTCACGTCAAGTCTGACAGGAACAACGGGAGGTTGCGGATGATGAGCAGGTCATCGTCCGCGCCGCCTAACTGACAAGCCAGGCGGTAATCGGCCAGCCAAAGTTCGGGATTGGTCTCACCGCTGTACTTCGTGAGGTTGGCCGGTTGCTGAAACTAGGCCGGGAAGTGAGCAGCGCGGATAGCTCTGCTAAAGACTTAAGGGCCAGGCGGCTCAGGAGAAGGATTGCGGTCCTCCCCACTGTCGTAGCGGCCACCTCAATGCGGATGGTAGCCTCGGGTGGGCCTCTCATTGTCGTGGTGCCGTCGCCTACTGACCACATCGTGGTCGCCTTACGCCTCGTGTCGGTTGCCGAGGCGATCATGCACCGAGGGGACCCTATTGGCCGTCGGGGCCTGAGCGGGCTCGGGATGAACCGAGGCCTCCCTATCCTGCCGAGGTGGTGCCATGGGAAGTTCCGAGGCGCCTCTGCACTGTCGAGAGGCGGAACTTTTGGCCTGCTGCACCGCGGCAGTCTCAAGGAGGTCTCGGAGCTCGCTGTGAGCCCGTCGCCCCTCCATGGTAGAGGGCTCGGGCATCGCCCGGAGCAGCATTGCTGCCGCCGTGATGTTCTAGCTAGCACGGTTGAAGATAGGGGGTTGCTCG
The DNA here is from genome assembly GCF_019320115.1 of Miscanthus floridulus. Taxonomy (NCBI): domain Eukaryota; kingdom Viridiplantae; phylum Streptophyta; class Magnoliopsida; order Poales; family Poaceae; genus Miscanthus; species Miscanthus floridulus. The sequence continues at coordinate 82,870,574 of NC_089592.1, read as the reverse complement.
CCCCTTTGTTGTTGTTGATGCAGCGGTTGACGTCGCGAGCCCTCCGCCGGGATGCTCCGCCATCACCGCGACCCCACTACTCTTGCTCGAGAGTGTCTCGAAGCTACTGTAGAAGGAGTCGGTCTTGTTCGACCTTGGCCTGAAGCTCACGAAGCTGCTCCAGGTCTGGGCATCGAAGTTGCTCGGGGGCAAGGTTCTCGTTCCGCGCTGCTCGAGGCTCAATGCATGGAGGTGCGACGCCGCCCGCCCCCTCAGGGGACAGGGAGCGAGAACCTACCCCTTCGTCCTCATTGTCCGTGCTCGACATCCCGAGCTCGACGTGGAAGCACTCACGAGTGGGGTCGTAAGTGCCTTCGTCATCAGAGTCGGAGTAGCCGAAGCAGTAGTCGCTCGTGGCCAGGAAGCGGCGCATGGCTTCAGGGTCACGGAACCCGGAGAAGTCCTCTCTGGCCCACGCCTCGTCCTCCTCCGAGGAGTCAGCGTGGGTGTGGGTCGAGGTCATGGCGTCGAGGTCGAGGGCGAAGCGTTGGTGGCATCCTGAGGGCTCCGTATGAGCGGAAGCGTAGGCAGAAGCATAGGTGGCGGCGGCATTTCTTAACCCGAAGGGGTACGGGAATGGTGCCATCGCTGGGCTTTGCTCCGCCAGAGTTGACTCCTCCAGAGGTGGCGGGGCAGAGCTTGATGACGGGGCGTTGCTGCATGCCACCGCCGTCTTTCCCTTGCCTAGGCTTAGGCTAGACAGGTCCCCAATCGGGGACTCTGTACCAACAGCCGGGCACGGGGTACTGGCGGAGCGCAGTGCGTCGCCCTGAGCTTGCATGGTGTCAGGGTGGTCCCACCTGTGTCGTGCCTGGCGAGCGTGACAAGAGCGGCGGCCTGGGTGCCTCCTGCGCCTGGGCCACTGGTGCGTGGTGTCGTCGTCGGTCGATGGGGCTCTGGGTGAGAGGAGTACCATATCGTACTCATGTCCTAGAGACATGAACTCTAGGCTCCCAAACCAGATCACCGTGCTGATACGTAGTGGTCGTACGGGGTCTGCCATCCGGAACTTGTTAGGATGACGAAGCTAACACGCAGTAGAACTCCTACTAGCGGGGGAGCAGGTGGCGAATTATTGATGAAGACGACCTCGAAGGTAGTTCCGAGATCATATCTACAGTCACAGGTGTTGGGATGGTCGACGCAGAATCGGTCTGCACTGGCTCGATGATCTCTCCATCTCTGTCAGCGTTGATGATCCAGGAGATCGATCCAACTGTGAAGATCTGGCCGGGCTGTGGGGAGGACGAAGAGCCTACAAAATGTACCATCTTGTTCGATATGGAAACAACACTATCGGTGTTTTGGACCGGGGGTCCCCAACCAACTAGTGAAAAATGAACTGCGTGCCCCTAATCCCGGATGGTGATGCAAAGAGACACAAGGTTTATACTGGTTCAGGCAATAGATGCCCTACGTCCAGTTTGAGAGAGCAATCTTGTATTCCTTGCACCGAGGTGCTTGTAGTAGGGGTTTACAAGCAAGGCGAGAGAGGGAACTAGCCCCAGGTCTCTGCATGGAACGACGTGGGTTGCTTGAGATGTTGATCTCTTGCGGTGAGGAAGTGAATGTGTGTGTGTGTGTGTGTTCGTCTATCTCGTATGTCCTCGTCTGTCTGTGCGCATATGCCTCTCTAGAAACGGCCCCGGTCTCTCCCTTTTATAGTTGAAGGGGGGACAGGGGTGATACATGTGTTTGCTATGCGGCGTCCTGTGAGCGAAGGTGGCATTTTCGAGCCCTGTAGCTTGTCACTGTGGCGGCATGGTCGACGGAGCGGTCCTGTCCTTGATGCAATGGAGCAACGCGCCGGCCACACCCGATCCTGTGCGACGTGGGAGCTCCAGTGATAGCTTGACACAAGGCATGGTGGACGACGTGCCGGTCGCTGTGTGTCGCAGCGTAAAGAGATGAGGCTCAGTTGGTGCCGAGGCCAAGCCATTGTGGGGGGCTCGGCGGGCGTGAATCCCGAGGCTACCGAGACCCTGAAATGGATTGCCGAGGCTCGGAGGGAGCAGTTGGTCCTATACACTGATTCCGAGGCTACAGTGACCCAGACTTGACTCCCCACGCCGCGTTGTTCTTGGAGCAGGGGTTAGGTAGAACAGTGTAGTGCGAGCGTCAGTCGTGGGCACAGTACCGAGCACAGCAGCCGGTAATCCCTGCCCCGTCCTGTCCTGGACGGCCTAGTGTTGATGCGACTTCCCCTCTCGTCGGCCACTCCGTCGTGTCGAGCCGTCGTCCGACTGAGGTCGCGGGAGTGGTTGGTCACGTTTAGTTGGACGTGACGTTCCGTCAAGGAGATCGGTCGAGGCGGAGGTGGCGGGGTTGTTGCTGAGCCAGCCTCGAGCGAGGTAGAGAATTGGCATCTCATCCGAGGCTTTACATGCGGGGCCTCGAGCGAGACGGAGAATCGGTTCCCCATCCGAGGCCTCACGTGTGGGGCCTCGAGCGTGGCGGAGAATTGGCATCTCGTCCGAGGCTTTACATGCGGGGCCTCGAGCGAGACGGAGAATCGGTTCCCCATCCGAGGCCTCACGTGCGGGGCCTCGAGCGAGGCGGAGAATCAGTACCCCGTCCGAGGCCTTTCGTGCGAGGCCTCGAGCGAGGCGAAGAATCGATAGCCTGTCTGAGGCTTTTTGTGCGAGGCGTCGAGCGAGACAGAGAATCGGTAGCCTCGAACAAGGTGGGGGTTAGCCAGTAGTTGTCTCTTGGCTTTGATTTTGACAGGGTCTAAGCGATTTTTTCGGTTTTTGCTTATGGGACCCCTTTTATGGTACCTGACAACATACAACATATGTCTGAAACACTTGTAAAAACACCTGAAAACGCTTGAAAAACCATTGCCAAAATGTATGCAACATCCAGATAACACACACTTACAACATACGTCTGAAAAAGACAGATGAAACATTTAGAACAGACTCTTACAACATACGCGTACAATCATTGCAACATATGTAACATCCTGATCTAGTTTTGTAACATACCTCTGAAAACATCTGAAACACTTGAAACATATGCTTGCAACATGCGCTTTCAAGCGCAACATTACTGTTTGGACGAAATGGAGGCTCGTCGGCGTGTGGAGTTCACCGGAGGCAGCGGCCCAACGGCGCTTGTAGGTGGCGGCTACACGACGCAACTGGGAGGCAACAGCCACACGACTGGGACAGGGAAGCTAGATCTGCTGGGGAGCCACTTGTGTCGACCCTGCTGCGCTGGTCTGCCCGTGACCGGCCGTCAACGTTGTTGCGCCATCATGTCGAGAGCTGCTCAGGCCTCTACATCGTGGTCCACTCATGCTAAGGCCATGCCGAGGTCCTGCGCCGCCGAGCCGGGACGCTCGCCTGCACTACAAAGAGAGGGGGAGGAAGGATTGCTGGAGGCACACGAGAGACAAAAGCGGAGGCAGGGAGGAGCCACCGCGCCGTGATGCTCGCTTGCTCTGGAGAGAGAGGGAGGGAGGAGCGCAGGAGGCACATGAGAGAGAAAATAGAGGTAGGGAGGCACGAGAGAGAAATGTCGCTGATATTTTCTTGGTGCGATCCAATGGGTGGAGGGGGTCCCCGCAGGGCGGACCAGGGTTTGGACGGACGGACAATCATTATCATTTTTTTTTCGTGATACTTCAATTTCTTATTAATTAATTAAAAGGCAGAGCCTGCCATTTGTAAAAAAAAAAACTATTATACAACACTCGCAATTCTCGAAGTCCACGCGTCTGGTATGAAAGCAGCAACAATCAGCATGTTTGTTTGTTGGTTTCAGTCAGGGCTTATCAGCCATGATACAGTGTTTTCCTCTCACAACAAACCAGCACCAGCCGAGCTTATCAGCACAGAAACCAACCAGCGAACTAGCTGAATGTTAGGAGATGTTATAATTTGGGCCGGACCTGGCTTAATAACATAAAGGAGGCCATTTAAAGCAGACCCAGCCCAGGGACTCAGACTGGCCCTCTTCTTCTCTGGGTAGCTGACATTTTCAGCAAATTGAGGCCCAATAGCATACGAGCCCATCCACCCCGATCCAACCGTCCGGCTGCATTAACGCACATCCTAGCCGTCCATCCGATCAGTCTCTCCTGGCTAGGGTTTTAGCCCGTATAAGAGCCCCCTCGCCACCTCGGAACCCCGCCCCCGCCGCCTCGCGCCTCGCCCGTTCGCTCGCTTCCTCCGCAGCTCGGTGCGCTCCGATCAGAAGGTGTCTGCCGCCTCCTCGTCGGCCAAAGTCTTCCGCTGGTTTCCTTGTTCCTCTTCTCGTTGTTTGTTCCTCGCCTCACGTCTGCGTGTTTGCTGTTGCTTGTCGGTGATCCGTGACGGAGAGCAGAGATGGCGGTGCCGCTGCTGACGAAGAAGATCGTGAAGAAGCGGGTGAAGCAGTTCAAGAGGCCCCACCTCGACCGCTACAAGTGCCTTAAGGTTGCTTCACCCTCTTCTTTTCATCTCTGGAATGTACTGCGCTCTTTGGAGCCGGATCTGTGTGCTTGATAGAAGTCGATAGTTTGTAGAGCAGCGATATTCTTGAGTTGCCTTGCGATTAGATTAACACATGATGTATGGATACAGTATTTATCCCGAGGATTTGTTCCTTATGATTACGTGCGTGGTTTAATCGTGCATAGATCTGTCCCGTTAATATTTGTAATTGTAATTAGCCACAAGCGCTGGTTTGATCGTACCTAGATCTGACCGGCTTATCTTTGTAACTAGCCCAGATATAGTTTTCTGGAACGGCCAGGTGATGCTTGAAACTGAAGCATTGAACCTCCTCAATGGTCGAAAGTTATACACTGCTTCTGTTTGGGTTGAAGAAGTGTATTTGGGCTCCCAGTGTTATACATATAACAGCATAGATCCTTAGATACTTGGATATTGGTTTTGTCCCTTGTGCAATTGAATTTTCGCTTGCTTAATTTTTGTGTAGAGATACAGATAAAATGTTGGATTTTCCTTGTTTACATGATTAAATACCGTTGTTCTGCAACGATTTTGGTTCCTTCTAGTTCTGTTGTCCTCATCAACTAGTACAGTTTATCAACTATAAATTTTGTAACTGCACCTTTTTAAAATGGTATCATTTGAAGGTTTGTTTGATTGCACAAGTCGGTTAATACTGATTGCCATGGTTTATGGTTTTCAGTGCGGTATATAGACACTACCAAATTGATCTTTCTCTGAATATGTTAGTACTGTTATCTTGTATCAGATTATAGCTTCTGTATTTTTATAATTAGGTAATGCTTCATTGGTACTGGAGAACATTTTGTTCTGTCTATTTAGCTTCTAGTTCTGTATTTTTAATTACAAGGAAGTTTTAATAATACTTTAATCATATGTTCAATTGTTTTCAAAATTTGTACTCAATTTTGAAACTTGGCTTGCGTACTATCTGGATGGCTGTATGCTATTTTTACTGCAACTAAGAGGTTCTTGTTGTTAGTACCCCTTGTATATATGCTTCTACTGATAGCTAGAATTCTCTCATTTATTGAATTGATTTAGCTTTTCGTATCCAAATTACTTGCTGTCATCTCTTGAGAGTGATTTTTAACCCCATATCTTTGTCGTTATCTGCATGATGGAAGACTAATTTTGACTTTTTTATTCTTTGTACAGCCAAGCTGGCGCAGGCCAAAGGGTATTGACTCCCGTGTCAGGAGGAAGTTCAAGGGATGCACCTTGATGCCCAACATTGGTTACGGCTCTGACAAGTCAACCAGGCATTACCTCCCCAACAAGTTCAAGAAGTTTGTGGTGCACAACGTCTCTGAGCTGGAGTTGCTCATGATGCACAACGGGTATTTATTTGCATTTGCGAATCCTTTCTTTTGTCATTAACAGTGCCTGCTGATTGTGATCTGTTTGCTAGTATGTAATCCAGTTCCACTCAGTTTCTTTTACTGATATAATGCGCCCGTCCCTTGCACACACAGGACCTACTGCGCCGAGATTGCCCACAACGTCTCCACCAAGAAGCGCAAGGAGATTGTGGAGCGTGCCGCGCAGCTCGACATTGTGGTCACCAACAAGCTTGCTAGGCTCCGCAGCCAGGAGGATGAGTAGTTTGGTTTCTTATCATAAGGACGTACTGGATCTTGTCATTCCCATCTGTAGGAAACTACTATGCTCTGTGTTTTGTTAGTACTGAGAATACCAGATATTCCTACCTTTTTTCCATCTGTAGCGACTTCTATGTGGCAGATTCTACTGTTACCTTACATCTATCTTAATTATCTGCATTGCATGGTTTCATTGGTGTCGTAACTGTCATCCTGGCATTGGTTGATAATACAGTGGTTTGGCTTATTTTTAGCCAGGCTATGGTTTATTAGTGGCTAGAATGGGGCCTGTATATGGCTAGCCAAGTGTTTTGTGTTTGGTTGCATGAGAAGTTTGGCACATGCCCATGGATTGTCGCAGCAACACAACTAAACATCAGACACATGCTCATGCAATTTCGCTGTGCTGGTGGGACGAGCAGCTTGTCCGAGACATCTTCTGTTAATAGGCCGTCCAACATATCTTGGCAACACCAATAAATCCTGGTCATGAAGGTACTCTGGCCTGGCATTTTGATCAACGGGGCCAGTTGTGCCAACTCTGGAAATTGACTTCCCTCCAAAACTGAAGCACTTTCTTTGGCGACTGGTCCGGAACAGCCTAGCGTTGAAGCTAATTTGTGAGACAATGCTGGTCTGATATTGAACTGTTGCATGTCCGACAATGCAATTGAAGTATGAGGACCGACTGAAGACGGTAATTTTATTATGTAAATGGTGGAGTGTCCGCAATAAGATAAACAAAGGAGAACGAGGGCTAACACGAGCGGAGGTCACCGGTGAGGTCCTGAACCTTAAGAAAACGAAAAGAAATATGGGGAGTACAACTGTAGGGGTGATCCAGAGACGGCGTGCGCCACAGCCGGAGCGACGGGGCCTTCGTCCAGGATACGAGGAACGGTGGTTGGGGTTTCATCATCAGAGACCACACGGGTGAAGGAATAGTAGCAGGAGCATCTCCGGAACGCTCTCATCATCTTTCATCTTGAAGCTTGTCAACTTGTCCTTGAGAATATACAATTTGTCACTCTTCACCTCCGGTGTGTCCTCATAAGTTTCCTCCAATCTTGTTCACACCTCATTAGCTCTTTCACAATCCTTGATTTGCTCAAACACCTTGGAATCAATAGCATTGTATATGGTGTTGAGAGCCATTGTGTTGCATTGCTTGTTGGTCTTGTCTTGGTTGGTGGGATTGTCGGGATCGATGATAGCATAATCATTCTCGGTCACTTCCCATACTTGATCATTGATTGAACCAAGGTACATCCTCATCTTTCTCTTTCAATAATCATAGCATGTGCCATCAAAGAACGGTGGTTTGCCCCCCACATGGTTGAACACAACTTGAGCCATAATTTAACACCGAGGTTGTTAAGCCTTCAATCAAATGGTGACCACGGCTCTGATACCACTTAAAAGGTCCTAATATGGCTAGAGGGGGGGTGAATAGCCTATTTAAAAATCTACAAATCAACTAGAGCAATTTGATCAGTATGACAAATAATGTAATACAAACTTGCTCTAGCTCTATAAGGGTTGCAAGCCACATATCCAACAATTCTAGTTGCAATGATTACTTAGGCATATAAACTTGCTATGTAATTACTCACTAAGAGCTCTCAACCTGCTACTCTAAAGAGCTCAACTAGATGAATGTAAATAATCAAGCAAGCTCTCAATTCTAATTACGCTAAAGAGCTTGCATCAACTAGTTTGCAAGAATGTAAATAAGTGAGTAGGGTGATTATACCGACGTGTAGGGGATGAACCAATCATAAGATGAATATATAGCCAATCACCGGGAAAATACCAAAGACAAGAGACAATCGATTTTTTTCCGAGGTTCACGTGCTTGCCAACACGCTACGTCCCCGTTGTGTCGACCAACACTTGGTGGTTCGACGGCTAAGAGGTGTTTCACAAACCTCGTCCACACGATAGGACACCGCAAGAACTGACCCACAAGTGAGGTAACTCAATGACACGAGTAATTTACTAGAGTTACCTTTCGGTGCTCCGCCGGGGAAGGTACAACTCCCCTTACAATTACCGGAGATAGCCACGAACAATCACCAACTCGTGCCAATCCTCCACCGCTGCTCCAACCGTCGGTGGTAGCAACCACCAAGAGAAACAAGCGAAATCCGTAGCGCAGCACGAATACCAAGTGCCTCTAGATACAATCACTCAAGCAATGCACTTGGATTCTCTCCCAATCTCACAATGATGATGGATCAATGATGAAGATGAGTGGGAATGCTTTATCTAAGCTCACAAGGTTGCTATACCAATGAAAATATGCAAGAGAGTGAGCTTGAGCCGGCCATAGGGATTAAATAGAAGCCCCCACAAAATAGAGCCGTTGTACCCCTTCACTGGGCACACTGCGGGCTGACCGGATGCTCCGGTCAGACTTGACCGGACGCTGGCCCTCAGCGTCCGGTCGCCCGATGGACGCCACATGTCACTAGCTTCAAACGCTGTTCGTCAGATTTCAACGGCTACGAAGCTGACCGGACGCTTCGGCAAAACTGACCGGACGCTGAAGCCCCAGCGTCCGGTCGTTTCCAGTAAGCTTCCCGAGGTGTATTTCTTCGACCGGACGTGTCCGGTCCACCTTGACCGGACATAGTCCAGCGTCCGGTGGTTAACCCTAGGCACTGTGCCGCCAGGTCAGCGCGACCGGACGCAGGCAGTCAGCGTCCGGTCACACGCTCGACGCTGGCATCATTTTGACCAACTCTATTTCAACTCTAATCTCTTCACCCTTGCTCAAATGTGCCAACCACCAAGTGTATCACCTTGTGCACATGTGTTAGCATATTTTCACAAACATTTTCAAGGGTGTTAGTACTTCACTAGATCCTAAATGCATATGCAATGAATTAGAGCATCTAGTGGCACTTTGATAACCGCATTTCGATACGAGTTTCACTCCTCTTAATAGTACGGCTATCTATCCTAAATATGATCACACTCACTAAGTGTCTTGATTACTAAAACAAAATGACTCCTACATTTTATACCTTTGCCTTGAGCCTTTTGTTTTTCTCTTTCTTCTTTTCCAAGTTTAAGCATTTGATCATCACCATACCATCACCATTGTCATGATCTTCACCATTGCTTCATCACTTGGAGTAGTGCTACCTATCTCATAATCATCTTGATAAACTAAGTTAGCACTTAGGGTTTCATCAATTAACCAAAACCAAACTAGAGTTTTCACTCCCATCTGTAACCCATGCTCTCTCTTGGTCCATAAAAGGGAAAGCAGGGCACCGCACTAAGGGGCATCGATTCACCGCATTGCATGACACACCGCATCACAGCAGAAACCACTAGACTCGAACCTTGAACACATAGCTGAGCAGCAACCGAGTTCTCAGCATCCATTCGACCTTTCCATCAGAGACTTGGGACCTGACCCTCTCTCGCCCGTTTGTAGCCCACTACGTGAAAATGGTTTTTAGCAACGGGATAATTTTTTTAGGGGCGGCTGGTGATGCAGCCGCCCCTACAGTGACGTGCTCAGGATCCACGAGACCAGCCGCCCCTACAAATGAAACAACAGGGGCGGCTGATGATACGAGCCGCCCCTACAAATGGATAGGATTTGTAGGGGCGGCTCAATCACCAGCCGCCCTCAGTGTTTCTATTTGTAGGGACGGCTGGTGATTGAACCACCCCTAGAAATACCCCACGTATGGTCCAACCGTCCGAAATATCTACTGCCTCCTCTCTCTCTCAGTCTCAACTCCCTCTCTCTCTCTCTCACTCGCTCTCCCTCTCCTCCGACTCTCTTCGAGCCCCTCCGTCTCTCCCCCACACCGCCCTCCCTCTCCCCCACGCGGTGACGGGACCTCCCTCTCTAGCGGAGGCGCACGACGTCGCACCCCCCTCTTCTCCGCACGGCGGCACTCGGCGGCGCACCCTAGGGTGGCGGGGGTTCTGCCGGGTGGGACGAGGAGTCCGTCCTTGCCGCGATGGTCGTTGAGGACACCCCCATCCACGAGTCCCGTCGCAAGAGGCGGGTCTCCACCTCCTCCACCGACGGCAGCGCCGGATCCAGCACCAGGTACGGCGGCCGACCCGCCTAATTCGTTTCCTGCTCGGGTTCTCGCCGGTACGGCGGCGCAATAGCCCTGCTTTTACACCAGTCTACTATTTTTCTTCATTTCTCCCGTTCAGTTCGCCTATACGTTCGATTCGGCCGTTTTCTGCATCAACGGGGCCAAGCGACCACCGGTGCCGCCACCCTACTCCCAGCTGCCTAGGTCCCTTCGTCGACGACGAGCGCCCACCACAGCAGGTACTCTTTCCCCCTCTCTCCCCATCCTTCTCTGCAAAACTGAGCACCCGGTCCCGAACCCTATCCGGATCTGATCTAATCACAAGTCTAAGTGTATGCATGTGGCTTCGGGGGGGGGGGTTCACAAATTATTGGGTCCGTTCCTGCCTCTTGCATTCTAGGATGGCGACGCTAGGGAATCTAAAGATCAAGACGTCGACGTGCAAGAGGATCGTGAAGGAGCTGCGCTCGTACGAGAAGGAGGTGGAGAAGGAGGCGGCCAAGACCGCCGACATGAAGGAGAAGGGCGTCGATCCCTACGATCTCAAACAGCATGTGCTGACAAGTCCCTCTGATTCTCATAGCATTCTTCTTCTACTACTATTTTTGTTCCTCTTGACGCAGTTATTGACCCCACCCTTCCCTAGTGGCTGCAAATTAGCAACCTAAGATTATATTAGTATGTTGTGTTGCTGAAGGTTTACATTACAATACCTGCCACTGGTTGTGATCTGATATGCTTACAATTCTTATAATAGTATTGCTCGTTGGTCTTTCAGTCTGCATCTAGTTAGGTAATACTTTCGGATTGCTGTGCGGTAATTGGTGGTTCAGTTTAGCCTTGGAAAAAATAGTATGATTTATGGGTCTGAAGTTTCTGCCTTCCCATACATTGAGAGGAGACGCCATGTTAATGGATTGTCGCTGAAAATTATATTCTGGTAAGAATTACATCCTTGAGGCTGTAAGGATAGGAGTAATTGGTTGTTGATCATCGCATTGCTGTTTTCATTGTCCTAGGCTCCTAGCATTAAACTGATCTCTCATTTCTCAGATGCACTGCATTTGTCAGGCCACATGAAGCCACTGAAGTGGTTTTCTCCTCTTTATGTAACAGAGATTGTGAAAAGTCACTGTTGAAATTGTCTGTTGTTCTGATCTCAGAACTCACAAGTCTGTCTGAAACTTGAACTTCACCTCTGCAGGAGAATGTTTTAGCTGAGTCAAGGATGATGGTCCCAGACTGCCACAAGCGACTTGAAACTGCACTGGCTGACTTGAAAGCAACACTGGTAAGACATAAAAATTTTGTGTCCATATAATTAAATATTGTGCATTATTTTCTTTGTCCTTTTCAAGGATTGTATCAATTGCAGGCTGAACTGAAGGAGTCAAATGAGCAAGGTGCTGAGATTGGAGAAGCTGAGAGTACAATCACAGAGGTTGAAGCAGTTGTCAAGCCAACAGAAGATTAGACTTAAAACTCTCAGATTGCTGAACTGTTAGCAGGCATCGGAAGTGAAGGCCGCCAAGGAGGAAGAGAAGGTTGTCCTTGTGGGCAACAAGGAGGCGTCAAGATCTGGCGAGAAGGCAGCGGCCACCGGTAACATGCCGTGTATGGATCGCCTTCGGGAGGAGCTCTCTTGTGCGGTAAGGGTGCTTCTTTTCTTTTCTATGATATGATGTTACATCTGTGATTGCATACTAGATGGTATTGGGGATTGATTTGGGAGTTGCTTATTGTCCTAATATTGGGAGGGATCCAATTGTTTATAGGGTCGTAAAAACCCCTTTTATGATTTTTAAAAGTGACATTCCTTTTTTACATGTAAATTTAACAGTCATTTCGTTTACGTTTTGATTTGCTTGGTTGTATTAGATTGGAGTTGGAGTGTTGGACTATAGTAGATTAGTATGAGGGGGAGGTGGTTCTTGCTGAGCAGGCTGACAAAACTGGGGAAAGCAGCCCTTTCGTGGATGACAAGGCCACAGAACATCAATGTGAGATTTTTTTTTTGTTATTGACTTTTGTACATGCGTGAATCTCTTTGTACAATGCAAGAATTACTATATTTGGCTTCACACTTAAATTGATTTATTTTCAGGGGAGCTGATTGATAATTTTCTTACCATCAACTTTACACCCTTTAAGGCTGAAACTCCAAGAAATGATTCATGGAATGAACAACAAGCTATGATGAGTACTGTTGTATGTATAACATCAATAAACTGCTGTAGTTGTTATTAGGTACATTAATGTTAACTAGTTCAAATTTATCTTTGTTCATAGGATTATCTTGCTCAATTTGACAACACTTCTGAAAAGTATGTTTTTCCTACCTGTTTTTCTCATTGTGCTTTATTGTTGTGTGTACAACATTCCTAGTTTGGATTTCAGCAACCATGTGAATCTTGTATGAATGGTACTGTGCAGAAAATATCCGTTAGTAGAGCTATAAATGATATGCTAGTTGAAGCTATAGTTTCTTTTCTGATCTGTTGATTGTTGCTGTTAACCAAGCGCAATAACTTTCTTGAACTTCGACTATTTGATGGTTTTTTTGTCATTGTGTATCGGACTGTCGGCTTAGCATGTACTTGAATGACCAATATATGCCTTACTGTAATTTTGAATGTGCTCAACGTGCTGAATCATCATAGATGTGCACTCCTGAGCACTTTTAATGTGTTATCTAAATTCTAACGCTACCACATTGGCCCTCCTATGCTTGCAGCTCTGATCTGGAGCTAGCTATAGCACTTCAACAGCAAGAGTTTGAGCGGCAACCACAAAGGTTTCAAGCTCCACCACCACAGCAGCAACAACAACAGTAAGTATAGGAGCCAGGGATTACATATGTCCCTGCGAAGTCTTAATTATAACATCAAAGTTTATATTGTGTGTTCACTTGTTCTATAAATTTATTGTGTGTTCACTTGTTCTGTAATCCATGAATATCACCAAAGTTTATATTGTGATACTTCCTGGAATATCATACCAACTGTATGCCAAGCACTATGATATCAAAAAGGAAAAATCATCCATGTATCTCAGTATCATTTTCATGTCTTTCATGTCTTTGTGAAAATGCTAAGATGAATAACTGTATGCTAAGCAGCCCTTCCGTCGAATTTGAATTATAAATTTATTTTTTTTTGCGGAAAAATGATTTGTAGGGCGGTTGGTACTGTAGCCGCCCCTATAAATTCGACGGCTGGTATTCCCAGACCGCCCCTATAAATTGATTTGTATGGGCAGCTACAGTACCAACCGCCTCTACAAATCGATTTGTAGGGGCGGTCTGGGAACCGTCCCTACAAATACATGATTTGTAGCCACCCTTTCATAGGGGCGGCTGGCAAAACCGTCCCTACAAATGGTTATCAGCCACCCCTAAAAACGTTTTTCTACGTAGTGGCCCCTACTACGAACTTTTCAATGCATGTAACACGAGCAGCAGTCGCGAACTAGACGTAGGGACATTCTGCCCGAACCAGTATAGACATTGTGTCTTCTTAGCACACCATCCGGATCAGACGCGCAATAATACAAATTTACCTGTTCGCTTGTCTTAAAAATGGCTTTTTCGGCTTCTTTTTTTAGCCGGAACAGTGTTTTTCTCTCACAACAATTCAGCTGGAACAGTGTTTTTCAGCCAAGTTTCAGACCAGCGAACGGGGCCAATAATATGAATTCAATAACAATGTCATAGAGCCACTGATTAGTATAAAAAAATCGCTGCAACTAAATAGGGTCGTCGCAAGAACTGAAAACAGAAACATTTTTGCCATATGCTAGTCTGTATATCCTAAAGGAAACTCATAAAATTGGTTTCATGATTTTTAGAACACTAGAGATTTAGTTATGAATTTAGCCAGCAAAATCATTTATAATTGCACTTAAAATTATAAATATAATTGTGAAGCAAACACATTTTGAAAAAAAAAGTGGAAGACATCCTAAGAAAGTTAGCAAAAATTATTTCACCTTTTCAGGAATTTATATGAATTTTTATAAGATCACACAAACATATGAAGTGTCTACCGGTGAGCCTTGAGCCCTCTGACCTGACAGGTGTAGAAATTGATGGACCGTCCGCTGGGGGGTCGCGGGCTATAAACGATTCAGAGGACATCCAGCTATCCATTTGGAGATTGTTTGTTGTCTTGGTTTTCCAGCTATCGATTTGGACATTGTTTGTTGTTTTGGTTTTCTAGGAACGGGAGAACTTATTCTAAATGTTGGATTCATCACACACTAGAAAGACGCGCGGCGTTGCCGCGCTGTCCTGTGAATGGGCCATGATTTATTTGCTAACAGCTGGACCCCGAAATGCTCAAGCTGTCATTTTTTCTGTAACACGATGCGTAAGTTGGATCAGGCATTGGCTTCTTTGAGGAGCAAAAAAAACTGACCGTAAAAAATACTTTCAGAAAGTACTGTAATCTTGTGGGAAAAATATGTCGCGACTTGTCTTTTAACATATCATGCTAGAGTTGACAACAAATTAATAAAGGTAACAGTATAGTATGCTTAGAAGATCATTTTTTTTTGTTGAAAATACAAAATGTAAATTGCATTTGGCTTGCAGAGTCGCTATATTTCTAGTGAGAAGCTCCAGACTGCAACTCCAGTAACATCCGGAAAGTTTTGAATAAATGCTTTTGTAGATCTATCTGACAAAAAATATTTTCGCTTGTGAGGAAAAGTGATATCTTGGTTAATAGTCATATGAAATTGCAAATTAGATAAATTATTTTAAATATGCCATTAAGATTATGATAATGTCAAGGCTAATAACAATATGTCATTATACAGAAGCTGTTAATAAGATGCTTGTGCGGAGTTATTGAACAGATAATATAACGAAATAATATTGCAAGAAAATATTGTTAATTCGTAAAAATCTGGATTTTGTCCGTTGATGTTTAATGTTTCTCATGAATAGAAAAGGTTGCTCTGATTTGTATTTTTTTATATGCCAATAAAATGATTTAATGGCTATTATGCTTGTTTTTATCTTCATTGCGTTCCTCAAACCAAAACATTGCATTGCAGTATTTGCATCTGTGTTCTGGTATGCCCAAGTATGATCTTTCATTATATGACTCTTTCATATGTTTCATATATTCTGGGGTGAAGTATACCTACCATGGGACGCAGATAAATGTGAATGCTTACACTCTACGTTCAGGCAATGTCGTTTTACCATGGTTTCTAGGTATTGTGTTCTTTCTTTTTCTTCTTTTTTTCTCTTGTATTTTCTGTAATCTCATACATTCCATTCTTTTTTGCATGTGTCTGTTCATATTGTATTTATTCTATATGGGACATTGTCTCTTGTTGCAATTTGTATGGCAGACATGTATGATCAGTTCCATATAGTTTATGGTCCATTTAAACATTTTTTTGTATAAGTTGGGAACATAAGAAACAGAATTAGTAATTAGTAAGTAAATAATCACAATAGCAGCGTATAGTAATGAAGAAAAAGAGGGGGGCAAGTGAAAAATAAAAACATGGAAAAGGTTTAAAACACAGTCAGATATCATGTGAATAATTTTTTTACTAAAACTGATGAATGCATCGATGAATATTTTTACTAAAGCTAAATGTATCTATATCCATAGTTTGATATATTGCAAAAGTTTCAATCAATTATACTAAATATAAAAACTATTTCAACATATTCATTAGTAGCACTAAAGCAGTGACTACTGCAGCCGGCTACTGCTGGATAATTTAGGTTTCATCAGAGTTAAAATTAGATGTTGTAGCCGAGTAATTTAAGAAGAGAGGTGGAGCCGGATAATTTAAAACTTCTTGTAGTGATTTTCTAGGTTGAAATAATTCATTAGAATACAAAGAAAAGAGGTGCGTATATGCGAATTCAGATACGTGGCAACTATAGTCTACAGGTTCTTTTGGTGTTTATACGAATGCAGAGAGATGATAAAACTGAGATTTTGCTCGCTACTAAAATATTTACATCTGAATGTACAGATTTCAGCATGTATATATTGCATAGTTCTATCCCTGTTTGTTATCTGGTTTTATCTTAATCTGTATAAAAATAAATCGTACTGCGTGCGGGATGAGGAGATCCTGGACACAGATTGTGGAATGGACGGCTGGGATGAGCAAATGTATTCATGTATTTCCAGTTTTATTTCCAAGAGGAAAAGGGACTATATGACATGGCCATGGCGTCATGATGATTTCATGAAGCTAATAGCCGGGCAGAGGCGCACAGCACGCGGCGGCTGCGGCTCAGCCACGCTCGGCCAGAGCTCAAAGACGACGGCCGGCGATGCCGCGCTTGTCTATTCGATGGCGGCAAAACCGCCGACGAATTGAGGACGTCGGCTAATGATGATGGGCTCGAGATTAGGCTTCTACACAGCGCTACGAAGGGAATACGAGGGGCCTTATGTTTCCGTGATGTGCCTAGAAAGTCCTATAGCTAAGGTGGACGGCAAGATTTAGGCGACGTGGCCCAATCGCTGCTCGGGAATTGTCCGCAGGTTTCGTCAAGTAAAGATGAAGCTCGAGCTCATACATAGTGGTTAGGGCCGTAGATAGAGAAAAGAGCTCTTGGGGAGATCAATACAGAGCGGGGTTGTGGAGAAGAAGGGTTGGGGATGTTTCACCGGATTGTGGGAAAGTTTCCACCTATAATAGATCGGATTGGAACATTTTGCGGTGGAAGATCTGCCGCCTTGGGGCTTATTCATGAGCTTGAGGTATTAGACGAAGCTTGGGATATCTCAAGCTAATGGGTTCTGGTAGTAAACCCACATGTTTTTGGAGCTTGAGGTTCATGTTAATAGTTTAAGCATCTTGGGGTATTTCAAGATAAAAGGGTGTATGAAGATGCAAGGTAGATTCGCTTACAAGGATTTTTTTACAAGCATTTTTGGCTTTTCTAAATACATAACTTTTATTATACACTTAGATATACACTATGTCTACATATATAGTAAAAATAACGTATCTAGAAAATCTAAAACATTTTATAATTTAAAGTGGATGAAATATTATGGATAGGATTGGATGAGTGATGGGCTCAGAGTCGTCGCACAGTACAGTGTCTGCCGGCACCATTGTTCGACGACAAAAATCCTCGTCCGTTGCGCGTTAGGTGAGCTTTAGGGGTTGTTTTATTCTGTGACTGAAATTTAGAAGGTATTATAGGAGGGTGTGCTATGGATGTTCGGATCCTCCTGCTTACGTCCATGGATGCTATAGCCTACAGCGAGCGTACACTTGTAAGAGAAACCCTAGCGCCATAGAGCGCGGGGCTTGCACAGAGTGCCTGCGTGAGCGTGACCCATCGTACAGTGCCTGCCGCATCGAGCCTGCCTCTGCCTCTGTCTCTGCTGCAGGGCAGGCTCCAGTCCAATCCCTTTGTTCGCCGTCTCTGCACTGTTCTAGCTTGCAACCTTCGCTTCAAAGGTCATGGACACGGAGGATTGGAGATCGCCTGCAACGACTACCTGTGATTCTACTACGAGGCACAAACATACGATCGTCGGCACTAATTTAGTACTTTTCGACCAATCAACAGTATTTTTTTTATAGTAAATCAGCGTAAGCAAAAAAAAAAAGAAGCTAAATTTCAGCCAAACAAACAGGGCCGATGACAGGACGATGCGACGGCATGTGAGAACAGCAACGAGCCGACGCAGCATGGTGCAAAAGCAAAGCCGCGTGGCGAGCCTAGAGAAACACTGCTGTACTGTGCACCAGACTGGCTGTAGCTTTATTCTTTGCTCCTTTCACTTTCCTGTATGTACATGTAGCTAGGACCCTAGGATTCAAACTTTAATGCCTAATTTAAAAACTCCAATCCCTCCAGAAACCTGTACTTTTACCTGAGTGGATATCTAATTGTCATGCTAGTTTTTAGTGGGAGGTTTTCCATTGCTGGGTTTTGCTTTCCCTGGCCTCCAAAAGAGCCCTAAAGCAACAACTATGTCAAATTACAAGTGGATCGAATTCTCCATATCTCTTTTTGTCTCAATCGATTTATTTACTGTATATATAAGTCCCCTGTCGTGGTGAAGATCGCGCTACAGTTGCTGGCCAAGCCTTCTGGTACGGTGGTGAAGTCAATACGTTGCTGATTCAGGATGCTGAAGATGGTGGGAATGAAGATTAAGACCCGGCGAAATGATCTTGGCACCTATCTGTTCTGCTTCTTCTCTGTTTTAGCCATCGTTCGAGCTCTTTTGGTAGTTTTGCAGTGGCTCATCTCCTGCGTGGGATCGTTTATCTTGTTTTCTCTTTTGCTGCCTAAACCTAAACAAATCTTGATGTATTTCCGTTCATCCGTAATGGAAATGGGGTATGGCCTCGATTCTTAAAAAACAAGAATCCCTTGTCGTGGTACCCGTCCACCGGGTTCGAGTCTCTTCGACTCGGTGCATGTATCGTCTGCAGCCAATTATCCTTCCATTTAGAGAAAACGTGCCTCAATACGGCGAGCCATCTACAGTCATTTTGCAAATTTCAAAATCTTCCGATCTCAGTGAAATGAAATACAATGTGCGCGTAGCCGGCGTAGCCCGAGAAGCTAAGCATGGCCCATGGGCCACAGCTCCATTAGGACGCGGCTTGTATGTACAGAACGAAGCAAACCCAAAACTGTTCCTAGCCTGACCTCAATGCCTCAATCGATTTATTTTGGTGACTTATAAGTTATAATAACGGACTAAATACGTGTTTCGAAAAAAAACTGACTAAAATATGAGTGCGTGGCTTAAATGGATCCGCAAAATGCAAGTCTAGGATGCTGTATTCAGGAATGCGTATGTGAATGTGATCGTCCACGTATGAATGACTCCTTTTAAAAAAACTACCCGCGACGGACTCGTTTCTGCTGTCGCAGGGCAGCCACTCAGTGGCGCCACCACGCGAGCGACAGGCCGACGTTGTGGATGTCGAGGCATACCTAGAGAGGTCTGATGCCATCACTCCAGACACGGACGCACCCCTCCTTGACGAACGATCGTGGCTGTGATGGACGACGTCAGCCGCACCCCTTCGTCTCAGGCGACCTCGGTCGATAGACGCCTCAAACGTTTCACTGAGCGAGTTATAAAGGTGAGGCAGCCGCCACTTCTCGAGCTGCCCGGAGATGAGGTGGCCCTCGGCAGACGTGCACCGCCCTCGCTCCCCAAGTGAAGCAGGCGGATAGCGGCACAGGCCACGGCTCATATCCCGACAGCCAAGCGGGGTGAGTACCTTGTTATGAAGTGTCTGGGACTCTAGCGGGATGCCATTTCCGTCGATGTCGGCGATGACGTACGATAAGGTATTCAATGACGACCCCATTAATATACAGGCGTTGCGTGAGTTATTCCCTTCGGTTGGCGACGTAGGCGCGCGCAAGCGGCGCCGCCGCCCCGCAGCTAGGGCACAGGGCTCCTTGTCAGCGTCGCAAATTTGGGTCGATCTCTATCCAATGTAACACCTTAGCTTATAGTATGCTAGAGTCCAAGGTTCCGTATAAATCTTTACTAACCCTAGAACGTTTGAAGATGAATTGTATTGAACTTTTTTTTTCGGTGGCTTTAATACAGCGCCCCGTAAACCTTTTGCCTCGTCGAGGAAAAAAAATAGCAGTCGACTTAGGCCCCGTTTAGTTCCCAAAAAATTTTGCATAGTACCCGTCACATCAAATCTCGTGGCACATGCATGGAGTACTAAATGTAGACAAAAAAAAACTAATTACATAGTTGGATGAGAAATCGTGAGACGAAACTTTTGAACCTAATTAGTCCATAATTAGACACTAATTACCAAATAAAAACGAAAGTGCTACAGTGCCCAAAACCCAAAATTTTTTTGGATCTAAACACACCCTTATTAACCGTGCCCACACGCCGCACCAGCGCCGTCCTCTCAGCTTTTTCTTTCCTAGGCTGGACTAGGATCTAGGAATGGCTGGAGTTGACGTCTGCGGCGGCCACGGCTAATGAATGATTCGTCCGCGTCGCAGCCCACGTACGGTACGGGCCGCACCAGCACGGGCACGACAGCGGGGACGTCCATCAGAATCTACTGCGTCTTTCCCGTGCCACGGCATGTTCCTAGTCCTACTCGGCTACTCCTAGCAGCCGGCCGGCCGGCCGCCCTAAAGACGCTGCTAGCGCGCGCCGCCGTCACTGCATGCACTCGCCGTCGTAGCACGCGCGCATTCACACCGCCGTGCCGGGCCGGGGATCGTCGGTATTACAGCACGAACAAACCGTTTGGGCAAGGCAAGCCATCAGTGTAATTGTTCATATATATACTTCATAGCATAGTGTATGTACGTTTGCCTTCAAGATACGTGCTGCAATCCTTCTACTCACTCGGGTACGTACACTGGTGAGAATAACACGAGTTGTTAGGATGGAATACGAGGAAAACCATGCGTTGAGAATGCGAGGGTGTTTGATGCAGGCACTAAAGTTTAGAAGATGTCTTATCGAATGTTATATGCGGTGTTGTACGAGATGTTTAGATACTAATAAAAAAACAAATTGCAGAATCCATTAATAATCCGCGAGATAAATTTATTAAGCCTAATTAATCCATCATTAGCATATGTTTACTGCAGCACCATATTGTCAAATCATGGGCTAATTAGGCTTACGTCCTGTTCGCTTGAGCTTATTCAGAATTACTTTTTGTCATGGAACAGTGTTTTCCTCTCGTAACATTTCAGCATAAGCATCAGTATAAGGCCAAATTTCAACACCAGCGATCAGAGTGTTAAAAAATGTCTTGCAAATTAATCTCAATCTGTGTATTTAGTTTTATAATTAGTCTATATTTAATACTCCATATATGTGTCCAAATATCCGATGGGACAACGACTAAAGTTTAAGAGGCAGAGCCAAACAACCTCTAAGTAGCAGAAATAATTGGGCGCTCTTGCGTTCTTGCCCCTACTTTGAAGTGCAATTGCGATTTTGTCCTCGTTTTTCTAACTTTGTGATTTTGTCCTTCACTATGAGCAAGTCAATGCGATTTTGTCCGTAGTCAACGGTCAAAGCAGGGGTAAATTCACAAAGATCAGGGGCAAAATCGCGTTGACTTGCTCGTAGTAAAGGGCAAAAATCACAAGGTTAGAAAAATAAAGACAAAATCATAATTGCACTTCAAGGTAAGGGTCAAGAACACACAAAAAAAAAACCCAAATAATTGTGAGCTGTTGAGGTCCAAGAGAGAGCCTGCCCGACAGAAGAACCGAAAAGTAAGAGCCGGGAAGGTTAGAAATACTCCACCCTGCAGGAGCAGCAATGATTGACCTACCCGAGGCAGGGGCGGATCTAGCGGTGGAGCGGGGGGCTCAAGCCCCCCCTACCCAAACCGAATCAGTGCAAATTACTGTAGAGCCCCTATAAATTTTTAGGCAAAGTTCTATAGTATAGGGGGGGCTGAGACTTAAGATCGAGCAGCAGTGTTGTTCAGTCCCCCCCTAAAATATTTCCTGGATCCGCCGCTGACCCGAGGAGTGGAATATATATCGACGACGCATCTCAAGCGACCCCTTCTTGCTGATATTTTTCTATTACCTCCAGATCCACCAAACTTATGCTGTAAGTTGAGATCCAACAACTATGCAAACAAACTAATCAAATCACCCCTCGTCCTAGCTAGCTCACTTCAATTCCTAGACGAACACCGCCACTGCCTACTGCAGATGTGCCCATCCGACGTGGCGACAGCGTGGCGCTGCTCCATTCACTGACACGGCCCACACGTCGATCACCTACCACGTAGGATACAAATACTGTTAGCATAAACGTTTAAACGATCGAACGAAATGGTGGTTATAGATAGATAAACTACCAATTAAACGGACACGACAAGCTAATGTGTAATGTTTACGGTTTGCACTCTAGGTAAACGAGCTACAAACAGTGCTGACACGGCCCTCGCATCAGCTGCCATGCATGATGGAGCTGGGCCGTGTGGCACCTGCTGCGTCGCCGCGCTGAATATATATAAAATAAGGTTGTGTCTCCACGACAGGCGCCTGAAGGTTTGGTTAACCATCGGTCATCTTCAATCTCTAGCCTCCTCCTCGTGCCCCCTTTTTCCTTGAGCCCCACCCACGTCTTCTTTCTCCTCGTGCCCCACCCACGCTTGCCTCATCGGCGGCCACACCCTCCTCCTCCTCTTCGCCCTCGCAGCGGCGCGCTAGGGTTTCGCTGGAGCTCACCCTAACACGCTTGCGACGGCCGCCTTCTTTCCTTATCCAACAACTATGCATGCAAAACTAATCAAACCACCCTTCCTTCCTAGCTAGTTCAATTCCTACACGAACACTGCCACTGCCTACCGCAGATGTGCTCATCCGACGTGGCGAGTGGCAACAGCGTGGCACTTGTCTACTCACTGACACACACTGTTAGCTTAAACGTTTAAACGAACTAAATGGTGATTAAGATGGATAAACTACCAATTAAACGGACACGGCAAGCCAATGTGTGTAATGTTTACATTTTAGGTAAACGAGCTAAACGGCTATGTAGCTAGGCTAACAGTGCTGACACGGCCCACGCATCAGCTGCCACGTGGGAAGGAGCCGGGCCGTGT
Organism: Miscanthus floridulus; assembly: GCF_019320115.1. NCBI lineage: Eukaryota > Viridiplantae > Streptophyta > Magnoliopsida > Poales > Poaceae > Miscanthus > Miscanthus floridulus. Next base: position 82,847,807 of record NC_089592.1, on the reverse strand, counting down.
TGCAACTGCTGTGTCGCTGCGCTAAATATATACATTAAAAAAAACTCGTTGTATTATTTGGCAAAAAAAAATAAAATCGGAACGAGGTTGGACGCCGGCCCATGGATTCCTCTTCCCTTCCTTGTTCCTGCAGCTGAAATGATTGAGCTCGATGAGGAAGACGAGTTAAATATATACGGAAGGAAGAACCGACCCTAGCTAGGCCAAGACCCCATTTTTTCTGCATAGCTTATTGAATAAACAAGTACAGCTCCTTGTACTAAAGTAAAGCCCTAATAGATGTCGCGGCAGTACCGCCTGCCAACCTAATCTACTCTTTATTATTGCCCTATATTCCTACAAGATCTGTCCGTTCGTACTACGCTTGGGCCTTGGGGTGGTTAATACTGTCCCCGAGAGGGTGATTACGAGTGGCCATCAATGGCCTATACGCTTGAACTTATCAATTATAATCTACAGTATTTTTCTCTTACACCAAAACAGCTTGACCCAATTTATCAACCTGCTTTAATATTAGCTGAACAGGCCACAAGTCGGCTCCCGTTGAGAGATTTATGGTCACGAAGAACCGTGTCCGTGTGTGCATGCATGAGCAATTGGGCATGGCTCACCTCACCTACTCCGATGCTCCAGCTTTTCTTTCGACGGGTAGTTGCTGAGAAAGCAGGCAGCAGGCACAATGCAGCAATGCGAGACAGTCTTGTATGCTGGCATGCAGTATAGCTAGCTGGCGGTGCAAGAATAACAAAGGCTGCTGCAAGCATATGAGCTGGTGGTAGAAATTTTGCCACACGGTTGTGTACTGTGCCGTCTGTGCGACACGGCGGCCGGATCGGCCATAATTCTTCTTCCATCGCCCATGGATCTCGACCTGCCAGTGACATGACACTGACAGCAACTTTCAGGGTTCAAGTTCTAGGTTAATGTGTGCAAATGCAGCTCAGTATGGATCGGCTACTGCATTTTAGCTTCTCGATCGTGAAATTTTGTCGAATTCATCAGTCTCGGGTCAGAGTATCAGACGCCGGCCATTCTGTTTTTTTCTCCTCTCCTGATGGTCATGAACTCATGATGAACATCATGAGTTTGGAAGTTCTGACCGACCTTGCGACTACTGCTGCAAATGAGAACACGGTTACGGTTGAGAGAGTTGTTTAGATTTATTCGTGATGCATATGCATGTGACCGTCGACGCAGCGATCCCGAGGCGATTAGAATAAATGGGGAGATTATTCAGAGATACGTACGCCCAGGGATTAGCAAGAATAATAATGCGATCGAGAGGGGCCTGGGTCTGATTAGAGAAAACCACTGATTGGCCTGGCAGCCAGATTATTCGATGCACTGTCTGTCGTCCATATGTTCTTCAGTCTGGCTCCCTCGATCTTCCTCGCGTCCGTTGACAAAATAAGAGAACGTATATGTATGTGATGCCTTGAGGGACAAATATTCAAATGCATATATGCATACACACACCACTTGTGAGTTGTCAGGTTCTTTCCTTCTAGTTCGATCCGCGTATGAAACCATTCACAGCTAAAAAACATGGTTTGAACGCGCAGTCCTGCCAATTTTAATAAAACGATCCTAAAACAAAGCCACTTCAAATCTGAATACATGTTGCAGGTCTGAAACCACAATTCTCATGGACTAATATTTGAAGCTGATGAAGTACTCCGTACATTAATTTCATTCATGGCAAGTTGGTAACGCATCCTCCTCCTGCCCTTGCAAATTCAGCTAACCTTTGCATTGCATTGAAGCCCCCATGGATCGATGCATGAATTCAGCTAGCTTGCGAGCTTGTGGCATCGATCGATCGATCGGTGAGGCAAGCATGGGCCCCGGCCTGCATCGCCTCGCGTGTTTCCTGTTATGGAAGGGATCTCAGCAGCTCTCTGAATCTGAACACCATGCAAGCACGATAATGTCGACGCCTTCAGAGAGGAGCCGAAGGATGAGCCAGAAATGGCGGTGGAATGTTAGGCAGCTCGAATTATCCCACGAGGGATAATCTTCTGATGGATTGGAGGATAGATGGGGGCCATGGACGACGGTAGCGTGTTTCCTGTTATGGGACTCGAAACATCGGTCGTTTACAGATTTGACACTGGACCCACATTCATAGACACAGATGGACCCACTTATCATCCACCCGAGTGTCAACATAATCAAGGAGTCAATCTTTCTAGCGCTATTTTTACATTTTTTTCTCGCCAATGGCCTTTTTGTGGTTTCTGGGTAAGCAGCAGTTAGGCAGCAGGCATCCAGAGCTCCTCCAATTCTCCTCTCCTCTCCTCTCCTCTCCTTCAGAAGCCGTGCCCTGAATGAAGCAAGCAGGGACTATTGCCTAATAGTGCCTAGTGCGCCGATTAGCGTGCATCAATGCCTGCCGCCTATTGCCTACCGCTATGCATCCATCCATCCATATATACATGCATGATTGCAGCTCTCATTTGGGGAATTCAGAGCGATGCATCATAAAGAAACAGAAAGGAGAAGTTCGGTATGTGCTAAGTGCTATAGGTTTTAGGCACAGGAGGAGCTTTCAGTGCGCGCACCCTACTTTTTTGTGTATTCATAAGGCATTTGTTAAAAAGAAACAGCACGAATTACTCAAAATAGGGGCAGCATCCTTTGCCACCTACACAAACACAAATTAAAAGCCACATATGAGTTATGAGTTATCAAAGGAGCTTGGCCGTACCTAAGTAGGATAAGGTGCGGCCAAATTATCTTCCCAAGTTCTAGCAAAAGAACACTGGATTGAAACCAGCAGGAACTCGACAAATGGACTTGACATGCATCCATCGTATTGATAGGGTGAAATGAAACTGCGTTGTCAACTTCAGGCAATGCCTCGTTTTATTTTTTGGTTCATCCCTTAATTCATCCATCACAATTGTCAGTCCACCTCATCATCCCCGTCAGTATCCTACTGGCACTAGTGGCTGTATAGCGTTGCCGAAAATGCAAAAGTTCATAATATCCTTGACATCAATGACAAGGCCTCACTCTCCCGAGTCTCAATTCTGTTGCCTCCGTGCTAGATTTGCATCGACTTATTCTTTTTGTTTAGGGGCGATGAATTTGCGCCTTTGGGCAAAGGACTCGGATCTGACAAATGTGATGGATATGCAAAGTCCGGCCTAAACAAACGTCGTTCAGTGTGAAATAGAAGCGACAAATTACAGTCAGTCATCTACTCCCTCTTTCCCCTCAAAGTTCAAGGCGCCGCAAAACAAGAAATGCATGCGCACCTAAATAAAAGTTTTAAAATTTTGATAGCGATTAGCGAGTGCAATAGGATAATTCATCATCATCAATTGATTAATAACATCAATCTTATATTTTCACTCTATACGTACTCCCTCTGTCCTAATAAATTACAAGTAGTTCGGGTTTTTACAGGCATTATACTCATTCCGTTCTAAATTATAAGTCGCTTTGATTTTTTTGGTACATCCATTTTGCTATGCATCTAAATACATAGCAAAATAGATGAAACAAAAAAGTCAAAGCAACTTATAATTTGAAAAGGGAGGAGTACCTTTTATTTGCTACGCATTTAGAGATATATTATACATAAATATATTAAAATTTATGTATCTAGAAAAAGGTAGAACAACATGCAATTTGAAACAAGGGATTGTATGTTTTTTTATATTGATAGTCAGAACTAGAAAAGTTAAACACAAAAAAAATATGAAAGAAATGAAATTACTATACCGGAGGAAGTACCCGTTACGGTGCCGGCGGGGGGAGAGGCTTAAAAGGGGCAGTGGCGTTGCAAAGCCTGAAAAGGCAACCTCCTCCCAAGTCTCGACCAAAAGGCTTCCCCTTCCAGCTGCAGCGGAGCATCACCAGTTCAGAGTTCACCACCACGCCTTTGACCTCCAGCCCATAGCCCAATCCTCCAAGCATCCATCCATCCCCTCCCCTATAAATCCGCCCCTCTGCTTCCGATTCGCCACCTAAAGGAGGCGCCTTTCCCCAAATCCACCAGCCACCACCGAGAAACAAACGCAGGCAAGCCGCTCGCTCGCTCCTCATCCTCGGACGGCGGCGCTCTGGCCTGTCTAGTCTAGTCCACTCTCTTGCGGCCGCGATGGAGGGCAGCAGAGCCGGCGCCGGCGACTACATTGCCAGCCTGCTGAGCTCGTCGCCGAGGCTCGACTTCGGCGTGCTCGGCGCCGACGGCGGCGGCGGCGGGGAGGAGGACTGCCTGGACAAGTTCTGCGGCGACCCGGGGTTCGCAGCGCGCGCGGCGCGGCTGTCCAGCTTCAGCGGGCAGCGCTTCCCCGGCGCCGCGGGCCTCTTCGGGCTGCCCCCGCCGGTGCCCGCCGCGAGCGGCGGCGGCGGCGAGTTCGCTGGCTCCCGGGAGGCGTCGTCGGTGTCCGACCCGGCGTCCGTGATGAAGGACGCCAATGACAAGAAGCGGAAGGCGCCCGCGGCCGCCAAAGGCAAAGGCAAGGAGTCCTCTTTCCAGGTGCGTGAGCTTTTGTCTCTGCTCGACCTCGAACTCGAATTGCTGCCGCCCAGGACACCTCGCTCCTGCCCCGGCGCGTCTGGCGTCACTGACGCCGAAATTTCCTTGTGGCCATCCAGGCAGGGGAGCAGAAGGATCCGGACGCCAAGAGGTGCAAGACGGAGGGAGGCGAGGGGAGCCCCGCGAAGCTCAAGTCGGAGCAGGCCGGGAGCGACAGCTCTGTCGAGGACGGCGGGCAGAACCAGAAGCCGCCGGGCAAGGGGAAGAATGCGAAGCCGGTGGAGCCCCCCAAGGACTACGTCCATGTCCGGGCCAGGAGAGGGCAGGCTACTGACAGCCACAGCCTCGCAGAGAGGGTATAGTAACTCTGATCACTTCGCTGATGCGCTGTGCTCCCACCACCCAGCTTGCCAAATTCCATCTCTGAGTGTTGCTGAACTGTGTTATGTCTTATAACAGGTGAGAAGAGAGAGGATCAGCCAGAGGATGAAGGTTCTTCAGGACCTGGTGCCAGGATGCAACAAGGTAGGTAATCAACTGGTGATTTGGTTTCTGAATGAGGAACGGGGAAATCAAGAACTAGTAGTTAATCGATCCCTTAGCCACAAGTTTACTGAATTATGTTGCCAAAATGTTGGTTGTTTAGGTGATTGGCAAGGCGCTCATGCTTGACGAGATCATAAACTACGTGCAATCGCTGCAACGACAGGTCGAGGTAAGCAGCAGAGCCCATTCAAACTATCCGATGCCATGGGATTCATTCAGCTTTCGGAATTCTTACCAATTTCACTGTTTTTCTGGCCTCAGTTCCTCTCCATGAAGCTTGCAACCGTGAACCCACTCGACTTCAGCAACCTGCCTACCCTCCTACAAAAAGATGTAAGTTCAAACTTTCCCCTTCTGAGCATGCCCTGTCCTGTGATGGACCGTCCACCAAAATACCTAATGAGTAGCTACTCACACATGGCGCCGGCAAAATTCAGATGTTCCAAGCCTGTGGCCCTTCAGCAAGCTCGGTCTTCTCGCTGGAAAGCTCCAGCTCAGGGTTTCCGTTCAGCGACCAAGGAGATGTGTTCCAGTCGTTCGTTCCAAACGGCTTGGAGAACCAGTGTGGCCTGAATCCGCTGGACCTGGCTCTGTCTCAGGCTACCAATGGACAGTATGGTTTTCAGGATGGGACAGCCGGCACAAACCTGCAGGTACTAACTGATGCTTGAGGAGCTTGCTCATTACCTACTTAATGAGCTTACTGAAGAATCAAATCACTGGGAATCCCAACATAGCTGTGGCTTACATTTTTTTTATTTTTCAGCAAAGAAGCTACTGGGAGGAGGACCTCCAAAGCGTTTTCCACATCGACAACAACGGGCAGAGCCAGGAGAACGGGGTTTCAGTTTCAGCGCAGAGCTTTCATGGTTGGTAAATAAAACACTAGAAATCTGAAATATATTTACTGAAACTTGCTCAGTTTGTCTGATACACATGAATTACCGCCCGAAACAGGTCAGCTACAAGAAGGCCACATGAAAATGGAGTTCTGATGATCAGCGTAGACCACCAACCACCAGCCGAGGGAGCCATCTGTACATAGCAAAACCTAAGTACAGCACCATCAGCTGCGGCGCCGATCGAAGCTCCGAAGCTCTGAAGATAGCTAACAAGTCTGTGTGGGCCCTTGGAGACGATTTCGTTTGCCATAGCATAACCCTGCCTGCCTCTTCGCAGGGCGATGTGATTCTTTGAACAATTTCGATCCGGCGATCGATTGATTAATACCACGACGACGACGATAGCTTACGTAACAATCAGCGAACAGTGAACTTGTCACTTGTGTATAAGATAATGGTGCAGATATTAGTAGTATTACCGGCGCTGCTTTTTTCTCTGTAATGAAGTAATGTGGTGTAAGCGGTAGAGTCTTACCGTCTGTGATCGGAAGGCTTTGGCAGTGTTCGGCTGCACTTTAAGCCGACTTGTTTGGCTTATTTTTCTAACTGGAATAGTGTTTCTCTCTCACAACATTCCACATACACAATGTTTTTCAGCATGAACAGTAAATAATCCAGCTTAGCCGAACACTCTAAGCGAGGGTAAGGCTTACCACTGACACTCTTCCCAAGACCGTGGGAGCTCTCTGCATTGAGTATACTCTTTTTTTTTTAATGTAGTAATGTGTATGAGCTGGCCAGAGTAGCTAGTAGCTAGCTGGATGGAGTGGAACCACATGAGGGGAGCCACTGCGTGCTGTCTGCGGGAGACTGCGACGGCCGACGGGCTATATCCTCGCGGCGTCACAAATGCTTCTGATGTCCCGTCGCTTTTCCCCATCAGTTTAGCCTAGCTCTGAATTATTGCAAAGCTCTGAATCTCTCTCTCTCTCTCTCTCTGATCGCCTGCTTTCCTTTCCTTTTCCCCCGGAATATCTCGCTTCTGAAGCGAAGCAACCTGTGTTGCCCACCCGCATCGTAGAGCTACGACGATGCCGTAACCGACGACTGGAATCGATCACGGGCAGGGGGTCCAGTTCTGGAGCGATCGAGCTCGTCCACCGGCGTACGGCGGGTCTGTCGGAGCGCTGTTGTTGGTGCGTGTGCGCCTGTCAGCTTCCGCCCGCTCGTCCTCGTCCTCGTCCTCGTCCTCGTCGTCGTCGTCGCGCTCTACTCTACGGTCTCTACCCATGCCCCATGCAGTGGTGGTGGTAGGTTACGCGTCGCTTTTCTACGAGGAGGGCCTCGCTCTCGGTACCGGCTCGCTCCCAGCTGATCTCTCTCAGGTCTCAGCCACGCCGAAGTGCACTGCAATGTTGCGTACGAATGCTCCCGCTCCACACATCCCTGAATAGTTGGTTACGTTGTTCAATTGTGCAGTGCTACTACACGTTTAACAAGTGGCCAGATTCAGGCGCCCTGCGACGTTTCGTTTGGGAGGAAACTCCACAAGTAGAGAAGTGCTTGCTCTATACTCGGTTTTACTATAGAGAGTATGTGATATATATACGACTTCCTTTATTTGTCCAAAAAATCGGTTTTACTATAGAATCATATACTTATAATTTTTTTTTCTCTTTTGAGAAACAAGAAATGAGAAAGGAACCCTTCCCCTTTACTTATTTGGGTTTGCCCCTTGGGCTAGCCAAGCCCCTGCTAGAGGATTTTTGGCCTCTAATCTAATCAGGCCCTGTTCGCGTGTCCTTAAATCCGGCTTGATCCGCTTCCTTTTTTCATCCGGAACAGTGTTTTTCTCTCACAAATTCCTCCAGAATTCTTCCAAGCGAACGGGGCCTAAATGTGAAAGAAGGCTCGTTGGTACTACAACATCTCTCTCAAGCTCGAAGACTTGAGCTTACTAACTCGGTTTTTTCCGGCTCTTCTAACCTTTTTGTGTGCACCTTTCGTCTTCCAAAATATGTTATCGAACACATTGATAAATTTCGCAAACATTGCTCGTGAAGGGGAGCAGATATTAACTCTCACAAGCTTCCCAAAGTAGCTTGAGAGATGGTTTGTAAGCCAAAATAGGAAGGAGGTCTTGTAGCCTTGAATCTAAGGCAATAGAATCAAGCACTTCTTTTGAAACATTGGCATAAATTCTTATACTGGATGGACATTCCTTGGGTGAATTTGATTTGGGAATGCTATTATCAAAATAACAGATTGCCTAATCATGTCCGAAAAGGTTCTTTTTGGTGGTGTGCTCTCCTAAACCTTTGGTTACATTTAAAAGGTTTGGCTTTAGTGACTATCCAAGATGGCAAAAGCTGTAGCCTTTGGGAAGATCTTCGGTATGATAGGGTTCTTAAGTTCAGTTATCCGGAGCTCTTTTCATTTGCAAAGCATCTGACCATATCCTTCAAGAAAGCAAAAGAAGCTCCCTATCTCCACACTCTTTTCAACCTTCTTCTTTCCACGGTGGCTTTCTAACAGTTCAATGACTTACAATAGGCTTTGGACCTGTTCACTCTTTCAGATAACAGCGATCAGTGGACATATATTTGGCGCTCCCAACTGTTTTGTTCAAGGAAAGCGTACTGGTCAGTGGTCACTCATTGGACATGCGAGCACTCATGTTTTCTCTTGGATATGGACATGTTCATGCTAACCAAAGCATATAGTCTTTTTCTGGCTCTTTTATATTTATTTTAATTATTTAGTAATTACTTATTTCATTTTAAATTATAAGACGTTTTGATATTTCAGATACATTGCTTTTAGTATGTATCTAGACATATATGATTGTTTGAGATCTAACCTCCTATTATACATTTTCTTTTGAAAGTTACTGCGCTGAGACCCATATCATGGTATCGCTAACGGAAAACCTGGTGCCGTGGCCCCCACCACCGTGGCATTATATTTTTCAGTCTTTATCTTTCTCTTCTCTCCCATCCACACACTGGCGGAGCTTCATTGGGGGCAGGCCCTGGCTCCCCCCTCATTTTTGCAATTTTATAGAGGTTGCAACAGTACTTATGTATGTTTTGTTAGTATAAAGTTTTATAATGGATACCCCAACACTTCTTAAACCATGCATATTTTCTTGTTGCCCCCTCTATATTTATCCTCAAGCTCCGCCACCGCATCCACACACTCGCCTCCTCCCATCGCATCCCTGCCGCTGATCCCCACCCCGTTGGCTCGCCTATGACGATGCTGGCGGGATCTACCATTTTCCTCCCACTCTCCCGTCGGACCTTCTATATTTTTTTTATACATAACCTTTGCTATTTACTTAGATATGCGCTATGTCTAGATATATAACAAAAGTAATATATATACATAGAAAAGTTGAAAGGTCTTAGAATTTAGAACGAATAGAGCTTTTCTAATAAGTTCTAACTTATAGTATTGATATACTGTTTAAAATCGGCGGCCTCCAAGTACTAATGTAAACCCGGGTAATTAAAGAGTAAAGACCACGGCCTCAAATGGGCATCCGCCTGGTGCACTGTCAGCGGCTCGCCTAGCTAAATAAAGCCCACAGCAACCCTCCCCAAAAGCAAGCGTGCTCCCCTGCCAATTCTGCGGTTAGGCTCGCCGGCCGCTTCGATCGCTTCTCACTCCCCGCCCGGGAAAACGCCATCTATCTGCCACTGCATGCACGTCGCGTGCAACCGCTCGCGCTGTGTCCTCTATCTCCTTCAATTCCCAAAGACAATGGACGACGACGCTAGCTCCTTCCACACAGGCCGCGCGCAGTACGTGAAAAGAAAATCCAGCCACTTTGCAATAAGGGCCCGTCACTTCGCAGCACAGCAGCAGGAAGCCTACATCATTGGGACGACCTCGAGGACGAGAGGCTGCGACGTCGCAAGGTTGACGAAGGGCGTGGGTGCGCGTGCTATATATGCCGCTGCATTGCTTGCTGCAGCAGGGATCATATCGGAAGCGCCGGGAGACCTGGGGGCCGGCCGGCCGGCCTCGACACTCTGAAGGTTAGACGTCGCTGTGGGTTAATTACCGGCCAAACCTTTTGTGACGCAGCTAGCGAGAGCGGCCGGCCGCCGGGTTTTCAATGCTCGCAATAACAACACTCGCGGATGCATGCCGAGAACCCTGTGCGTGCAAGGGCTGTCAGTTTCAGTGTCCTCGGGACACCGTCGCCCGTACACTGTTGTCGTCTGCGTGCCGCACAGTTGAAAATCGTCGTCGTTACGCATGCATGCATGCATCCGTGTCCTCCAAGGCTCCAACTCTCAGGTGAGGTCGTCCTGCATGTTTGAAACATGTGTGTGAGCTAGCTCACAAAAAAGTGTTTGGAAAACAAAACATGAGCATATTTCGGATGGTTCACTGCACAGTGAATTTCGGATGATCTCGGATGATTTAATAGTGTTCTGTGAGAGAGAATAAGCTGAAACAAGCTGAAAGTAGTACAGCCGAACACCCCGGAGAGCATATTGTTCGTTCTCAATACATAACCCTTGTGGCAATAATTGAACTTCTCTGACTCAGTGACCCTCACAGCCGTGCCCTCGCTCGCTCTCAGCTAGCAGTGACAGAGCAACGAATAAAGCCCAGGCACGCGCGCGCTACGACCAGTCGACCACCACCGAACCCGGCTCTCTTACCATGCATCCATCAATTCCGATCCACATCGTCCTCCACGCGCCTCCCGCCCGGCCGTAGCCCACGGCTTTTGGAGCCCTTCCTTTCCCGGCGACGTCGCGCCGAGCACGCATCGGCGCGGTGCGGCGCGCGCACCGCCACACGATCCAATTGGCCGGGCACAATCATCACGTGGCAAGACAACAATAACATGCATGTAGCTACGACCGACGACGACTATTAAGACTGTAGCGAGAATACCGACGTGTGAGCGAGCTACTCCTACTAGCTAGCTAGATCTGAGGGTATGGCCCTTGTTGCTCACTGCGTGCGTCGATCCTAGCTAGTCTCCGAGAGATCGGATGGACGACTAGTGATGGTGGTGTGATAACAATCGGCCGGCGGCCACGAAGATTATCCAAGAACTGAACTGAATTGAATTGGATTGCACCGACGACCATGCTGCCTCTCAATTTCTCATCATGCCACGGCCGGCTCCACGCGAAGTATCGATCCATCGCTGTATCAGCCCGCATTTCTGCACGCACGGGATAGTATTTTGAGACAAGCGTTAGAAATTCATATATAAGCTTAGGGTCCATAGCTCAAAAAAGGTATATTTATACTCCTCTATCTAATCTAATTTTGTTCATATTCTAACACAATGCTCACACAGATGCATCCTTATTCCTCACGCTGCATGGATATTGGCATATTGCTACTTTATTAGATGCGTATTTAGGAGATTATTTTAGATCTTTTTCCTAATTCCATAATAATATATGTAGGTAATTTAGATGAAGGTTATGGATTACTTTTAATTATTTTCTTTATTACGACGGAGGTGGTTAATTTAGATACATATCTAACCGGTAATTTTAGAGTAATTTTAGAATCTATCTAGCCAACAACAGGTTGTTTTAGCCTCTCCGAACAACCATATTTTTTCAATGCACTTACACTGTCTTATAGATATATTTACACCGTCTTATTATTATATTTACAATGATCTCTTCAGTGTAATTTATTAGACATAGTGATGTAATTTGGGGATAATACAAATATATGTCAAAATTTTCAGAAAAAAATACAAATTATTTCTATGAATTGCAGATATCAAATAATATATGCCAAATTCACAAATTGTTCAAAAATTTCAGAACAAATTACAAACTTTTTACAAATTCTAGTGGGACCCACACTCCCCAACCTTATCCTTTCCCTTCCCTTCCCTTCCGGCCTTCCCTGAGCCGCACTGTTGCCACGCTCGACCTCCTCATCTCCGGTCGCCGGCCCCGCACCCTCACCCTCTTCGTCACCGGCCTCCAGCTTCGCGCCGTGTCCGCCATGGCTGCGTGTCTACCATGGCTAGAGCCGCGAGCTCCGAGTCCAGCCTTGCGCGCGCCCTCGCCAGCCACGCCTGCTGCCTCGCCGGCCGTGCCCCCCTGCTGGCCGCACCACCCGCCCGAGCCATCCACGCCCGATCTGACGGCCAAAACACCCGGTTGACGGAGCCTCCCAAAACAACCGGATATGGGTTAGCAATTCCGTAATTTTATAATGACAGCAGTGGTGAAAGCTCTAGTTTGGTTTTGGTGAATTGATGAAACCCTAAGTGCTAACCTAGTTTATCAAGTGATTATGACATAGGTAGCACATTCCAAGTGGCGAAGCAAATGAAGATCATGACATGATGATGGTGATGCCATGGTGATGATCAAGTGCTTGGACTTGAAAAGAAGAAAGAGAAAAACAAAAGGCTCAAGGTAAAGGTATAAATGGTAGGAGCCATTTTGTTTTGGTGATCGAGACACTTAGTGAGTGTGATCACATTTAGGATTGATAGCCGTACTATTAAGAGGGATGAAACTCGTATCGAGATACGGTTATCAAAGTGCAACTAGATGCCCTAACTCATTGCATATGCATTTAGGATCTAGTGGAGTGCTAACACCCTTGAAAATGTTTATGAAAATATGCTAACACATGTGCACAAGGTGATACACTTGGTGGTTAGCATATTTGAGCAAGGGTTAGAAACTTCACCGACGGAGTGCGGACAGTCCGACGGTGCCACCGACGCCCTAGACAGAAAAGACAGAGGTCACTGTAAGTGACCAGACGCTGGTCTCAGAAAGACCAGCTCGTCCGGTCAGTAGAAGCAGCGAAGACGTTGGCGTCGGTCTCTGACCGGACGCTGGGTCACTTAGTGACCGGACGCTGGAGGGCTGCGTCCGGTCCTGCTGACGTGGCAGTGCATAGAGGAGACGCCGAGTGACCGGACGTTGGGTGCGTCCGGTCGAGCATGACCGGACGCGTCCGGTCGTGAAAAATCGTTTCTGGATGCTTACTGAAAACGATCGGACGCTGGGGTTCAGCGTCCGGTCACTTTGAGTTGCTGTGTCCGGTCATCACATGACCGTTGAGATCGAGCGCTCAGTATTTGAAGAGAGGGGACACGTGGCACGCATCGCGTGATCGGACGCTGAGGTCCAGCGTCCGGTCGATATGACCGGAGCGTCCGGTCACCCCGTGTTGTGCCCAGTGAAGGAGTACAACGACTCTATTTTGTGGGGGCTTCTATTTAAGCCTCATGGCCGGCTCAGGCTCACTCTCTTCGCCATTTGCATTGACATAGCAACCTTGTGAGCTTAGCCAAAGCCCTCCCACTCATCTCCATCATTGATTCATCATCCTTGTGAGATTGGGAGAAAATCCAAGTGCATTGCTTGAGTGTTTGCATCTAGAGGCACTTGGTGTTCGTGTTTCGCTGCGGGATTCGTTTGTTACTCTTGGTGGTTGCCGTCACCTAGATGGCTTAGAGCAGCGAGGATCGTCGAGCGGAGGTTGGTGATTGTCTCCGGCTCCGATCGTGGTGATTGTGAGGGGTTCTTGACCTTTCCCCGGTGGAGAGCCAAAAGGTACTCTAGTGAATTGCTCATGGCTTGTGTGATCCTCATCTTGTGTTGGTTGTGCGGCACCCTATTGAGGGTTTGGCGTGTGATGCCAATTAACGCATGAACCTCCAAGTGAGTGAATCACCACAACGAGGACTAGCTTGCCGGCAAGCAAGTGAACCTCGACAAAAAATCATTGTGTTCATCATTTGATTCCGAGATGATTGGTCTTCATTGATATTGTCCGTATTGGAAATAAAAAATGACCACACATATCAAGTCAATCAATAGAAAAGTGTGGAAGGTGGTAGAAACCAAAACTGAGATTGGTGATCCGGAGAATCCCACCATGCCCGAAGAAGTGCTTCTCCAAAATAATGACATTGCTCTAAGTGCCATTCATGATGCAATTGATGAGAGTACATTTGAGAAAATCAAGAATATTGAGATGGCTCATGAGGCTTGGAAGAAGTTGGAAGAATCATTTGAAGGCACTCAAGCCATGAAGGGTGCAAAGGCATATATTCTCAAGGAGAAGTTTGCAAGCTTCAAGCTTCAAGATGAAGGAGGATAAGAATGTACCAGAGATGTTCCATAGGCTTCAAGTGCTTGTCAATGATCTCAAAGCACTTGGAGAAGAGGTGAAGGACAAGGACTTCTCCCACAAGTTCTTGAGATGTCTGCCTTCAAGATTTGGAACATTGGTCACTATTCTAGTGAGGAGTGGTTTGGGCACCATGACACCAAACCAAGTGTTGGGAGATATAATGACCGATGATACATATAGAGATGATGATGAGAAGGAAGAAAAGAAGGAAAAGAAAGATGAGAAGAAGGATGAGAAAAAGAAGAGCGTGGCATTCAAGGCCACATCATCCAAGGGCAAGGCAAAGCAAGATACATCAAGTGAAGATGATGGTTCATGGGATGATGATGATGATGAGAAGATGGCTCTTTTTGTCAAGAAATTTGGCAAGTTCATGATGAAGAAAGGGTACCGTGCTAGAAGAAAGAAATCTTCATCCAAGAACAAGGAAGAGTTAAGAAGGTGCTTCAAATGTGGAAGCAAAGATCATCTTATTGCTCAATATCCATACAATAGCGACAATGATGATGACAACAAGAAGAACAAGAAGAAGGACAAGAAGGAAAAGAAAGAGAAGAAGGACAAGATGACCTTCAAGAACAAGAAGGGTGATTCATATGTGGTCACTTGGGATAGTGATGCTTCCTCAAGTGATTATGATGATGATAGTGATGATGACAAGACCACCAAGAAGAAGGCACTTGCAAGCATTGCAATCAATGAGAAGCCTTTTCTCTTCGACACTCCATTATGCTTCATGGCTAAGGCCACTAAGGTATAAAATTGTGATGATGGAAGTGATGAGGAACATGATAATAAAAATGATAGTGATAGTGATGATGATGAACCTACTAAAGATGAATTATTTGACATGCTAGAAGATGCCAAAGAACACTTTAACATTAAGAGAAGTGAATGCAAGAGCTTGAATAAGGAGGTAAAAGCCCTTAAGCAAGCCCTTGATGAGCTCAAAGCAACTCATGAGAGGCTAGAGGAAGCCTATAAGAAGCTTGGCAAGGCTCACAAAAAGCTTGAAAAGGCTCATTCCTCTTTGCTTAATGAGCAAGATAAAAAGAAGCATGTTTAGACTTGTGATGTAGGTTTAACTTGTGATACAATTGATGAATCATTATCTATGCCTATCATTGTTGCTCCCACTAACCCTTCTTGTAGTACTTCTACTTCCACCTCATCTAGTAGTGATGGTCTCACTTGTGATGCCTCACTAATGATTGAGAATGAGAACCTCAAGAAGGAGGTCAATACGCTCACTCACACCTTGGCTAAGGCCTATGGTGGTGAGGACCGCTTGCTTATGTGCTTGGGTAGCCAAAGAGCTTCTCTCTATAAAGAGAGATTGGGCTATACCCCTAAGAAAGGCAAGGCGGCCTTTGCTCCTCACAAGACTAGTTTTGTGAAGAACAATGGTTGGTTTTACACTAGTTGCAAGCAAGTTGGTCATAAAGAGCTTGAATGCAAAAATAAGAGCGAAAATGCTAATGTATCCTCCATTAAGCTTGATTCTTTCTATATGCTTACCAAGGGTACAAATGGTGTAAAGGCTAAGTTCATTAGTTAACCATGGATGGGCTCAAAGAAGAAAGCCATTTGGGTACCAAAGAGCTTAGTAACTAACCTTCAAGGACCCAAGCAAGTTTGGGAACCTAAAAAGAATTGATCTTCTTTTGTAGGTCAATTACAAAGCCGGAGGAAGGCATTGTGTTCTTGATAGTGGGTGCACTCAACACATGACCGATGATGCAAGAATGTTCAACTCAATCAACACCAATGGCAATGATGATTATGATAGTATCACATTTGGTGACAATGGCAAAGGCAAGGTCAAAGGGCTTGGTAAGATTGCCATATCCAATGACATGAGCATTTCCAATGTGTTGCTAGTAGAGAGCTTGAACTTCAATTTGCTATCCGTGGCTCAATTGTGTGATCTTGGATTCAAATGCATATTTAGGGTAGATGATGTAGAGATCATAAGTGTAGATGGCTCTAACTTGATCTTCAAAGGCTTTAGATATGAAAATCTATACTTAGTTGATTTCAATGCTAGTGAAGCTAAATTGTCCACATGTTTGTTCACTAAGTCTAGCATGGGTTGGTTATGGCATAGAAGGCTTAGTCATGTTGGAATGAAACAATTGAATATATTGGTTAAGCATGACTTGGTTAGAGGCTTGAAAGATGTTGTGTTTGAAAAGGATAAGCTTTGTAGCTCTTGTCAAGCCGGAAAACAAGTTGGAAACACCCATCCTAAGAAAAGCATGATGAGCACTAGTAAAGCATTTGAGTTATTACATATGGACTTGTTTGGACCAACACAATACACTAGCATTGGTGGAAATAAATATGGCTTTGTGATAGTGGATGATTATACTAGATACACATGGGTATTCTTTCTAGTGGATAAAAGTGATGTGTTTGCAACATTCAAATCATTTGTCAAGGGCATTCACAATGAGTTTGAAACAATCATCAAGAGAGTAAGAAGTGACATTGGTAGTGAGTTCAAGAACACTAGAATTGATGAGTTGTGTGATGAATTTGGAATTAGACATCAATTCTCGGCCAAGTACACTCCACAATCAAATGGCCTTGTTGAGAGAAAGAATAGAACACTCATTGATATGGCAAGGTCTATGCTTAGTGAGTACAATGTGAGTCAATCTTTTTGGGCCGAAGCTATCAACACGGCTTGCTATTGTAGCAACCGCTTCTATTGTCACCCATTGAAAGAGAAGACACCATATGAGCCCTTGAATGGTAGAAAGCCCAACATTGCATATTTTCGGGTCTTTGGTTGTAAATGCTATATCTTAAAGAAAGGCACTAGATTAGGCAAGTTTGATAAGAAATATGATAAAGGATTCTTACTTGGTTATTCCACTACAAGCAAAGCATATAGAGTTTGGAATTTAGATAGTGGTACTCTTGAGGAAGTTCATGATGTTGAATTTGATGAAACCAAGGGTTCACAAGTAGAGAATGAGAACTTGGAAGATGTTAGAGGCATTCAACTTTCAAATGCCATGAAGAACATGGATGTTGGTGAATTGAGGCCTAGGCCAGTGAATGATGATGAAGATGATCAAGTGCAAGTGCTATCTAACTCAAATGTGCAAGATGATACAAATCAAGCTAGTACAAGTGGTTCTCATGACAATGAACAAGATCAAGTGGCTAGTACATCATCTCAACCCAATGATCAAGCAAGTGCAAGCAATCAAGTTCCAATACTCCAACCAACCATTATTACAAGGGATCATCCATTGTACACTATCATTGGTGATATTTGAAGATGTGTGCAAACTAGATCAAGATTGGCTTCATTTTGTGAGCATTTCTCATTTGTGTCATCTATTGAACCAAAGAAGATAGATGAAGCATTGAAGGATGTTGATTGGGGTAAATGCTATGCATTAAGAATTGAATAACTTCATAAGAAATCAAGTATGGGAATTAGTAGAGAGACCAAAGGGACACCATGTAATTAGAACCAAATAGGTCTTTAGAAACAAGCAAGATCAAGATGGGATAGTAATAAGGAATAAAGCAAGATTGGTAGCACAAGGCTATACACAAGTTGAAGGTCTTGACTTTGGAGAAACATATGCCCCAGTTGCTAGATTGGAAGCAATTAGAATCTTGCTAGCCTATGCTTGTGCCCACAACATCAAGCTATATCAAATGGATGTTAAGAGTGCATTTCTCAATGGTTACATCAATGAAGAAGTATATGTTGAGCAACCTCCTGGTTTTAAAGATGACAAGAAGCCCAACCATGTGTACAAGTTGAAGAAGGCATTGCATGGTTTGAAGCAAGCACCTAGAGCATGGTATGAGAGATTGAGGGACTTTGTACTCTCTAAAGGGTTCATGATGGGCAAGACTGACACTACTCTTTTCATCAAGAAGATTGGAAAAGATTTATTTATGTTGCAAATCTATGTTGATGACATCATATTTGGATCAACAAATCAAGACTTTGTGATGAGTTTGGAAAGATGATGGCTAGTGAGTTTGAGATGTCCATGATTAGAGAGTTAAGTTACTTCCTTGGTCTTCAAATCAAGCAATTAAAGAATGGTACATTTGTGCATCAAGGCAAGTATATCAAGGACATGATCAAGAAGTCTGGCATGAGTGATAGTAAAGCCATTAGCACACCAATGGGAACAAATGGTAACTTAGATAGTGATACAAGTGGAAATATGGTGGATCAAAAATTATATCGGTTCATGATTGGAAGCCTACTCTATGTGACTGCATCAAGGCCGGATGTCATGTTTAGTGTATGCATATATGCAAGATTTCAAGTCTCACCAAGAGAAAGTCATTTAAAGGCTACTAAGAGAATATTGAGGTACTTGAAGCATACACCAAATATTGGTTTGTGGTATCCCAAAGGAGCAAAGTTTGAGCTAGTTGGTTATTCTGACTCGAATTATGCGGGATGCAAGGTTGAAAGGAAAAGCACTTCGGGCACATGTCAATTAATAGGAAGATCACTTGTTTTATGGTCATCAAAGAAGCAAAATAGTGTTGCATTATCAACCGCCGAAGCCGAATACATATCCGCCGGTAGTTGTTGTGCACAAATACTTTGGATAAAAGCCACTTTGAGTGACTTTGGAATCAAGTTCAAGAAAGTGCCATTGCTATGTGACAATGAGAGTGCAATCAAATTGACCAACAATCTCAACATGCAAGAACAAAACACATTGATGTCCGCCACCATTTCATAAGAGATCACCAACAAAAAGGGGACATTTGCATTGAGAGTGTAGGCACTGAAGATCAACTTGCCGATATATTTACCAAGCCATTGGATGAGAAAAGGTTTTGCAAGCTAAGGAATGAGTTGAACATATTGGATTTCTCAAATATGTGTTGATGCACCCCCCACTTATATGACATGCCTCTCCTTCGAGCAATCTAAGGTAAAAGTTGATTGGCATGACATACATCCTTGCTAAGGACATGTTTAGTGCATCTAGACATCTTTCACATTTAATAGGCTCATTCATGAAAAACAAATGAATTTGATGATTATATGGCACCACTATTGCTACTATGCTTATTTTTTATCTAGTGGTAGCATATGACATGTTTGTGGGCTTGTAAACCTAGTGCTTAATCTAGAAAATGAGCTCTAAGTGTTTAACTCGACATGGTACAAGATAACCCTTATTTGGAGGTGTGAAGAAACTTGTCCTTGGATCAAACCGAGTTAAATATCTTTGGTAAATGATCTAGATTGGACCAAATTTAGGAAAATGATTCTCACCCCATTGATTGACATTTATAATCTCAACCTATCTACATTTTGAACCTTTGCGGTCATTGATGACAAAGGGGGAGAAATAGTGTACAAAGATAGTGAAAAAACAACAAAAGGGAGAATTTGATATAGGGGGAGAAATATGACAAAGGAAAGGGATCAATTAAAACTTTAAGCACACAAGTAGGGGGAGCAAGCTCATGAACTTGTATGGTGCATTTGAATGTGCATTTCATATGTTTGCTTGCATGGCACAAGTTTTAAATTTCAATATTCATGCTTGTGTGGTGTATGCTAGTTGTAGGTTTGAATGATGAAATAAAAATCTAGCATGCATAGGTTATCTAGTAATTTCATTTCCAAAGTGTTTCCAAGTGGTATCGAGCTAACCATGGTGCTAAGGATGGTATAATAGTGGACTCCGATTGGTATCATGCTTCAAAGGTCCATCTTTTATACCTTAGCATCATTGGGTAGACATTGTCTCCTATATTTCCTATCTAAGCATATGTGCAAGCTACAATCCAAACTCTTAGCATATATGTAGGGGGAGCAATTGCTACCATTTGGGTTTCATGAAACTTGTCCATATCCTTTTACACATGGTAAATATGCTTGGGCAAGCAACATGGATTCAATTGAATTTTAATCCATATCTTTGTGAAAGGGTTGTCATCAATTACCAAAAAGGGGGAGATTGAAAGCTCTAGTTTGGTTTTGGTGAATTGATGAAACCCTAAGTGCTATCCTAGTTTATCAAGTGATCATGACATAGGTAGCACATTCAAAGTGGTGAAGCAAATGAAGATCATGACATGATAATGGTGATGCCATGGTGATGATCAAGTGCTTGGACTTGAAAAGAAGAAAGAGAAAAACAAAAGGCTCAAGGCAAAGGTATAAATGGTAGGAGCCATTTTGTTTTGGTGATCGAGACACTTAGTGAGTGTGATCACATTTAGGATCGATAGCCGTACTATTAAGAGGGATGAAACTCATATCAAGATGCAGTTATCAAAGTGCCACTAGATGCCCTAACTCATTGCATATCCATTTAGGATCTAGTGGAGTGCTAGCACCCTTGAAAATGTTTGTGAAAATATGCTAACACATGTGCACAAGGTGATACACTTGGTGGTTGACACATTTGAGCAAGGGTTAGAAACTTCACTGGTGAAGTGTGGATAGTCCGACGGTGCTACCGGCGCCCTAGACAGAAAAGACAGAGGTCACTGTAAGTGACCGGACGCTGGTCTCGAAAGGACCGGCGCGTCCGGTCAGTAGAAGCAGCGAAGACACTGGCGTCGGTCTTTGACCAGACGCTGGGTCACTTAGTGACTGGACGCTGGAGGGCTGCGTCCTGTCCTGCTGATGTGACAGTGCACAGAGGAGACGCCGATTGACCGGACGCTGGGTGAGTCTGATCGAGCATGACCGGACGCGTCCGATCGTGAAAAATCATTTCTGGATGCTTACTGTAAACGACCGGACGCTGGGGTTCAGCGTCCGATCACTTTGAGCTGCTGTGTCCGATCATCACATGACCGTTGAGATCGAGCGCTCAGTATTTGAAGAGAGGAGACACGTGACACATATCGCGTGACCGAACGCTGAGGTCCAGCGTTCGGTCGATATGACCGGAGCGTCCGGTCACCCCGTGTTGTGCCTAGTGAAGGGGTACAACGACTCTATTTCGTGGGGGCTTCTATTTAAGCCCCATGGTCGGCTCAAGCTCACTCTCTTGGCCATTTACATTGACATAGCAACCTTGTGAGCTTAGCCAAAGCCCTCCCACTTATCTCTATCATTGATTCATCATCTTTGTGAGATTGGGAGAGAATCCAAGTGCATTGCTTGAGTGTTTGCATCTAGAGGCACTTGGTGTTCATGTTTCGCTGCGGGATTCGTTTGTTACTCTTGGTGGTTGCCACCATCTAGACGGCTTGGAGCAGCGAGGATCGTCGAGCAGATGTTGGTGATTGTCTCTGGCTCCGATCGTGGTGATTGTGAGGGGTTCTTGACCTTTCCCCGGCGGAGAGCCAAAAGATACTCTATTGAATTGCTCGTGGCATGTGTGATCCTCATCTTGTGTTGGTTGTGCGGCACCCTATTGAGGGTTTGGCGTGTGATGCCAATTAGCGCGTGAACCTTCAAGTGAGTGAATCGCAACAACGAGGACTAGCTTGCCGGCAAGCAAGTGAACCTCGGTAAAAAAAACATTGTGTTCATCATTTGATTCCGAGGTGATTGGTCTTCATTGATATTGATTCTTGTGATTGATTGGTTCACTCCTCGGCACGGCGGTATAACTATCTTACTCTCTCCCTTTACATTATCGCAAACTAGTTAACACGCTCTTTAGTGTAGCTACTTGTGAAAGCTTGTTAGTTTGGTTAGTGTAGCTCTTTAGTTAGTCTTTGAGAGCACACTAACTTAGTGTAGTGTCATAGCTATTGTGTGGATAGAAACTATATAAATTAGAATTGTGGTAGGTGGCTTGCAATTTTAGTAGGCTAGCGTAACACTTGCTTCGTCTCATAATTGTCTAATTGGTTTCTTAAGTGTTGTTGTAGAAATTTGTATTAGGCTTTTCACCCCCTCTAGCCATTAGGACCTTTTAAGTGGTTACGTCTTTTTAAAATAGTCCTAGTGGTTTTTATTATTGATGGTGATTGGAGTAACCACCAATCAATGGCCGGATGTTGCTTATTCTGTGAGAATTTCTATGATGTATCTTAGTCCCTCTATCTTTGAAAGAATTAATTTCTAGCCCAGAAATGTGTCTTGAAAAAATCGATTTCTAGAGGTGAACGGCCCACCAACATTATTCTCTCTCTCTCGTAGTCTGAGTTGCATTTGAGACAACCTCTGTCTCCTATGCTGCTATTCTTTCATAGTGTCATCGACGCACGCAAAAGCAGGAGGAAAAGCGCACGCGACGAAGAAAAATGAGCATAAAAAAATGCAGGTGCGCGAGCGAGAGTGGATAGATAGATCGATCGGACGTGATCAGTTTTGCAATGATGAACACCCGCAATGATCGACTCGTACGCAATTCGGCTAGCTGTTAGACTGTCTCCAGTAAGGAGACCCAAATCCAAAATGGGTAGTGAGAGATCTAAAATCAGCCTCCAACAGACTATCTATACGAGAGATCTATTTTGGGTTGCCTGAGAGACACAACCCAAATATGAGTATCCTCTCTCTTGAAAACCCATTTACAGAAATGATTCTCTTTTGAGTCTTGTTGTTGAAGAAGATGTCGAATATGTATTGAACTTTTTGCCTGTAGCGCTACCCAAAAGACGAATAGATCTTATATTTTAGGTGTTATTATTGGAGATAGCCTAAGGTGTGCCGTCGCCGTCGGACCCGGGACAGCGTGCCGTGTATCCAATCTATCTAAGCCTCCAACGATCCCCTCTGCAAAGTAAGACAACCCGGTGGAATCCTGAGACGATGCCTTAGCTAATTCCCATCGGCTGGGAGGAGTTCTGACCCTCTAACCTTTGCTTTTAGCCACCACGAGCCGCCGAATCGTCGTGAACAGTCACCAACAGGCGGGCTCAGCCAACCGGTATCATCTCGGTCGAGCCCACCTGTCAGTGACTATTCGCGACGACTAATAAGGGGTGAAGTGGGTGTTACTGGTAAAGGAAGATGAGCAGCAGCAGGGGTGCATGGCTGCAGGAGCACTTGTGGTATGGTATGGTCCACAAGAGCATTGATGCCCTCATGTAAAGAGATTTTAAGGTGTGGGCAAACTTGTTATCTACTGGAAGCATACTACAAGCGTTATCAGCAGGAGGGTGTGTGGGGACGTCGCCACTCGCCAACTGGTTTGCTTGCTTGTACTGCCATGGCCCAGGAGCAACAGGAGCAGGAGCAGGTCCATGGACCACGGCCCCGGGGACGGACGGACGGACCAGGTGCGGTGCAATGGCCAATGTGGCCGCCATGGACCGGCCTACCAACGCCGCCGTGTGCTTGCTAGTAACCATGGGCGGGGTTGGCCGGATGGGGATCGCTCGATGGGGAGATGCATGTGTGCTATGGAAGGGAAGGGAAGGCAGACCTGCTGTTATGGCGGAGCTGATTCCGCGGCCTGGCGTTCATGTCATGTCATCAGGTGCGTCAGGATCTCGCATCGCATGGAATGATTTGAAGAAGGGATCGGTTGGAGGAGCTTATTTAGTGCATGCTTCAGCATGATCATGTTCCCGTGTTGTTATGGGATTCGATCAGCAGCTTTCAGGACTCAGGAGCCATGGTGGTTCGATGATTGCCTGAGCCTGCAGGGAGCTGTCATGCATGCTTCCTAGTGGCATTTGGAGGGTTCAGTTTGGGTGTCCCCCACACCTTGTTAACTTTTCGTTAATGGCGCCATATTGGTTGTCCTCCGTTCTGGATTTGTGTGGTCTGTAACTCTTTTTAAGTGGGAACCGAGGTGACTGACCTTCATTAATAAGCTTGCTACTGGCTACAGACAATTGTGGCCACTGGCCAGGCCAATGTGGGTTCATTCTTGGTCCCAGGAGGCTATCAGACAGTCAGGCAGAGAGGTGTTTTTCCGGCCGGTGAAGTTTCAGAAACAGGTTAATCTATCTGACAGCTAACCTTACTAACAAGTGACAAGATTCGAAGAAGATGATTGCTGTACCTTATTCCACCCCCCCCCCCCCCCCCCCCCCCCCCCCGACGAATTAAGTGGGATACTGGACCAGGCCAAGCGCAAAAGGACGCTGGAATCAGTGCCCGGGTACCGTTAGGCTTGTCTGATGGAGAGGCCCACGTTGCAGTGGGCGCGCACGCAATTTGCAGACTCCTTCCACTTCTCCATCACAGATGTTGTTCTAGTCTAGGTCTTCCAACACTGGTTGCCACTCAAGCGAAATCAAACATGAAAGGTGGCGGAAACAAAGACTCGTGCGAAACAAGAATCGTGATTCTATTGAACTTGTTTCTCTCCCTTTTACACCCTCTACGGAGGGGCTATTTATACACGCTCGAAAGCTTTTCACCGGACAAGAATGCCCTTACAACCACCCCGTATTCGGGAATATTCCCTACCGCCATGGGCTGGTTCGCCATCTGGAGTCCCTGCCTTCCCCAGGTACCGCCGATCTGAGGGGCGCCGATTGGCTTCACCTCTTGTCGCCCTCCCAACCGACCATGTGGGTCCTAGGTAGGCAAGAGCTGTCGGCCGCGTGAAGACGGATGGCTCGCCGGAGACGGAACCTGAAACAAAGAACTGACGAAACATTACCACCTATTCGCCTAAACGAATAGTTTATTCCCGGCTATGCGCCCCAGGACTTGCCAGGTCGGCCTAGCGCGCCCCTCCTCGCAATAGCGAAAAGGTGCTAACCAGACCGCGGCTGGTGCCCCCTTCATTTTGCCTCGCCGAAATGGTCAGTGATGGCACGATCACCATCTCTTCCCACCTCGTCGTCCCTAACATTTCGCTCAAGCGAAAAGATGGGCGCGACGGCGGGCCTGCACTGCTAGACTTTAGCGTCCCTTGTTTCGCCTCCGCGAGATTCCATTCGCACTAACCCTGTGCGGCTAGATCGGCGAAATGAACCCCACAGGGTGCCCATAAGTGGGCTTGCCCCCAACATTAGCCCCTTGGCATCCCGTGAAGGGGTCCCTACTCTTCTCGTGGATGCCTCATTCTGTCTTGCTGGTAACACATCGTGGGCTCATACGCCATCCCGGGCGAAGGGTGGAGGTCTTAGGTGTGTGATGTGCCTATGCTGATCGACTTTTGTATTTATTGATATGTTAATTAATAATTTCTTTTCTTTTCTTTTCGGCCTTTTCTGTTATTTCGGTTCCCGTGCCTCGGCTACTGTTTCTCGAAAAACAAACCGCCACGACGGTTGAGCGAACCATCGCGTAAGTTCCTAGGGGCGCGCGCCGCGTTGCCTATATAAGACCCGCCCTGGGTCCGGAGAGCCACGCACATTCCTCCATCCTTTGTTTGCTGCTCGAGAAAAGGAGCTTTCGCCTTTGTGCTATTCACTTCTTCAAGTGTGCTAGCTTGTTGCTTGTTCTCGCCGGGACTCCAGTCTTCTCCGTTCTTCTTCGCATGTTTGCTTTTGCTCTGAGTTGCTCGTTTTACTTTCGTATTCCATTTCGTTGCTGTTTACTGTTTTATTATTGTGCTCTTTTCGCTTCTTCACTATTTTTGCTTTTGCTCGGTTTTTTCGTATGTTTTTCGCTTGGATAGATGTCAAGTGAGTCATCGTCTGGCGACAATTCACCCAGCGGGAGCTCATCTGACGGTTCTAGCTCGGAGTCCTACACACATTCACGAAGTGGGTCCAAAAGGGTGCCATCTCGCATGCCGAATACAAAGGCGTCGATATGGCATCAGAACATCCGGGTCCTTCCTGTTTTGACGCTGGCGAAGAAACTGATGTTGATGTTGAGATTGTGGACGAGGGCGAAGAGGGCGAGACCACAGGCTCGGTACCTGTTGCCATCAAGGGTCAATCAGATCTTGAACCTGCCACTTATCGGATCAGTCGCTCTAGCTTGACGGAGGCAGTTCTGGACGAATATGTTGAGAAAGGGCTTTTGAAGGCCTCGCTATGCAGCTTGTGGCGTGCTCCTAGCCGCGAGGAGGTGCCCCCACCAGAGCCTTATGAGGCGGTTGTATTTCATGATTTTTTTGAAGCCTGGCTGCGATTCCCTTGAGAGGATTTTGTTGGCGAGGTCTTGCAACGCTTCAATCTGCAGATCCATCATTTGACCCCCAATGTTGTTGCGCGGATGAGCGTTTTCGTCATGGCGCTTAAGAATTGTCAGGGTGTGCTCTAAGTGTGAACTCATTCGCTCGCTATTACGAGACGCACTTTCACAAAAAGACGGTCAGGGACAAGCAGACTAAGATGGAGATGGTGGCCCATTACGGGTCTTATAATTTTGTTCCCAAGAAGATGAAGGGGACTATGCAGATCATGCCCGCCTACCGAAACAAATGGCCAAGTTAGAGTTGAAAGGATCAAGATGCCCAAGAGGGGGGGGGGGTGAATGGCTAATTCTAAATTTCTTTGCAATAATTAAGTCCTATGGTTAGCCCAATTAACCCCTTGTGCCTGAAAGTGTTTCTATTGATCTAGCGCACAAAAGTTTAGCAACCTAAGTTCCAATCCTACTCTAGCATGGCAATTCTATGAATGTAAATGACAAGAATTGAATTGCTCAAAGTAAAGTGAGAAGGAGGAACGCGACGATGTTTTACCGAGGTATCGGAGAGTCGCCACTCCCCACTAGTCCTCGTTGGAGCACCCGCGCAAAGGGTGTAGCTCCCCCTTGATCCGCGCAAGGATCAAGTGCTCTCTACGGGTTGATTCTTCGATACTCCGTCGTAGTGAATCACCCACAACCGCTCACAACTTGAGTTGGATCATCCACAAGCTCCGTCGGATGATCACCAAGCTTCCAATCACCACCAAGCCGTCTTGGTGATGGTGATCACCAAGAGTAACAAGCACGAACTCTCACTTGACCACGACAAGCCTAATGAGAAGGGTGGATGCACACTTTGCTACTCTTGATCTCACTAATGAGGGCTTTCTTTGGGATTCTCAAATCTCAATCACCTCACTAGGACCTTCCTCTTCTTGACACTCACAAAGGTGTTTCTCAGCTGTTGGAATGAGCAAAAGTACCCCCACACACGAATAGAGGAAGTATTTATAACATCGGCTGAAAAACGAACCATTATGTACCTCTATGGGGTGATCGGACACTCTGGTCATGTTGACCGGACGCTCCGGTCAGTTCACCCTGAATTCTAGTGATCAAGTGATGATTGGACACTGGACAGCGTCCGGTCGTGATTTCCCCTCTCTGGAACCTTATTGGAGTCGACCGGACGCTGGCCCTCAGCGTCCGGCCACTCACCTCTTAGCGTCTGGTCACTTCCAAATGACTTCACCTTGATCAAATGAACTGACCGGACTCAGCACCAGCGTTCGGTCATACCGAAGCCAGCGTTCGGTCAGCATTTGACCCTCCATTCACTTCCAACTCTCGATCATACGTGAATGAAGTTTGCTCCAATAGATCTAAGGGCTATTTTGGAGCTACCTAGTGCTAGATTTAGCAAGTGTGCACCACACCTAACTCACTAGACTCACCTAGGTCAAGCTACCCATCCATACCCCCCTTAATAGTACGACCAAATGAAAAAACAAAGTCCTAAACTACTCTAAGTGTTTCTTCCACTCCAATCGACACTTAGAACTAGTCCATTCTTAACCTTGTCGTCCATCCTTTGAAAACCGAAATGATTTCCATCGTAGGAGCATGACCACAATGATAGCTCAATCGATCTCCATTACCGTGACCTAACTTAATTGTCTCTATAAAACACATGTTAGTCATAGTAATCACGTATTGTCATTAATCACCGAAACCCAACTAGGGGCCTAGATGCTTTCAAGAGTAACTATTGGTTTTATCATCATGTTTGTTCTGACGAGGACGTGACTGAAGCGTTGGTGAATGATTTGCCGAAAGCTCATGTGCTGGTCTCTGAGATGACGCCAATGAAAGGTTTTTGCCTTGGCGAAATCCTAGTAGATGGACCGCAAGATGTGGAGGCCGCCGACGCCTTCGCCCTGACCGCACGTTGGCAAATTTGTCGAGGCCTGGTGGAAGAGTGGTTGTCTTGCGATCGCCCTTCACTAAGCAGTGAAACTCGCTTTTCTGATTTTGAAAAGAGGGACGGATACGTGTTTCCGCGTCTTCGTGTTGGGCCCTCTGATGCTTTTTCAACAAACTTTAGCTTTGTGAATTTTATAAAACACAAGGCCGAAGAGATTGTTGGTTTTTACGACGACCGGGAGCACAAATTTAGATGTTAGGCCTTGCCCGGAAAGAGGAGGCTTAATCGGGTTTTTGATTCCATGGGCCTTGGCTATGCTGATCGGAGCGGCCCTTCGACTAGCCTTCCAGCTGACGATGCTGCTACTCGCGATCATGGTCGTGGTAGCAGGGGCGAAGGGGTCATGCTCGGAAAATGATGGCTGGGCACGTGTCGGGTACTGCTGCCATGGAGTCTCATAAACGGAAGCTTAGCGGGAGAGGTTAGGGTCTCGCGGAGCCCGCTGATGTTCGGCTCGGAAGAGAAATAGTTGGCAAGGTGGGCAACAGTAAAAAAGTGGTGCTCGAGCAGACTCGCCATTTCAGCCAAGTGTGGACCGAAATGGTAGTTCCTTTGCCTACCCCTTTTTCTTTTTTCTTCTTTCTCGCTTTTTTTGCTTATATGCTCATCTTTTGAATTTTTGCTTTCGTCTATTGATTATTCTCATTTATTTATCTCTCATTGTTTTTGACCATGCAGGGTGCCAGCGGCTTTGACGAAATGGGCAGCAAATTGCGGATTGCTAATGTGACCAGTGCCTTCGACGCGATAGACACCATGTCTGTTGGGGATGTTTTCGTTAAGAATCCAAAGAAGAAGGCCCGGAAGGCCATGGATCCTCCGCTGATCTTGCTCACAAAATCCAAAGTCATCCTCAACCGCGGCAGTTGCCCCCTACTCAGGTGGCATCCACGTCTATGGCTTTCGTCGATGCTTTCGGCTCACAACAGTGGTAGCAGGGTAAGTCCCGGTTCTACATGGAGTCTATTCGATTGATCGACAGCTTGATTCGTGGGTAGCTATTTGGTCATGGGGAATTGTGGTTGGAATCTCGACCTAAGGACTATGGTGAGATGCAGTGTATTTGGGGTCAAGCTCCTTGGGCGAGATGACTTCCGCAACGGAGGAGACTTACCGAATTGCTCGTGCTTTAGGGGCGCCTTCGAATTCTCGGGTGATTGCTCATGTCGACTACCGGACAGTTGGTCTGATGCCTGACAAGGCTGCTGCTGATTTCATGGACTCTTTTGTTGGCTCTTTATCTGCTCACGAGGTTGAGAGAGACCACCTAAAGGTTCCCTATACCTCTCTTGGTGAGGTGGTGAGTTTCCATGCTGCGAGCGTGAGTATCGTGACTTGTATCTCGCTTATTTTTGTTTGCCTTTCGAACATTATGGTTTGACCTAGTTTCGCTGCATAGGCTATGATTTTGGCTCGGGGGCTCCAGCAATAAGGCCTGGCATTTTGCCAGGGCCTGGAGAAAGAGCTAGCGGCTAAGGATGAACAGATCCTAGCCATTGAGCAGCAGCTAGAAGCGGCTAACAAGCTCATCGAGGAAAATGCATACGCCCAAAAGGTTGTCGAGGAGCAAATGGAGAAAATGCGCAATGACTTTGCTAATTATCAAAAGAAAAAATAGGATGAGCATAACAAGGTTTTTTGCCAATGCCCAAAGGGCGGTGAATGTATACAAGGATCTCCTTAAGAGTGTTGGCGAAGAGACCGAGGCGCCACATGACGCTCTAGTCGTTGACTTCATGGAGTGGCTGGCAAACGAGCTGGTCACCATGAGTGAATACATAATGATCAGGTGTGATTATGCTTCATTTGTCTTGATACGTGCTTTCGCTCAAGCGCTAGAGGAGTGCGGGTGCGATCATTTTGAGAATTTCAAGATTAATGACCTGCAGTCTTACTGGAATGCTCCCGCCAGCGCTCATGAAGTTGGAAAAAACTTTTTTGATGGGTTCTAGCATCCAGGCGGCTGAGATCTCATGCTTCTTAGGGCTGCCATGACTCGGGGCAAGGTAACTACTTTTTTCGCCTTTGTCAGTCTTTCGTTCCATGGTCTGTGAGAAGGCGCTCTTATCTTGCTGAGTTGTAAATGTGCAGTTCACTGAAGAATGCACGGTGATCCGGGAGAGAGTGAAGAAGTATATCGCGGAGCGAAACACTCGAGAGGGCGTAACTGGTAGCGGCTCTAGCTACATGGAAGCTCCTACTATTGCAACTACCGAGGTCCCGGTCAGCGACAACTCTGGTGCTCCTACCGACAACGCGGGAAATTATTGTTTGTAACTTTCGAAGAGATTGTGTTTGGTTGGAAAACTGATGTGAGACCTGGTTGAAACGTTTGTGGTTTTGGTGCGTAGGTTCCTGACGCGGAGCCTGCGCAACCTATGGATGTGTATCCACTAATGATTGACTACAATGGCTTTTATGCTAGAGGCGCTTCCTGGTCTCACCATCACGAGAGGTTTCCAGGATCCAGCATGATTGGATTTTTGAAATCCCGCTACCAACGATTTCTTAGAAAGGAAGAATTTCTTAACAAATTCTTCTATTTGGAATTAGACTCGGCTGTTTTAGAAGGATGAAAGACCCATCGTGATCAATATAAGTGGGAACGTGGGGTCCCTCGACGCCTAGTCTGAAAGATCCTAAGGAGGAGCCAGTGGAGGAGATGACATTAGACTTGGAGAATCATATATATAGTTTTTATCTTCAGCCCCATGTGGACGAAGAGTAGGCCGGAACGAGAGCGGGATGCGATGCTTATGTTATGTTGATCATCCGTATAGTGTATCTTGTTCTAATGCGTGTGAAAAACAAAAAGCGCTCGTGGTGGTCCCCTCGGCATATCACTTTAGGTGAAATGAAAAACGCCGTCCCCCAACCTTTTGGAGGCGAGGGGATAAAATAAAGCAGTCATACTCGAGTGGCTCCTTTGCTAGCCCCTCAGCATATCGCATAGGCGAAATTAAACACACCATCCCCCCAACCTTTTAGGGTGAGGGGATAAAGTAGAGGAGTTGTGCTCGAGCGGCTCCTTTGCTAGCCCCTCGGCATATCACATAGGCAAAATTAAAAATGCTGTCCCCAACCTTTTAGGGCGAGAGGATAGGGGAAAACACTAGATGTTGCCTCTGTTGGCTCAATACCGTTGTTTTCTCTTTTCGATTTCGCCGTTTTTACATTTGTTTTGATGCTAGGTGTATTGGCATATATGCACAATCGATATATTTCCGTCTACTTCTTGGCTCGCAACATCTAGCCATTTAGGTTTTTTCGCCTCATCGAATCAGCACTATTGCGAGGCGAATTAGCTAAGTTGGTGTGAAGTGCTGTGGTGCCGCGCTTCCCAGCGCAGAGCTGCAGCAAGAAACTTGTCTCGCGTGGGTAAATGGCCTTGCCTTGTGGTTCTGTCAGAGTGGGGGATGTTACGTTTTTTCCTGCAACATCCCTCCATGCATGCTTGTCGTTCTGTCGTGGCCACATCCTGTTGCCTCATCTTTCAGCTCTGTGCTAGGTGAATACATGGCGCATGCTCCTATTGGACAGTATGCGCCCTAATCTTTACGTGTTTTCTCACAACATCTAAATTTTGCCAGCTCTCTCTTTATGCTTGTGTAGCCTTTCGTCCCATATCAAGGACCTCGCATGTTCGGTGTTAGCCAAAATCCCTAACACACTCTCAAGCCCACACGCTAGAACAGCTGCTCCTGATGAGCGTGACTGTCTACCCTATTGGTATGGCCTAGTGTAACAACCCAAAAATCCACACACCAAAAATACCAACTATAAAATTTTTCTCAAAACTTCCATGTGATGATGAGTGTCATGTAAAGAAACCCAACCTAAGAGTTGCATTAGAAGTAACCCAACCTAAGTCAACACATAAGCATGGCATGTCATATGTTGATTATGATTATTTAATTTCTAAACAAATAGATGTTGCATACATTGTTAACTCAAATTGTGAGTTGGATCTTCATTTGCTTTATGTTATGCTTAACAATTCCATTAAAGTAATAAACCATAAAATTATTATTAAACAAAATCCTCTAAACTACAATGAACAAGTTACCTCAGTTTTTAATTCAAATTCTAAACCAAATTTGAATTCAAACAAGGAAAAGAAATGAGAAACAGAAAAAGAAAAAGGGAAGAAGAAGGTCTCGCAGGCTCGGCCTGCTCGGCCCGCGCCGGCCAGCCAGCCTCAGCGTGCGCGCATGTGGCCCAGCAAGCCAGCCCAGTAGGCCGCCCACGACCGCGCGCCCGTCAGCCCCGCCAGCAGTCGCTGCCACTTGGCCCCGCGCGTCAGCCGCGCGCTGTTCACCCACGCGCCCCTCTTCCCTTCGCCCGCAGCCGCTGCCAACAGACCCCACTCGTCAGCCTTTTCCCTGTTCATCTTCTCCACGCCCACGCCGGTTCTCCCCTTCGACAGAACGCCGATAGCACTGGCAGGGAGCGGGCCAGGGGGTCATGCCCGGGGCATGGCCTTGCCCCCCCTTGCGCCGCGCCCACGCAACCCCTGGCGGTCGTTGGATGCAAGCTCGCGCCCCGATCGCCCTTGAATCCCCAACCACCGATCACTGAGCTCGCCGATTCCCGCTCGGCTATAAGAACCTCGGCTGAGAGCCCTAGCACTTGTCCAGTCGCCCGCCGCCACTTGGTGGCCGTCCACAGCACACTGAGCCAAGAAAGAAGAGGGAGAAGAGGAAGGGGAGGGGAGAAAATGCCGAAGCCACTGCGGGGGAGGAGGTCATCGGAGCCGAGAGCGACGCCGTCGTCTACATCACCGACGCGGTTTGGCACGGCACTGCATGGCTTCCGAAGCTTCACGTCCTCGAATCAACACGGCATCACCATCCAGTCTTCCACGCCACCCACGGTAAGCCCCTTCCGGCTTCTCTGTGCCGCCGAACCTCACCGACGGCCATGGCGCTCCACCCCGAGAGCGCGTAGGCTAGTGCCTTATCTCCGGCCACTAGGAACACACGCACCACGCGCACAACCGCAACCATGTCATGACTACCCCGCTGGAGCCCCATATATCACCCACGCGCCTCACCGTCGTCACCGTCGCCGTGGCCACTGGAGTCTCTACCGGCCATCTAGGAACCTGTAGCCTCACCATGAGCCCTGGACGCCTTCGCCGTGCACCCACGAGACCGTAGATGCCTCATCTGCCCAGCACTAGCCACTGGTGGGGCTGCTTGCGCGACCTCGCCACCGGCGAGCACTGTCGAGCCGTAGCGCACCGTGGCCAGCACCTTGGGAAGCTCTGGCCACCACTTTGTCCCCACCAACGCAGTCGCCGTGGCCCAGGGAAGTTTTTCCCCTCTCTAATCGGACACCAGCGCCACCGCAGGGGCTCACAGCGAGATCGCCGCCGGCGGGGGCACCGCCGTGGGAGAAACAGAGGGCTTCCTCCCTCACCGGCCACTTGTACATGAACTCGGTGCACGTGAGCCGAGCCAAGGAGAAGAGACGGTGGACTTGGTCCACCATGCGCCTCGCCGTAGGTCTATGGACCATGAGCGCTGGTCCACCGTGAGCCTCACGGTGTGAGCCGCGCTGTGGACAAAGCCCAATAAAGGCCCAAGGCCGTGACGTGGCAGCATCACAGCGTGCCACGTGTTCGGCCTGGCCCGGCCCAGACCGGCCCAACCCGAAGCCCGTTTGAGACCCGGCAGTGTTGACCGTTGACTGGTCAACGTTGACCGTTGACCTGGCCCCACATGTTCGTGACACGGACACTTTGGACCCACACGACAGGTGCTGACGCCATGCTGATGTCACACGGGACCCACATGTCAGTAGCCCACGTAGCCAGGGTGACGTCATGCTAACGTCACGCTGACATCAGCTGCTGACGTCAGCAGTCCAGGCCCCACATGTCAGTGACCCTAATGGTTGACCGTTGACCATTGACTCGCCGTTGACCGACGTTGACTTTGACCGGACCCACCTGTCAGTGACCCAATAGCCTTTGGCCCCACCTATCGGTGTGAATGACGTTGATGACGTCATGCTGACGTCAGCTGGACCCCACCTGTCAGCTCGAAACTGTGATGCTGATGTCATGCTGACGTCAGCAAGCCATGTGGACCAACCACATCATGACACGTGTCAGCCCAGGATTAATTCATCCTTTATCCAATTTCAGAAATGATTTAAACTTCGGAAATTCATAACTAATTCATACGACCTCGGAAAAATACGAAACTAGGACCAAAATTCATCTAAAATCAAGCTCTATGCAATGAACCCATGTTTGAGTGCATTTGGCTATTTTGAATTTCCATTGCTTCTTTGTACTATTCTATAGACGTCGCTAACGCGACTATAATGCGAATGATGCAGACTCAGAGGAGAACCTGACGGACGAGGACCGTGAGTACCGTGAGGAGAACGGAGACGACTACACTAAAGGTGCCACATCCCACCCAATCTCGTAGCACCTATTACGCATGGCTAACATAGAACTGCTATCGCTTTACTTTACTGCTACAGTCATATTATGATAGGACTTGCATGGTAGTATGCTTGCTTGAAAGCCTTTACCTTGGCGCAACCCTACCCCTGCATACCCTGCTATTAGGCTAGACAAACGCTTACTGCTATACATTTCATTACTTATACTTCTACTACGCTTATACTACATGTGTGGTGGATACTGGTGTTATCTGGACCATGGGGAGAGTGCTGCATGTGTGACTTGGGTGTGTGGAGGGTAAGGGTTGTGTCGACCAAGTTGGAGTATACGACGAGCCTGGGGCAAGTCTTGCTATGGGATGCTACCTGGGCACCCCTGGAAATGGATACCTATGGTGGGTAAATGGTATATGAGGTGGACCTGGGTGTGAACCTGTGACGGGTGGAGCCCGAGATGGAGGTGCTGTGGTGGCACGGTAAATGGAAACCCTAATGGAGACATTCTGACTTGGTCATCCCTAAGGACTTACTAGTACTCAGATTCACCGGGAAGCCTTATGTACCACTTGCCCTATATGGTGCGGGACGGCTGTACTACTTGGTAGGATATTGCCACTACTGCTAGGTTGATAGCGGACAGTGTAAGGAGGTACGGGGTGCGGAGGATTTCCCCCACACCCTTCCAAGACTTCATGGAGACCTTGTGGACCCGGCTCATGACTCACAGTTTCAGCCACCCCAGACTTGACTTGGGGTGAACCAGGGCTGAATGGTAGAGTGGCATTATCCTAGGCTAGCAAGCGGCCGGAATCAGCCTAGTTGATGACGGTCAGCGAGGAAGGCGGATCTTGTGGTTATGTAAAACTTCTGCAGAGTGTATGGTTGATCGATCGATACATGTGCCGACTTGTCGGCTATGGACCTTTCCTAGGTTTCGCTTAAACTAGATACTGAGATGAGTCCTTCTCTTCTTCCACCGTGAGAGAGTGTCGGTCGTAGCCAGGGGCTATGGGCCTTAAGACAGTGCCGAGAGGGAGTTGGCCTGTCGACTGAGCGATGGTATGGTATGGTGATGGTATGGAGATGGTGGTAAGTCGATCCCAGGATCGAAACCTGGCTCGGAAAAGGGAATGGAGTGGAATGTGTGTGGGAATGGTGTTAAAACTTGACAAACTATTACTATTTACTTGATATGCTATTGCATAGGAAACCCCAGCTTTATAGGTTCCTTTGACTATGTCCCACTTGCATCCAATTTCCACAAAGCAATGCTCATAGGGATGGGAGTGGCCAGTACAAATCGTACTGATAAATTTTGGCACACAGGTTCTGCTGAGGAATATAGCTCCGAGGAGTTTGACGGATGAGGGGTTCGTGCCTATGCTCGAGTTTGGCGATCTTATCTTCAAGCTGTTCTGAATGAATGCTACTTTTGATTCCGCCAATGCGGCGATGTAATAAATTATGTAATTCCGCACTATTTGTACTCTGATATTATCATTGTATGGATGTGATATTCGACTGGAATTTGGGTAATATGATCTACAACGATCGTATTACACTTCAACGCTGTGGATTTCCCTTCATGGAAATTAGGGTCGTTTCAGTTGGTATCAGAGCCATACTTGACCATAGGACGAAACCCTCAGAAATGGATGATAGAATAGGACGTGGACAACCCTTCTTTCGGTTATATACCGACCCTGCATTTACTTTTATGCAAGGCTTATCTATTTATTGACCTGCTAACACCTGTCCCCTTGAAACATGCAGATGGTGACGAATGTCGACTGGCCACCTCTAGGACCGCTACCTCTGGACCACGCCAAGCTTACCTTTGACCTACGTGAGCTTGGGGGTTTTGCACAGACCCTCTGCCGAGTTCTCGTCATGTTAGGTGTCCCCGACGAGCTTGTCAAGGTCACCTGCACCGGGAAGCCAGCTAAGGAAGAAGGAATCGAAGGACCGATTATCACCTCAGTGGAGTTCCTAGCTAGCACTACCTTACCTTCTGTCCCAGCTTTCACTGAGTTGACTATAGGGGACACAGTCGAGGAGGGACTATAGGCTATCTCACACAAGGCAGTTCGTAGAGTGATGAGGGACCACTACGAGCACCTGAAGACGACAGAGTTCCATCTACTTCCCCAGGCCCTCGACCTCAGCCTTACCCCTAGTGAGCAGAGTTTCATAGCAGGCAGAGTTATCCTTGCCGAGAAGGATAGATGCCTTCATGTCTCAGCTATTCACCTATTGGAGCAGGACAGGTACATGACCCAGCTGGAGCAGAGGAGACGTCAGTACCAGGCCCTTCTATGGGAGCACCAGGAGCGAGACTCGCAGGGAACACATGAGCGAGCTAGTGTACTTGAGACAGTTGCCAAGTTACAGGACGAGCTCAACTGTCATGATGAGGTCCACAGAGCCGAGGTCGCCGACTTATAGGACAAAGCAGCCGACCTAGGCAATAGGAACTGCTACCTCGATAGCAAGGTCTTGGAGTTGCAGAGTGAGTTGGATGACAAGAAGGCCGAGTTCAACCGCAGAGGAGACAGAGAGAGATCCAAGGGGATTGATATGCTGAAGATCCAATCTCGGAACAAGACCCTGACTCAGAAGCTAGAGGAGTTCAGGAAGAAGGCCGTTCACAACCAGGGTCACCTGATCGAGGCACTCAGGCAGACCGAGTACCTATAGGACAAGTGTGAGAGGACATGGTAGGCTTGGCAGAAGTCTGACAGGAAGCACCTCAGGGAGATGAAGGGTATGTGGGATCAGCTACCCAAGGAGCTTCACAGCAAGATGAAGCCTAGGATAGAGGAGTTTGAGTTAGCCCCAACTTGCCTCAACCTAGATGCCTGCCCTACCCTACCTAGAGCCAAGCCTACTAAGGAGCTCGCCGAGGCCTTGAAGTACGTGTCCCGACTTCACAAGTCTAACGAGGAGATCAAGATTGAGAACAGTCGTATCCCAGCTGCAGTGTACGAGTTAGAGTAGATGACCCTGCGTGGTCATGAGTCATGTTAGTAGCTTCCGTAAGTTGTACCCCATGATGTACCCCTTATGAGATGTATTATGAGACACTATGAGTAGAACGATTCTTGCACGTCTTCAAGTGTAGCTACTGGAGATGATGCTATGTAATAAAAAAACCATGTAATGAATGTTTCAGATCTTATTGCATCTTTATGAATCTTATTGCTTCTTTGTAATAAGTGTTGGATAGCATAAATGTTTTTCTTTAAATCATCAAAATCATGTAATCATATTGAATTATAAGCACTTATGGCACAAGCACTAAACTCTCTATGATCCATGTTGCAGATGCCGAACCGCCATTCTAATCGCCTAATGAATCGAGGACGTGCGCCCACCCCTGAACCAGTTGAACCCAATGGGGGACGTGGTGGCAACAACCGTGGTCGTGGCCGTGGCTGTGGACGCGGAGGGATACCCTTCCACCTGGAGAATACTCCGCCGCCTGAGGAGAACATTCCACCACCACCACCACCGAACCTGGCAGAAGTGATGGCACAACAGACCCAGCTTCTTACAGCTCTTGTTGAAGGAGCAAACCATCGCCAGGGAGGTCAGCAGAACAACTTCCAAAGGAAGCTAGAGGGATTTCTGAAGCTAAGGCCACCTACCTATGATGGCACTGACCTTGACCCACTTGTAGCCGATGACTGGCTCAAGGAAATGGAGAAGAAGCTTGACCTCACTACTTTCACCGATGTTGAGTGTGTTGGAGCTACCACACACTAGCTCATGGGTGCAGCACGCGCCTGGTGGGACAGTTTCAGTGATTCCCATGAGGACCCTACCCACATCTCATGGGATGAGTTTGCTGAAGCATTCACTAAGTATCACATTCCCAAGGGTATCATGGAGGCCAAAGCCAAGGAGTTCCGCAACATCAAGATGGGAAAGGACAGGGTGACTGAGTACACTACTTGTTTCACCAATCTTCTTCGCTATGCCCCTTCCTATGTTGTGAACTCTGAGAAGGAGAAGCTGTACTACTACCGCAAGGGACTTAACCCGCACATCAAGCTGAAGTTTGGCGGTATTAAGAGCAACACATTGCGTGCTCTGGTGGATTGTTGCATCCAGATTGAGAAGGACCGTGCTGAAGCTGGAGAAGAGTATAGGGAGAGGAAGCGTAAGCCTGAGGAGTCTCTCCGTGGTCATGATCGCAAGAGGTTCCGCAGAGAGGCACCATCCAGGGAACGCTCTCGCCACAACAGGGATGACAACCCTGGATCGAGTAGGGGAAGTGGAGGCTACACCGCCAAATACTCCCACCCTGCTCAGGATCGTTACACCCGGGACCGTTATGCTCAGGATCGCAACACTCAGGACCGTTTCAACCGTCCCCGCTCAGCGAATGAACGCCCAGCATAGAACCGCTCCGCACCAAGCACTGGAAACTGGAAGGCACCCGCGCCAACCCCTATAGGTGGTACGCCTTTCACCTGCTTTGCTTGTGGCCAACCAGGTCACAAAGCCGCTGAGTGCCCTTAGAACTTAGCTGCTCAGAAGTCTCAGCTCAAGGGATCTGCTACTCGTGGACGTCTCAACCATCTGGATGCCGAGGAAGCACAAGCCGCCCCTAACATGGTGTACAGTATGTTTTTAGTTAATGACAACACTGCATCAGTTCTATTCGACTCTGGAGCAACTTGTTCATACATATCATCCAAGTTTGCACAAGAGCATGACCTGCCTATAACCCCACGTGAAAAGCCTATCATCACCAGTTCACCGTTAGGAGACCTAAAATGCACCCACATCTGTAAGGGAGTGAGTCTTACCATTGAGGGTCTTATCTTCAAAGCCGACCTAACCCTGTTACCTTCCATGAACCTAGATGTCATCTTAGGTATGGATTGGTTAACCATTCACCGAGGTATCATATCATGTTCACCTAGATATGTCCAAGCGACCCACCCATCAGGCCAAGTCATTAGATGTGAACCCCAGTCTGGAAAGTCCACCTCTATCCTATGTGCCCTTAAAGCAAGTTCAGAATCACAAAAAGAGGAGAAAACCATTCATGATGTGCCAGTAGTCAGAGACTATCCTGATGTATTCCCTGAAGAATTACCGAGTATGCCACCAGACCGTGATGTAGGGTTCATCATTGATCTGTTACCGGGAACGGGACCCATTGCCAAGAGACCCTATCGCATGTCAGTTAATGAACTGGCTGAGCTCAAGAAACAGCTTGATGAGCTCATCTCGAAGGGATATATCAGACCCAGTGCTTCACCCTAGGGATCCCCTGTTCTATTTGTCAAGAAGAAGGATGGCTCAATGAGAATGTGCATTGACTACCGGAACTTGAATGCAGTCACCATCAAGAACAAGTACCCCCTACCAAGGATTGATGATCTGCTTGATCAGCTTCGAGGTGCTAAGTATTTCTCTAAGATTGATCTTAGATCCGGCTATCATCAGATGAAGATTCAAGAAAATGACATCCCGAAGACAGCTTTTGTGACTAGGTATGGTCAGTTTGAGTTCACCGTGGTGTCCTTTGGACTCACGAATGCTCCCGCATACTTCATGAACATGATGAATAAAGTTTTCATGGATGAACTGCATAAGTTCGTGGTGGTATTCATTGATGACATCCTTGTCTACTCAACCACCATTGAAGAACATGAACATCATCTGAGAACCGTGCTTGAGAAGTTGGCCCAACATCAGCTCTATGCAAAGTTTAGTAAATGTGAGTTTTGGCTATAGGAAGTTGCCTTCTTAGGCCACGTACTATCAGTTGAAGGTGTCGTAGTTGATCCGGCCAAGATTGAAGCTATGAAAGAATGGGATCAACCCCGCAATGTGACAAAAGTAAGGAGTTTCTTGGGATTGGCTGGATATTATCGCCGATTCATTGAGAACTTCTCCAAGATAGCCCGTCCAATGACCAACCTTCTGAAGAAGACTAAGGAGTTTGAATGGACGCCCGAGTGCGAACAAAGCTTCCAGAAATTGAAACAGAAGCTTACCACAACTCCTATGCTAGCCTTGCCTAATATCAGTAAAGATTTCATAGTCTATTATGAAAGAAATGGAGAAGAAGCTTGACCTCACTACTTTCACCGATGATGAGTGTGTTGGAGCTGCCACACACTAGCTCACGGGTGCAGCACGCGCCTGGTGGGATAGTTTTAGTGATTCCCATGAGGACCCTACCCACATCTCATGGGATGAATTTGCTGAAGCATTCACTGAGTATCACATTCCCAAGGGTATCATGGAGGCCAAAGCCAAGGAGTTCCGCAACATCAAGATGGGAATGGATAGGGTGACTGAGTACACTACTCGTTTCACCAATCTTCTTCGCTATGCCCCTTCCTATGTTGTGAACTCTGATAAGGAGAAGCTATACTACTACCACAAGGGACTTAACCCACACATCAAGCTAAAGTTTGGCGGTATTGAGAGCAACACATTGCGTGCTCTGGTGGATCATTGCATCCAGATTGAGAAGGACCGTGCTGAAGCTAGAGAAGAGTATAGGGAGAGGAAGCGTAAGCCTGAGGAGTCTCTCCGTGGTCATGATCGCAAGAGGTTCCGCAGAGATGCACCATCCAGGGAACGCTCTCGCCACAACAGGGATGACAACCCTGGATCAAGTAGGGGAAGTGGAGGCTACACCGCCAAATACTCCCACCCTGCTCAGGATCGTTACACCCGGGACCGTTATGCTCAGGATCGCAACACTCAGGACCGTTTCAACCATCCTCGCTCAGTGAATGAACGCCCAGCACAGAACCGCTCCGCACCAAGCACTGGAAACTGGAAGGCACCCGCGCCAACCCCTATAGGCGGTACGCCTTTCACCTGCTTTGCTTGTGGCCAACCAGGTCACAAAGCCGCTGAGTGCCCTTAGAACTTAGCTGCTCAGAAGTCTCAGCTCAAGGGATCTGCTACTCGTGGACGTCTCAACCATCTGGATGCCGAGGAAGCACAAGCCGCCCCTGACATGGTGTACGGTATGTTTTTAGTTAATGACAACACTGCATCAGTTCTATTCGACTCTAGAGCAACTTGTTCATACATATCATCCAAGTTTGCACAAGAGCATGACCTGCCTGTAACCCCACGTGAAAAGCCTATCATCACCAGTTCACCGTTAGGAGACCTAAAATGCACCCACATCTGTAAGGGAGTGAGTCTTACCATTGAGGGTCTTATCTTCAAAGCCGACCTAACCCTGTTACCTTCCACGAACCTAGATGTAATCTTAGGTATGGATTGGTTAACCATTCACCGAGGTATCATATCATATTCACCTAGATATGTCCAAGCGACCCACCCATCAGGCCAAGTCATTAGATGTGAACCCCAGTCTGGAAAGTCCACCTCTATCCTATGTGCCCTTAAAGCAAGTTCAGAATCACAAAAAGAGGAGAAAACCATTCATGATGTGCCAGTAGTCAGAGACTATCCCGATGTATTCCCTGAAGAATTACCGAGTATGCCACCAGACCGTGATGTAGGGTTCATCATTGATCTGTTACCGGGAATGGGACCCATTGCCAAGAGACCCTATCACATGTCAGTTGATGAACTGGCTGAGCTCAAGAAATAGCTTGATGAGCTCATCTCGAAGGGATATATCAGACCCAGTGCTTCACCCTGGGGATCCCCTGTTCTGTTTGTCAAGAAGAAGGATGGCTCAATGAGAATGTGCATTGACTACCGGAACTTGAATGCAGTCACCATCAAGAACAAGTACCCCCTACCAAGGATTGATGATCTGCTTGATCAGCTTCGAGGTGCCAAGTATTTCTCTAAGATTGATCTCAGATCTGGCTATCATCAGATGAAGGTTCAAGAAAATGACATCCCAAAGACAGCTTTTGTGACTAGGTATGGTCAGTTTGAGTTCATCGTGGTGTCCTTTGGACTCACGAATGCTCCCGCATACTTCATGAACATGATGAATAAAGTTTTCATGGATGAACTGGATAAGTTCGTGGTGGTATTCATTGATGACATCCTTGTCTACTCAACCACCGCTGAAGAACATGAACATCATCTGAGAACCGTGCTTGAGAAATTGGCCCAACATCAGCTCTATGCAAAGTTCAGTAAATGTGAGTTTTGGCTATAGGAAGTTGCCTTCTTAGGCCACGTACTATCAGCTGAAGGTGTCATAGTTGATCCGGCCAAGATTGAAGCTATGAAAGAATGGGATCAACCCCGCAACTTCTGCTAACTCAAGAGTAATAGCATACGTGTCTCGATAGCTGAAAGAACACGAGAACCGTTACCCAACCTATGATCTTGAGTTAGCAGCAGTTGTGCATGCCTTGAAGATCTGGAGACACTACTTGATAGGCAACAAGTGTGATATCTATACGGATCACAAGAGCTTGAAGTACTTTTTCACTCAAGAAGATCTAAATA
Source organism: Miscanthus floridulus (assembly GCF_019320115.1). NCBI lineage: Eukaryota > Viridiplantae > Streptophyta > Magnoliopsida > Poales > Poaceae > Miscanthus > Miscanthus floridulus. The sequence goes on along the minus strand of NC_089592.1, from coordinate 82,804,971 downwards.
TGAGGCAACGCCGATGGCTAGAGTTGATCAAAGATTATGACTTGGAAATTCACTATCATCCGGGAAAAGCTAATGTAGTCGCAGATGCTCTTAGTCGCAAGAGCTACTGTCACACTTTGATCACTGAATCCGTACCACCTGAGCTCAAGGAAGAGATTGATGATTTCCAACTTGAGATACTACCGCATGGCTCCTTGAATGAGCTCCGCATATAGTATGATCTCACAGATCGCATCCGTCAAGCTCAGAAAAGTTGTGAAGAGATTGAGTATCTTCGTGGTCTGATGAAACTAGGCTACAAGACCAACCACCAAGAAGATGAACAAGGAACCATCTGGTTCAAGAACAGAATCTGTGTTCCATCTGACCTAGTACTATGAGAGGAAATTCTATCGGAAGCTCACGATTCCAAATACTATATTCACCCTGGAGGTTCAAAGATGTACCAAGACCTGAAGAAACACTTCTGGTGGAAAGGCATGAAGACAGACATTGCAAGACATGTGGCACGTTGTGACACCTGCAACAGAGTCAAGGCTGAACATCAAAGGCCTGCAGGATTGCTAAAGCCTCTTGACATACCCGAGTGGAAATGGGAGAACATATCCATGGATTTCATAGTTGAATTGCCCCGTTCACAGAAAGGCAATGATTCCATCTGGGTGATTGTTGATCGCTTGACCAAGATTACTCACTTTGTACCAGTAAAGACCAAGACCAACGCCGAGAAATTAGCGGATCTGTACGTTGAGCATATTCTCAGACTACATGGAGCTCCCTCTAGTATTATATCTGATCGTGGTCCTCAATTTGTGTCCCGATTCTAGGAAGCTCTACACAAGTCCATTGGAACCAAACTTGATTTCAGTACTGCTTACCATCCACAGATAGATGGACAGACAGAATGAGTAAATAAGATCTTAGAAGACATGCTTCGCGCTAGTGTACTGAATTACGGCTCTGATTGGGAGAAATGCCTACCCTATGCAGAGTTATCTTACAACAATAGCTACCAAGCCAGTATCAAGATGTCGCCATTCGAAGCTCTATATGGCAGACCTTGTAAGACACCTTTGATGAGGTCCCAACTGGGAGAAAGATCATTCTTTGACTCTGCTAAGATTCAAGATGCAGAAGGAGTTGCTCAGGTAAGGGAGAATTTGAGAATTGCTCAAAGTCGATACAAGAGCTATGCTGACAAAAGGAGAAGAGAACTTGAGTTCAATGTGGGAGACTTTGTCTATCTCAAAGTATCCCCGCTACGTGGAACTGTCAGATTCCATGTGAAAGGAAAGCTTGCCCCTAGATATGTTGGCCCATACAAGATTTGCAAGAAGATTGGGAAGCTCGCCTATAAACTTGAGCTACCTGAGGAATTGATGGGCGTACATCCCGTATTCCATGTCTCACAGCTACGCAAGTGTTTAAGAGTACCCGATGAAGTAGTCCCAACTGGTACACTTGACATTCAGGATACACTTGAGTATAAAGAACATCCTATCAGAATTCTAGGCAGAGATACCAAAGAGACCCGTAGCAAGACTATTCCTATGTGCAAGATTCAATGGAGTAATCATACTGAGAGAGAAGCAACATGGGAAAAAGGAGTCTGACCTCCGGCTACGATATCCCTACCTCTTCAAAGAGTACGTTACGCTTTAATCTCGGGGACGAGATTCTGTTAAGGGGGTAGGACTGTAACAACCCAAAAATCCACACACCAAAAATACCAACTACAAAATTTTTCTCAAAACTTCCATGTGATGATGAGTGTCATGTAAAGAAACCCAACCTAAGAGTTGCATTAGAAGTAACCCAACCTAAGTCAACACATAAGCATGGCATGTCATATGTTGATTATGATTATTTAATTTCTAAACAAATAGATGTTGCATACATTGTTAACTCAAATTGTGAGTTGGATCTTCATTTGCTTTATGTTATGCTTAACAATTCCATTAAAGTAATAAACCATAAAATTATTATTAAACAAAATCCTCTAAACAACAATGAACAAGTTACCTCAGTTTTTAATTCAAATTCTAAACCAAATTTGAATTCAAACAAGGAAAAGAAATGAGAAACAGAAAAAGAAAAAGGGAAGAAGAAGGCCTCGCAGGCTCGGCCTGCTCGGCCCGCGCCGGCCAGCCAGCCTCAGCGCGCGCGCACACGGCCCAGCAAGCCGGCCCAGTAGGCCGCCCACGCCCGCGCGCCCGTCAGCCCCGCCAGCAGTTGCTGCCACTTGGCCCCGCGCGTCAGCCGCGCGCTGTTCACCCGTGCGCCCCTCTTCCCTTCACCCGCAGCCGCTACCAATAGACCCCACTCGTCAGCCTTTTCCCTGTTCATCTTCTCCACGCCCACGCCGATTCTCCCCTCCGATAGAACGCCGACAGCACTAGCAGGGAGCGAGCCAGGGGGTCACGCCCGGGGCTTGGCCTTGCCCCCCCTTGCGCCACGCCCACACAACCCCTCGCGGTCGTTGGATGCAAGCCCACGCCCCGATTGCCCTTGAATCCCCAACCACCGATCATCGAGCTCGCTGATTCCCGCTCGGCTATAAGAACCTCGGCCGAGAGCCCTAGCACTCGTCCAGTCGCCCACCACCACTTAGTGGCCGTCCATAGCACACCGAGCCAAGAAAGAAGAGGGAGAAGAGGAAGGGGAGGGGAGAAAACACCGAAGCCGCCGCGGGGGAGGAGGTCATCGAAGCCGAGAGCGACGCCGTCGTCTACATCACCGACGCGGTTTGGCACGGCACTGCACGGCTTTCAAAGCTTCACAGCCTTGAATCGACATGGCATCGCCATCCAGTCTTCCACGCCACCCACGGTAAGCCCCTTCCGGCTTCTCTCTGCCGCTGAACCTCACCGACGGCCATGGCGCTCCACCCCGAGAGCGTGTAGGCCAGTGCCTTGTCTCCGGCCACTAGGAACACATGCACCACGCGCACAACCGCAACCATGTCGTGATTACCCTGCTGGAGCCCCATAGATCACCCACGTGCCTCGCCGTCGTCACCGTGGCCGCTGGAGTCTCTACCGGCCACCTAGGAACCCGTAGCCTCGCCATGAGCCCTGGACGCCTTCGCCGTGCACCCACAAGACCGTAGAAGCCTCATCTGCCTAGCACTAGCCACTGGTGGGGCTGCGTGCGCGACCTCGCCACAGGCGAGCACTGCCGAGCCATAGCTCGCCATGGCCAGCACCTTGGGAAGCTCTGGCCACCACTTTGTCCCCACCAACGCAGTCACCGTGGCCCGAGGAAGTTTTTTCCCTCTCCAATCGGACACCAGCGCCACCGCAGGGGCTCACAGCGAGCTCACCACCGGCGGGGGCACCGCCGTGGGAGAAACAGAGGGCTTCCTCCCTCACCGGCCACCTGTACGTGAACTCGGTGCACGTGAGCCGAGCCAAGGAGAAGAGACGATGGACTTGGTCCACCATGCGCCTCGCCGTAGGTCTATGGACCATGAGCGTTGGTCCACCGTGAGCCTCATGGTGTGAGCCGCGCTGTGGACAAAGCCCAATAAAGGCCCACAGCCGTGACGTGGCAGCGTCACAGCGTGCCACGTGTTCGGCCCGGGCCGGCCCAGACCGGCCCAACCCGAAGCCCGTTTGAGACCCGGCAGTGTTGACTATTGACTGGTCAACATTGACCATTGACCTGGCCCCACATGTTCATGACATGGACACTTTGGACCCACACGACAGGTGCTGACGTCACACGGGACCCACATGTCAGTAGCCCACGCAGCCAGGGTGACATCATGCTAACGTCACGCTGACATCAGCTGCTGATGTCAGCAGTCCAGGCCCCACATGTCAGTGACCCTGACGGTTGACCGTTGACTCACCGTTGACCGACGTTGACTTTGACCGGACCCACCTATCAGTGACCCAATAGCCTTTGGCCCCACCTGTCGGTGTGAATGACGTTGATGATGTCATGCTGACGTCAGCTACACCCCACCTATCAGCTCAGAACCGTGATGCTGATGTCAGCAAGCCACGTGGACCAACCACAGCATGACACGTGTCAGCCCAGGAGTAATTCATCCTTTATCCAATTTCAGAAATGATTTAAACTTTAGAAATTCATAACTAATTCATACGACCTTGGAAAAATACGAAACCAGGACCAAAATTCATCTAAAATCAAGCTCTACGCAATAAACCCATGTTTGAGTGCATTTAGCTCTTTTAAATTTCCATTGCTTCTTTATACTATTCTATAGACGTCGCTAACGCGACTATAATGCGAACGATGCAGACTCGGAGGAGAACCTGACGGACGAGGACCATGAGTACTGTGAGGAGAATGGAGATGACTACACTGAAGGTGCCACATCCCACCCAATCTCGTAGCACCTATTATGCATGGCTAACATAGAACTGCTATCGCTTTACTTTACTGCTACAGTCATATTATGATAGGACTTGCATGGTAGTATGCTTGCTTGAAAGCCTTTACCTTGGCGCAACCCTACCCCTGCATACCCTGCTATTAGGCTAGACACACGCTTACTGCTATACATTTCATTACTTATACTTCTACTATGCTTATACTACGTGCGTGGTGGATACTGGTGTTATCTAGACCATGGGGAGAGTGCTGCGTGTGTGACTTGGGTGTGTGGAGGGTGAGGGTTGTGTCGACCAAGTTGGAGTATACGACGAGCCTGGGGCAAGTCTTGCTATGGGATGCTACCTGGGCACCCCTAGAAATGGATACCTATGGTGGGTAAATGGTATATGAGATGGACCTGGGTGTGAACCTATGACGGGTGGAGCCCGGGATGGAGGTGCTATGGTGGCACAGTAAATGGAAACCCTGATGGAGACATTCTGACTTGGTCATCCCTAAGGACTTACTAGTGCTCAGATTCACCAGGAAGCCTTACGTACCACTCGCCCTATATGGTGCGGGATAGCTGGACTACTTGGTAGGATATTGCCACTACTGCTACGTTGATAGCGGACAGTGTAAGGAGGTATGGGTGCGGAGGATTTCCCCCACACCCTTCCGAGACTTCATGGAGACCTTGTGCAACCGGCTCATGACTCATAGTTTCAGCCACCCTAGACTTGACTTGGGGTGAACCAGGGCTAAATGGTAGAGTGGCATTATCCTAGGGTAGCAAGCGGCCGGAATCAGCCTAGTTGACGATGGTCAGCGAGGAAGGCAGATCTTGTGGTTATGTAAAACCTCTGCAGAGTGTATGGTTGATCGATCGATACATGTGCCGACTTGTCGGCTATGGACCTTTCCTGGGTTTCGCTTAAACTAGATAGTGAGATGAGTCCTTCTCTTCTTCCCCCGTGAGAGAGTGTCGATCGTAGCCAGGGGCTACGGGCCTTGAGACAGTGCCAAGAGGGAGTTGGCCTGTTGACTGAGTGATGGTATGGTATGGTGATGGTATGGAGATGGTGGTAAGTCGATCCTAGGATCGAAACCTGGCTCAAAAAAGGGAATGGAGTGGAATGTGTGTGGGAATGGTGTTAAAACTTGACAAACTATTACTATTTACTTGATATGCTATTGCATAGGAAACCCCAGCTTTATAGGTTCCTTTGACTATGTCCCACTTGCATCCAATTTCCACAAAGCAATGCTCATAGGGATGGGAGTGGCCAGTACAAATCGTACTGATAAATTTTGGCACACAGGTTCTGCTGAGGAATATAGCTCCGAGGAGTTTGATGGATGAGGGGTTCGTGCCTACGCTCGAGTTTGGCGATCTTATCTTCAAGCTGTTCTAAATGAATACTACTTTTGATTCCGCCAATGTGGCGATGTAATAAATTATGTAATTCCGCACTATTTGTACTCTGATATTATCATTGTATGGATGTGATATTTGACTGGAATTTGGGTAATATGATCTACAACGATCGTATTACACTTCGACGCTGTGGATTTCCCTTCATGGAAATTGGGGTCGTTTCACCTAGACTAATACTTGATATGGTCTCTTGGAGGTTTGGGCGTCTTATTTATAGGGTTATTGAGGTTCCATTGTCATTAATTTTTTGTTGTCATGGTTGCTCGCTGCATTTACCTCTTGGCGTTTGGTGTGTCTTTACTTTATTTGTCCTTTTACAATACTAGTAGATTACTATGGTTGAACTTCCTAGTACAATTTTCATAACTCAGACTGCACGAATAGGTATATGCGTGTTTGGTCCTTAGGCCCTTTTTGCCACTTTTTAGTTGGTATTCGCAATTTCACGGCTCATAAGCCTTTTAAGTCTGTGGCCACTCCTTTTTGGTGGGGGAGGGGGGTTTGTGAGCTTATTTGGCTTTTTCTGTTGGCCTGCACTCCTTTTTGGTGCGACAAATCATTATTGCGGATTATTGGCCTCTCTCCTTCGCTATCACTCCTAGTGCTTGTGCCTTTCTTAGGCTTATTTCCTGGTTGCTGAGTTTTGGTCGCGTTATCCTGTGCAAGAGCAAAATAGTGCAACCTAAATTGGCATTGTCGATGTCGATATCTGAAACCTGCTGAGGTTAGGTTTTCTTTCGACTTCCCACTCTTTGAGATTTGCTTTGGGGAAAAGGTTTGAATTAAGTTAGAAAGGTACATAGGATCGCCTCATTAAAAAACCTCATGCCGTTTCGCAAAGGGTTGCCCTATGAGGAAAAAGAGCGCGAATCCTTTTTGCTGTTTACAAAAAATGGCAAGAAAAAAAATTACAACCCTTAGAGGGTGAAGACGTTATGGGTAGAAGCGACGTAGATTGTCTGCGTTCCACATGTGGCTTGTCGCGACACCTTCTTCATTGAGCAGCCTAAAAATTCCTGGCTTGAACATGTTCACCACTACAAAAGGCCCATACCACTGGGATTGTAGCTTGCCCTGCTTGTCGGGATGATGAATTAGCACCATGTCGCCTAGGTTTATGTTCTTTCGCAACACCTTATTGTCTCTCCATGTCTTTGTTTCTTGATGGTATTTGTCAAGGTTTGACGTAGCTTGCAACTTTGCGTTTTCTGTTGCTTCGAGCTCCACGTACCACTATATCGGGGTGGTCGCTGCAATTTTAGTGCGAAATGAACCTTACTTGAGCTCTTCTGGCTTGATGGCTTCTTCGCTATATAGTAGGTGAAATGGGGTGAACCCCGTAGTCGGGGTACGTGAGATGTTGTGACCCCAAACTAAAGTGATCAACTCTTGCGCTCATTTTCCCTTCGGCATATCGAACAATGCTTTTGATACTTCATTGAAAATTAAACCATTTGCCCTTTCGACTGCTCCGCTGCTTTTCAAGTGGTTTACTGATACAAAAGCTATATTGATTTCCAGTTCACCACAAAAATTTTTGAATTCTGCGCAATCGAACTATTTCCCGTTATCGACTGTAATGAAGGATGGGACCCCGAAATGGCAAATGATCCTCTACCACACAAAACTGATTAATGTGCCAAAAGTGATTTTTGCCAGTGCTTTGTCCTCAATCCACTTGGTGAAATACTCTAGAGCCACAATGGTGAAACGCAAGTTGTCGGGCGCGGTAGGCAACGGCCCCACAATATCTACCCCCCATCTCTGCAAAGGCCATGTCGGGATGATTGACTTGATTAGGTTGGCCGGGGTTCTCTACTTTTTGGTGAACATCTGTCAATTTTCGCAACTTTAGACTAGCTCTTTTGCATCTTCTGCTGCTGTTGGCTAATAGAATCCTTGCCTCATCACTCTATGAGAAATTTCATGAGGTCCCCTGTGAGCTCTGCACATCCGACGTGCATTTGAGTTAGCAGTTTGATTCCTTGCTCTCTACTTATGCATTTTAGCATTGGTGCACCTATTCTGCTCTTGTATAGTTCCCCCACTATGATGGAGTATTGCTTTGTCCTAGAGTTCATTCTATCTGTCTTGTGTTTGCCTTGTGGCTCATAGGTCCTGTTTAGGTCAACGAATAAGGGTGACCTCTAGTCCTTGCTTGCGATAGAGTGCATGACACTAGGCCGTTCTTCCTCTTCTCGTATCGCTTTGACTGTCAACTCCTGGTAAAAGACGTCTGCTAGCATTGGAGCTTTCTACATGGTTGCTTTTGCTAACTCATCGGCTTCTACATTCTCGCTCCTTAGAATGAGTCGAAAAGAAAAATCGGCGAAGTGTTTCTCCATTCTTCTTACCGCTGCCAAATACTTGACCAGTTCTGGCTCTTTCGTAGTGAATTCTTTCTCGACATGTCCAACTATTATCTATGAGTCTGATTTGACTGTGCATCTTCTAACCCCTAAGCCTCTGAGCTTTCATATCCCTAGGAGCATCGCCTCGTATTTGGCTATATTATTGGTTGTAAGGAATTCCAACCTTGCTTCATAACAAAGTTTTGGTCCTTTTGGTGGTGTTAGGATAGCGACTATTCCTACGCCAGCCATTCCCCAAGCTCCACCCAAGTTGGTTCTTCAAACTATAGCGTGGTGTCGAAAGCTACTGGTGTCCAGTCGGCGATCAAGTCTGCAAGTACTTGAGATTTGATTGCTGGCCTTTGTTCAAAATCCACTACAAACTCGTTCAGTTCCATTGCCCATTTTTCTATCTTTCCGATAGCTTTGCTATTGCAAAATAAAGCCTCCAATGGCTGTGAAGAGTGGACCTTAATGCGATGGGCCTAGAAATAGTGCTTTAGTTTTCTTGATGCCATGACACTGTGTATGCGATTTTCTCTAGTTCAGAGTAGCTGAGCTTCGCTCCTGACAAAGCCTCTAACACGAAATATACTAGGAATTGCTTTAATTTGTTTTTGTGTTCTTTCTCTTCGACCAACACTGCACTGACAGTTGTGGGTGATGCCGCTAGATACAGCAATAGAGTTGCTGATTGTGAAGGTTTGGATAATGTTGTCAACTTGGTCAATTACGCCTTTAGGTCATTGAAAGCCTGCTGCTACTAGGGGCCCATTCAAAATGATCTGAACTTTGTAATGCTCTAAAAAATGGTAAGCCCCTTTCGTCCGACCTCGGAATGAACCTATTAAGCGCTGCTAGCGTATCGGTGAGCTTCTGAACCTATTTTCTGCTTGCTGGTGGCTGCATATTTACTATCACCGCTATCTTTTTGGGGTTTGCCTCTATACCTCTTACTGATACTAGGCAACTGAGCAACTTTCCTTTTTTGATGCCGAAGATGCACTTGTCGGGGTTCAACTTGAGACCGCTCTTTCTCAGGTTTTTAAATGTTTCTTGGAGATCCTGTATATGGGTCTCCTTCTTATCGCACTTGACCACAATGTCGTCAACATATGCTACTAGATTCTTGCCTTTCTGCTTGTCAAACACTTTGTCTATCATTCTCAAAAAGGTGGGACCTGCATTTCGTAGTCCCTCAGGCATTCACCGGTAACAATAAGTCCCTCCTAAAGTGCTGAAACTTGTTTTCTCTTCGTTGTCTAGGTTTAACCAGATTTGATGATATCCCAAGAAATAGTCTAGCAAACTCATAACCTCGCATCCAGCAGCGATGTCAACTAACTTGTCAATTCTTGGGAGCGGATATGGATCTTTTGGGCAACACTTGTTCAAGTCAGTGAAGTCTACACACATTTGCCATTTGCCATTTTTCTTTCTAACCATTACAACATTAGCTAACCACTCAAGGTATTGTATTGGCCTGATGACACCGGCATCGAGCAGTCTCTGCACTTCGACTTTTGCTGCTTATGCTCTCTCTGTGGACATCTTCCTTAGCTTCTGCTTCCTTGGTTTTGCCCCTTTTGCTACATTTAGGTTATGCTGAGCGAGGTCACGACTGACACCTTGCAAATCTTTCGCCGACCAGGCGAATGCATCCTGGTTTTGTGGAGAAAGGTAATTAAACCATCTTTCTCATCTTTATTAAGGCCTGACCCAATGTGCACACACTTTTCTGGCACTAGCTTCAATAGGGGGTTTTTATTGTGTCTTCTGCTGGTTGCGCCCTTGCTTCGGCTACCTTTTCATTGTTTGTGTCTTCGGTAGGCAGCTTCTTGGTCACTTCATTTATGAGGTTGTAACCCGAGATTGGCTTTCCCTCTATTCGCCTGGATGCGGCCTAGTCTCCATGTACCGCAATCAACCCAAAATGGGACATCATCTTCATGCATAGGTAGCTTTGCTTTACAACAATTTTGAACTTGTTTAGAACTCCTCTGCCGAAGATTGCAGTATACGGATAATCCATGTTGACTATGTCAAAAGTTATCGTCTCTGTGTGGACCTTTTTTTCTTCTACAAAAGAGACCAGTATTGCCTTCTTCCCCAAAAAGTATTTTCCTACCAAAACCGAACAATGAGTTCCCGGCTGGTTTGAGCATTCACTTGTCGAGGCTCATTTGCTCGAAAGGCTTGATGAACAAGATATCAGCAGAGCTTCCATTGTCTATTAGGATGTTGTGTACAGTGAACTCAGCTATATTCGTTGTCACTACGAAAGGATCGGTGTGTGGAAAATCTCACACTTGGAAGTTGTTTTCGTCAAAGGTAATCGGCGCCATGGACCAGGCTAGCCTATTGAGCGGTATTCTCGGGGAGATGGTATATACAATTCTCTCAAAGTCCCATCTTGCCCTTTTGTTTTCATGCTCTTGATTTGAGCCACCTGTAATCATGAAGATGTGACCTTGGGATGGTAAGATGTTGTTTACAACTTGATGCTCCTAGGTGCTTTCTTGCTTCATTGGCTGAGGTTGACTTGACTGCTGTTGCTCTGGCTGGATCGGCGAAGACACGGCTGCTGAATGGCTTAGATGCTGAGCGAAGTGTTGATACAGCGGAAATGCCAGTTACTGCTAGGTGTATGGGTGTTGGTTGTATCTGTTGGGGACCTAATACCGGGGTACCCAATGAGGTGGGACTAATAACCATCGAACGTTGATGCTTCCGGTCAGACAAGAATGCTACTACGCTTCTTGCCCGAACGACGGAAGATTGGTTCTGCCTCGCCCGACCCCCAAGGGTTGGCTCCGCCTCGCCTGACCCCCGAGGGCTGGTTCCGCCTCGCCCGACACCTGAGGGCTGGCTTTGCCTCGTCCAACCCCCGAGGGCTGGCTCTGCCTCGCCTGACCCCTGAGGGCTAGCTCCACCTCGTCCGACCCGTGAGGGCTGACTCCGCCTCGTCTGGCGGCCAAGGACGGGCTTTGCCTCACTCGATGGCTGAGGGCCGGCTCTACCTCGCCCGACATCTGAGGGTGGGCTCCACCTCACCCAACGACTAAGGGCTGGCTCTGCCTCACCCAATGACTGCACCCTGCTCCTTCATGCTAACAAGCACAGGGTACGATGGGACATTCGAGTCAATCGCCATACCGAGGACCATGCCCTGCATGCCTGCGGGAAGTGTTGTAGGCGCCGACTTTTGTCCCATAGTATTATAGGCACCAACTTTTGTCCCATAGTGTTGTAGGCGCCGCCATCAGCCCTCGGGCGTGGATACTAACATCAGCATACGACAACCACTACGGTCCAAGAAGAGACTCGCGCGATCTATAGTGATGGATGTATTGTTACCGTGCTGTCCGCTCCCTATAGGGCCGTAGGTCAACACCCTTGTCCAACACGCCGCCCGAAGGGGCGGGATGGAACATGGCCACTTGCTGATCCGGTAAGGGCATGGCGTCGCTAGGACATAGGCACCCGGTGAACGTACCAACCCCTGACACCATCTGGCCATGTCAGCAAGGCTGGCTCAGCCGAAAAGGAGGGCTCAACACCTTCGGCGGGGCTTCTTGGCCTCTGGGTTTTCTCCTTTCTCCCATCTATAACCCCTGCTCCTCCCTTGGTCTATAAAAGGGAGGGCAGGGCCCCCCCACTAAGGGGATCGACTCTTGACAGACAAGTTGAACACACAACGCTTCACACACAGCTGAGCAACGACTAAGCTCTCGGCGTCCTTTTCGATCATTCCATCAGACACTTGGGGCTCGTCCCTCTCTCAACTGTTTGTACCCCTACTATGAACTATTTTTGGTATTAATAACACGAGCAGCAGCAGCAAACTGGACATAGGGACGTTCAGCCCAAACCAGTATAAACCTCGTCTCCTTTAGTGCACCATCCGGGCCTAACGCGTAATAATCATAACTTTACTAGCCGGTGTTTGTTCGAAACACCGACAGTTGGCATGCCAGGTAGGGGGCTTTGCGCATTCCAAATTAGGCCTCGGATGGCTAACCATGCAATCAGCTGGGTCCCGGGCGCACACGTGCGTTTCGGTGACCTAGACTTCATTGTCACACTAGGAGGAGAGTTGGTGCTGGCCCACGCGGCCGTCCAGTCTCACCCCTTCATCAACTTCAGCTACTGGAGGCTTGAGGGCTAGCCCGGTGTCTCCCTTGGACCCTAGCCATCTAGGGAGGCCCCACACCGCATCACCCTCTCTCCAGAACGCTCCACACGGCGCGCCTCGATGGCGATTCCGTTCGGTCTCCGCAACACCGTGGCGACCGTAAGCCACCTTGTGGCCCAGCGCGTGATCTTGTTTTCCATGAACAATGAGTTCATGGGGATGATCGAAAGCGTCATTGAATCGCTCCACGGCCTCCTCGTGGAAGGCCTGGGGTTGGACTCTGGTTCTGACTCTAGTAGGGGGAGCCATCATCCCTCCCAGGAATGCTTCATGGCGGAAACCTTCGAGGGACACGTCGAAAGCGCCTCCAAGGAGGAGGTCACCTCGGCTGGCAACCTCTGCGACGGAGCTAAAGGGGAGCAGTGGCCCCACCTCATGTAGGGGTGGAGCAGCTGAAAGCCCAAAAATGGGAAATAGATGAAGCCGGATAGCAGCTTGTTCGAGAGTACGAAAAGATCGACGAGGAGATTAGGCGCCGTGGAGATGGAGGGCACTCACGCGCCGTGGCCCACGACGTGAACCGAAGGATCATCGCCGACAATGAAACCCTTCCCCGCTTTGCTTGTGCAAGCCAGAACATCACCACCGTGACGGCCCTACTTCATGGCCTTCCAGAGGCCGTGACGCCCGAGGATCGCCGGGTCCACCGCGAGATTCGCACGCTACTTGAGCGTGCGGCAGCACAGCAGGCGAAAAGCTCGATGTCTCGGTGACACGAGCCTGACGCCAGCCAGCATACCCCCTCGATGTGTCCCGCCGGGGATGCGTTGGTCCACCAAGCGTCGCAAGGCGGCAGGAAGCGCACTGCAATCCTAGTACATCAACGTCTCGGCCACAACCAGGACGCGCGTAGCACCATCGATGCCCGTAGGCGCACCTACGGTGACCCAAGGGAAGGAGCCCGCCGTGGCTATCATCCTCGAAGTGGTGGAGGCTATGACAACGGCGAGGACCAGAGCCCAAGCCTCGGCCTACCAGGCTCTCAGGCCTTCGGCCGTCACATCCTCAACGCTGCATTCCCACTAAGCTATCGACCACCTACCAACATCCCTAAGTACTCCAGGGAGACAAACCCCAGACTTTGGCTTGAAGACTATCGGCTTGCCTGTCAAGCCAGTGGTGCAGATAATGACAACTTCATTATCCACAACCTTCCACTATTCCTCGCTGATTCGACATGAGCGTGGTTGGAGCACCTTTCGTCCGACGCCATCCAGGGTTGGGCGGACCTAAGGGAGATCTTTGTGGGGAACTTCTAGGGCATGTGCAAATGTCCTGGGAACCCCTAGGACCTCAAGAACTATCGCCAGAAGGCCAGTGAAACCCTTCGCGGGTACATCCGGTGCTTCTCCCGACAGTGCAACGAGCTCCCTAACATCGTCGATGCCGACGTGATAGGAGCCTTCCTATCTGAGACAACCTACGAGTCTTTGGTTCACAAGCTAGGACACAAGGGCCCATGGACCACCAAGGAGCTCGTGGACATCGCCACTAGCCATGCCTCAGGAGAAGAGGTGGTCGGAGCGATCTTCGATCGCCTCGAGGGCAAGGCAAGGCAGGACGAGGGTGCCGGCGAAGGCACCTCCAATCATTCCGCCAAAAGGAAAAACAAGAAGCAACGGCGCAAGGACCCACTCGTGGCTACTGCTGACCGCAAGGGTGCTCGGAAGCCCACAGAGGGCGCTCCAAACCACTTCGAGAAAATGCTCGAGGGGCCATGCCCGAATCACGCCTTCCCCATAAAGCATCTGCTCAAGGACTGCAGCCTCATGAGGAAGTTCTTGGCCGGAAGCACCAACAAGGGGGAGCAGGGGAAGGAACCTGCCCCCACTTCTGACAACGCCAAGGAGAAGGATGACGGCTTTCCAACGCTGGATGGCTACCTCATGATCTTTGGAGGATCAACGACCTATGACTCCAAACGTTGTCAGAAGGTCGCATGCCGCCAAGTCTACATGGCCCAACCGGCCACACCTCTCTTCCTCCGGTGGTCGGAGTCCACCATAACCTTCGATCGGACCGACCACCCGAACACCATCCCACATCCAGGAAGGTATCCGCTTGTCGTCGACCCGATCGTCGGCCCAAAGCGCCTCACCAAAGTTCTGATGGACGGAGGCAGCGGCCTCAACATCATGTACGCAAAGACGCTCGACATAATGGGCATCGACCGAACACACCTCCGCCCAGTCCGAGCGCCTTTCCACGGCGTTGTCCCCAGAAAGTAGGCCATGCCACTTGGATAGATTGATCTGCCCATTACCTTTGGGGATTAGTCCAATTATAGGACTAAGACCCTCACCTTCGATGTAGTAGGGTTCCCCGGAACCTTCCACGCCATCTTGGGATGACCATGCTATGCGAAGTTCATGGCCGTCCCCAACTACACATACCTCAAGCTAAAGATGCCGGGCCCACACGGGGTCATCACCGTCGGCACCTCCTTCCAGCGGGCCTACAAGTGCAAAGTCGAGTGCTACGGCCACGCCACAGCAATCGTCGCCTCCGGGGAACTCGCCGCCCTCAGACAGGAGGTCGTCGAAGAAGCGCCCGACGCAAAGAAATTGACCGGGTCATTTGAATCGGTAGAGGGCTCCAAAGAGGTCCTCATAGACCCCAACAGCTCCGAGGGTAAAACGGTACGCATTGGTACCACGCTCTCCTCTGAATAGGAAAGCGCACTCGTCGACTTCCTCCGCGACAACAAAGACATCTTTGCATGGAAACCCTTGGATATGCCAGGCACCTTGAGGGAGGTCACCGAGCATACCTTGAAAATCCACCTAGGCTCCAAGCCGGTGAAGCAACGCCTATGCCGCTTCAATGAGGAAAAGCGCAGGGCCATCGATGAAGAGATAGCAAAACTACTTGCCGCCGGATTCATCAGGGAAGTACACCACCTAGAGTGGTTAGCAAATCCTATTCTTGTACGAAAAAAGAGCGGGAAATGGAGGATGTGTGTCGACTACACAAGTCTCAACAAGGCGTGCCCAAAGGACTCGTTTCCTCTACCATGCATAGACCAAATAGTTGATTCTACCTCAGGGTGTGAAACCCTCTGCTTCCTCGACGCGTACTCTAGCTACCACCAAATCGCGATGAGAGAGTCTGACCAACTCACGACGTCTTTTATCACCCCCTTTGGATTGTTCTGCTACATCTCAATGCCGTTTGGTCTGAAAAATGCTGGGGCCACTTACCAACGCTGTATGCTCAATTGCTTCGGGGACCTCATCGGGCGAACCGTTGAGGCTGACGTCGACGACATCGTAGTTAAGTCCAAATGGGCTGGCCACCTTGTCGCCGATCTTGAGCAAACCTTTGCGAAACTCTGGGCAAATTGCATCAAACTTAATCTCGAGAAATGTGTTTTTGGGGTCCCGAGGGGTATGTTGCTCGGCTTCATCGTCTCCGAGCGTGGCATCAAAGCCAACCCGGAGAAAATCTTAGCCATCACAAGGATGGGACCGATCCAGAACATAAAGGGGGTTCAACGGGTCGTAGGATGCCTCGCCGCCCTTAGCCAATTCATCTCACGTCTCGGCGAATGAGGACTCCCCCTTTATCGACTCCTGAAGAAAGCCGACCACTACGAGTGGATAGCCGAGGCCTAGGAGGCGCTTGACATGGTCAAGCTACTTCTAACAAAACCCTCGGTCCTAGTTCCTCCAAGCGATGGAGAATCCCTCCTGCTATACATAGCGACCACCATGCAAGTGGTTAGCGCCGCCCTGGTAGTAGAACGGGAAGAAGAGGGGCACACCCTCAAGGTACAGCGCCCGGTGTATGTCATCAGCGAGGTACTATCCGACTCCAAAACCCGCTACTCCCAAATCCAGAAGCTCCTATACGCCGTCCTCATCACCAAAAGGAAGCTACGCCATTACTTCGAGTCACACCCTGTGATAGTAGTGACGTCGTTCCCTATTGGTGAGGTCGTCCATAGCCAGGACACCACATGAAGAACCACAAAGTGGGCACTTGAGCTGATGGATCAAGGCATTGGGTATGCCCCCCAAACGGCAATCAAGTCCTAGGTGCTGGCTGACTTCATTGCGGAGTGGACCGAGGTCCAGATGCCATCGGCGGTCGTCGATCAAGAGTGCTGGACGATGTACTTCGATGGGTTGTTGATGAAGAAGGGCACCAGCATGGGGCTGGTCTTCATATCACCCCTTGGGGTCCGCATGAGGTACATGGTTCGGCTCCATTTTCCCTCATCAAATAATGTGGCCAAATACAAGGCACTCGTCAATGGCCTATGCATCGCCATCGAGCTGGGCATCCGACGCCTCGACATTTGTGGTGACCCTTAGCTGGTCGTTAACCAAGTCATGAAGGAGTCCAGCTGCCACGACACTAAGATAGTTGTGTACTGCCAAGAAGTCCAATGGCTGGAGGACAAGTTTGACGGCCTCGAACTTAATCACATTCCAAGGCGCCTCAACGAGGCAGCCAACGCACTCACAAAGGCGGTGTCCGGTCGAGAGCCGGTGCCAATGGGCGTCTTTGCCAGCGACCAACACAAATCCTCGATGTGCTACGAAGGGTCGAAACAGGCCGAGGATGGCCTGTCTAATCTGGCCCCGAGGGCAGACCCGCCGACTGCTCCGTATGACCCCGAGGTCATGGAGCTTGAAGAGGATCCGGCTGTAGAGCCTGACCCACCAGACGACTAGAGAATGCCCTACCTCGACTACCTCCTCTGCGACACACTGCCAACGGACAAGATGGAAGCACGATGGCTCGCACGTCGTGCCAAGTCTTTTGTTCTTGTAGAGGGCAAACTCTACAGACAGAGCCACACCAGGATCCTACAGGTCTACATCCCCGACAAACAGGGAAGACTTTTGCTGAGCAACATCCATGGTGGGGTCTGCGGTCACCATGTCACGATGAGGACCTTGGTTGGAAACTCATTCCGATAGGGCTTCTACTGGCCCACTGCAGTAGCTGACACCGAGCAAATCGTACGCACCTGCAAAGGGTGTCAGTACTACGCTCGGTAGACTCAACTCCTGGCCCAGGCACTCTAGATGATCCCCATCACATGGCCCTTCGTGGTCTGGGGGCTCGACCTGGTTGGGCCACTCAAAAAGGCACCCGGGGGCTTCACACACCTGCTTGTCACCATAGACAAGTTTACCAAATGGATCAAAGCTCGACCGATCTCCATGATCAAATCTGAGCAAGCTGTACTATTCTTCCTCTACATCATCCATCGCTTTGGAGTACTGAACCCCATCATCATAGACAATGGCACGCAGTTCACTGGCAGGAAATTCATTTGATTCTGCGATGAACAACACATTCGGATCGATTGGGCGTCCATTGCGCACCCTTGGACGAACGGGCAGGTCAAGCGCACAAATGGCATGCTCCTACAGGGCCTCAAGCCTAGGATCTCCGTCAAGGAGAGGCCAATGGGCCACCTGAGCCTATCGAACGGCTCGAGCATCTACCGGGAGGTGGGTTAAGAAGTAGTGAAATGCCACATGAGGGCTCTACCGACCCCATCAGCGAATGATGGACCCAGATTTCACATGAACATACCCATTAGCGAGCTCATTGAGCACGACACTCGAACCATCGAGGCAAGTGTCGTCAACTCAGCCCCTCCGATTATGGAAACCGAGGATGGGGTAACATGCAAAAACACGGCCGACCCCTATCAGACCCTAAAGGGCTTGGGGGCTCGAGCCAGATCGAAAGACCGAGGTTCAAAGGCTGACCCACAAAGGGTCCGGAGCCGCCCCGTGTTGAATAAGAGTCAGGGGAGAAAATGCAGATGAGTCTCGGTGGCCTTTGCCCAACCCACATTAAGGCGGATAGGGTCATCTCAACCTTCTAGTTCAATCTAGCCCCTAGCCGAGCCTATAGAAACCCCATTGAGGGGGAATCTATTGGAAGGCGGGGCAAGGAGCAATGGAATGCCACCTGAGGGATTTGTCGACTCTGTCGCAAAGCAATGGGATCGGATTCCACCTGAACATCCCCATTAGCAAGCTCATGAAGCACGTCACTCAAGACATCGAGGCAAGTGACGTCTCCTTAACCCCTCCAGTTGCAAAAAACTGCTGATGGAGCGATAGTCACAAAATGAGCCAGCCCTTGACTAAATCCCAACCATGCGCGGGGGCTCGGGGAAGGCCGGACCAGCAATGAGACCGAACATACGGTCATGCAGCGATCGCTGAAATCCCAAGTAAGGGGAACGTGCGAATACAAAACATAAGTTCGCTTCCCTCGCTCCGATCTCCAGTGACATCCGACCCCAGCAACCACAAGGGGTTGGATCTCACTCGGGGGCTAATAAAGGTATGGGTACCTCCTTTCTTTTTTTTGAAAAAGTCATTACAGCAGACCTCTTCCTCGCACCAAGACTGGCGGCAAAGTTTGGGGGAACAGATTGGAAAGACCACAAAAGGACTACGCCCAAATGGCTATGGTAATTTCGCTCACCAGCACAATCAAAATTTCTCCTAAGCACCTCGGGCCCTACGGTCTTAACAAAAGAAAGGGTCGATCATGTAAATCTTTTTTCATTGCAAAAAGGGAAGAAGGTAAGATCAAACAAATAAAACAAAATTGCGAAACAAAAGCCACGAATCCATTTTCAGACACAAAAGAACCAACACTTGTTCACATATTACGGATAAATGTTTATCGAACTGATTCAACTAACTACTCCCGCAGAGGGAGAACCATTTCTTTCAGCCTATTTGCCAGGTTCCGCGCAAGGGGAGTCACCACCCTCTCCATCTCATCTAGCTCAACATCTTCATAGACAGACGTGAAGCCTTGGCTTATTACCTCCGAGTTTATCTCTTGATCATAATGGGAACGGGCAACAACGAAGGCCTGGGTGATCCCGACGTGAAAGGCGTCCTCCTCAAGTTGGCCTACCCGTGTCGTGATACCCGTGACACGAGCCATGAACGAGCTGGTTCCCTCTGGCTGCGCCACCCTTAGGGCGTCGATGACCACCCTGACAGTGGCTTGCAGAAGGTTGTGCTCGTCACTCTCGGTCTAAAGGATCCCTCACACTTTGGCGAGCTCCTTAACCAGCCTAGCCAAGACACTCTCGGCGTCCAACCTTCGACTCACCGGGACTCCAAGATCCACCTAGAGGGAGTTGACCACCTGACACGCCTCGTCATGCTCTCGAACGGCCCGATCGCGCTCCTCGCGGGCCGTGCCGTGCTCCAACCGAAGTCTTTCTTCGGTTCAGCGTAGCTCATCCCACTCCCCGCGTAACCGGGTGATCACCTCGGCGTCCTAGTCTGCCCTCTGCTGCAAGGCCGTGGACCTATCCTCGGCCTTCTGCTTGAGATCCCGCTCCGTCTCTAGCTCAGCTAGGACCTCGACAGCCCACTCATTGGCTGCAGCATCCTTTTGGAGTAGCTCGTCCCGCTCCTTTCGGATCCTAGTGGCCTCCTCCTCGTCCAGCTTCACCCTCGCCAACAAGTCCTCGAACATCCCATGGACCTCCTCCGCATCCCGATGCGCCTCAGCCACTTGCTGCTGGGTGGCAGCAAGCTACACGCCCACATCTCCTCACAACTGGGCCTCCTTGGTAAGGCAGTCCCATTCTGCCTTTTGCTCATGGAGGAATCGGGACTTGTTCTAGCTACGAGCAATGATACACTAAAAAGAAGACCGATATCAAAAATATGAAAACACAAAAATGCGTGAAGAAAGAAGAAAACAAGGGACAAGATCAAGCGGATACCTGGCTAGTAGGAACAAGGATTTCGTGCAAGGCACCACTGGCCTTGTTCAAGGCATTCATCACAGCTGAGAACCCGATGTCAAGATTTTCCCGCTCCAAGCTCTCGGCAGCATTGTCAAGCGAGAAAAGGGCTGATGTTGGGTCCTCGGCGGCCATCCGCTGGAGCGGTGGCTCCCCTCACGTGGGGGAGCGGCTACCCCCCAACAACAAGGCCGGGGGCGACCTCCTGTGGGTCCTTTCCACCACTACCATGATGCCCGAAGACCCTCCAGCCGTGTCCTCCTCCATCCGGCCTACCTTAGGCAATGTAGCCTAGGCCACCGGTGACGTGGATCACGCTGCTCCCTTGGACACCACCGTGGCTGCGTCCAACTATGCCTGGCTCATCGGGGTTAGGGACCCTCCGGCTGCGTCCTCCTCCGCCCGGCCCACGTCGGGCGCCGTCGCTTGGGCTGCCGGAGGCACAGATTGCGCCGCCACCTCGGACGCCACCATGGCCACGTCCGACTGTTCCTGGCTTGATGCGGTCATGGCCACCCCCACCGGTGACACCGGACCCCCGGCTGGTGGTGCCGCACCCACCATAGAAGATGCCGCCCGCTCGGCAACCACCGAGGGCACAGGCGCCACCACAGGCGCCGCTGGATTAGCCAACGAGGCCACATCGGGCAGCGCCATCCATCCCGCCTGAAGGGCAAGGCACTTCTTGGGCGCCGGCCCTAGAGGGTGGCCCCGTCGCAAGAATCTACAAAAGGGAAAAAGGCATAAGGTCAGAACAGAAAAATAAAAAGGGAAAAATGAGGGGAATCGATGACATACTCTGGCGCTTTCGGGCGGTGGGTATGTTTTGGGGACGAACCCCCAGACCCCTACTCCAACTCATGTGGGTGAGACCGTTTCGAGCCTGCCCCCTACTCCAAGGCAGGGGGGCTCATCTCCCTTGTCTCTAAGGGTGCGGCGACAGGGCCACTCCCCTCCATCGGCTCATGGGGCGCGTGAAAGCTCTAGTTTGGTTTTGATGAATTGATGAAACCCTAAGTGCTAACGTAGTTTATCAAGTGATCATGAGATAGGTAGCATATTCCAAGTGATGAAGCAAATGAAGATCATAGCATGATGGTGATGATACCATGGTGATAATCAAGTGCTTGGACTTGGAAAGAAGAAAGAGAAAAACAAAAAGCTCAAGGCAAAGGTATAAACAATAGGAGCTATTTTGTTTTGGTGATCAAGACACTTAGAGAGTGTGATCACATTTAGGTTTGATAGCCGTACTATTAAGAGGGGTGAAACTCGTATTGAAATGTGGTTGTCAAAGTGCCACTAGATGCTCTAACTCATTGCATATGCATTCAGGATCTATTGGAATGCTAACACCCTTGAAAATGTTTGTGAAAATATGCTAACACATGTGCACAAGGTGGTACATGTGGTGGTTGGCACATTTGAGCAAGGGTGAAGAAGTTAGAGGTGAAAAGGAGTTAGTCTTGCTGGTCACTAAGTGACCAGACGCAGGTCTGTGTAGGACCGGCGCGTCCGGTCAAGTGTGGTAGCGTAGACGCCGGTGTCGATCAATCGACCGGACGCTAGGTCATGGACTGACCAGACGCTAGCGAGGTGAGTCCGGTCCTGTTGTCGGACAGTGCTCAGAAGCTAGGGTTTTTGATCGGACGATGGAACGGTCCGGTCGTGCATGACCGGACACGTCTGATGGGCAAATGGCGTTTTTGGAACGTTACTCGAAACGACCGAGCGTTGGTGGTTCAGCGTCCGGTCAGTTATAGCGCAGCGTCCGGTAAACACAAGTTACCGTTAAAGTTGGGACACATGGCAGTCGTTGGGCGACCGGACGCTGAGGTCCAACGTCCGGTCAACTTAACCGGAGCGTCCGGTCAGCCCGCGTTGTGCCCAGTGAAGGGGTACAATGGCTCTATTTCGTGGGGGGCTTCTATTTAAGCCCCATGGCCGGTTGAAGCTCACACCTTTGGCAATTTTCATTGACATAGCAACCTTATGAGCTTAGCCAACGCCCTCCCACTCATCTCCATCATTGATTCATCATCTTTGTGAGATTGGGAGTGAATCCAAGTGCATTGCTTGAGTGATTGCATCCAGAGGCACTTGGTGTTCGTGTTTCGCTGTGGATTTCGCTTGTTACTCTTGGTGGTTGCCGCCACCTAGATGGCTTGGAGCAGCGAAGATCATCGAGCGGAGGTTGGTGATTGTCTCTAGCTCCGACCGTGGTGATTATGAGGGGTTCTTGACCTTTCCCCGACGGAGAGCCAAAAGGTACTCTAGTGGATTGCTCGTGGCTTGTGTGATCCTCATCTTGTGTTGGTTGTGTGGCACCCTATTGAGGGTTTGGCGTGTGAAGCCAATTAGCGCGTGAACCTCCAAGTGAGTGAATCACCACAATGAGGACTAGCTTGCCAGCAAGTAAGTGAACCTCAGTAAAAAATCATTGTGCTCATCATTAATTCCGAGGTGATTGGTATTCATTGTTATTCATTCTTGTCGTTGATTGGTTCCTTTATCTACACGGCGGTATAACCTTCTTGATCACTCTCATTACATTACCGCAAACTAGTTGTCAAGCTCTTTAGTGTACCTAGTTATGAGAGCTTGCTTGCTTGGTTGGTGTGGCTCTTTAGTTAGCTTTTGAGAGCACAATAACATAGAGTAGCATCATAGCTATTGTGTGAATAGATACTATCTAACCTAGAATTATGGTAGGTGGCTTGCTTTTTGAGTAGGCTAGCGCAACACTTGCTTCGCCTCATAATTATCTAACTACTTTGTTAAGTGTTGTTGTAGAAATTTTATTAGACTATTCACCCCCCTCTAGCCATTAGGACCTTTCAAGTGGTATCAGAGCTGAGGTCACCGTGATTTGAGGCTTAACAACCTTCGGTGTAAAAATAGCTCAAATCAACAACACCAAGAAGCCACCCCAATTTGATGGCACAAATTATCCTTATTGAAAGTCAAAGATGACCACACACATCAAGTCAATCAATACAAAGGTGTGGAAGGTGGTAGAAACCAAAATTGAGATTGAAGATCCGGAGAATCCCACCACGGCCGAAGAAGTGCTTCTTCAAAACAATGACATTGCTCTAAGTGCCATTTATGATGCAATTGATGAAAGAACATTTGAGCAAATCAAGAATATTGAGATGGCATATAAAGCTTGGAAGAAGTTGGAAGAATCATTTGAGGGCACCCAAGCCGTAAAGGGTGCTAAGGCATATATCCTCAAAGAGAAGTTTGCAAGCTTCAAGATGAAGGAGGATGAGAGTGTGCCGAAAATGTTCCATAGACTTCAAGTGCTTGTCAATGATCTCAAAGCACTTGGAGAAGAGGTGAAGGACAAGGACTTTTCTCATAAGTTCTTGAGATGCTTACCTTCAAGATTTGGTACATTGGTCACCATTCTAGTGAGAAGCGGTTTGGACACCATGACACCAAGCCAAGTATTGGGAGATATAATTACCGATGATACTTATAGAGATGATGATGAGAAGGAAGAAAAGAAGGAGAAGAAAGATGAGAAGAAGGATGACAAGAAGAAGAGCATGGCATTCAAAGCCACATCATACAAGGGCAAAGCTAAGCAAGAGACATCAAGTGAAGAAGATGAATCTTGGGATGATGATGATGATGAGAAGATGGCTCTATTTGTCAAGAGATTTGGCAAGTTCATGGTGAAGAAGGGCTACCATGCTAGAAGAAAGAAGTCTTCATCTAAGAACAGAGAAGAGTCAAGAAGGTGCTTCAAATGTGGAAGCAAAGATCATCTTGTTGCTCAATGTCCATACAATAGCGACAATGATGATGACAACAAGAAGAACAAGAAGAAGGACAAGAAGGAAAAGAAAGAGAAGAAGGACAAGATGGCATTCAAGAAGAAGAAAGGTGGTTCATATGTAGTCACTTGGGATAGTGATGCTTCCTCAAGTGATGATGATGATGATAGTGATAATAACAAGACCACCAAGAAGAAGGTTCTTGCAAGCATTGCTATCAATGAGAAGCCTTCTCTCTTTGAATCTTCATCATGCTTCATGGCTAAGGCCACTAAGGTACAATCTTATGATGATGAAAGTGATGAAGAACATGATAATGAAAATGAACACGAAAATGAAAATGATAGTGATAGTGATAGTGATAATGATGAACCCACTAAAGATGAATTATTTGACATGCTAGAAGATGCTAAAGAACACTTTGACATCAAGAGAAGGGAATGCAAAAGCTTGCGTAAGGAACTAATAGCCCTTAAGCAAGCCTTTGATGAGCTCAATGCATCTCATGAGAGGCTAGAGGAAGCCAATGAGAAGCTTATCAAAGCTCACAAAAAGCTTGAAAAGGCTCATTCATCTTTGCTTGATGAGCAAAATAAAAAGAAGCATGTTGAAACTTGCAATGTAGGTTTAACTTGTGATATAATTGATGAATCACTATCTATGCCTATCATTGTTGCTCCTACTAACCCTTCTTGTAGCACCTCCACTTCTACCTCATCTAGTAGTGATGGTCTCACTTGTGATGTCTCACTAGTAGTTGAGAATGAGAACCTCAAAAAGGAGGTCAATAAGCTCACTCACACCTTAGCTAAAGCTTATGGTGGTGAGGACCGCTTGCTTATGTGCTTGGGTAGCCAAAGAGCCTCTCTCTACAAAGAGGGTTTAGGCTATACCCCCAAGAAAGGTAAAGCGACCTTCGCTCCTCACAAGACTAGTTTTGTGAAGAACAATGGTCGGTTTTGCAATATTTGCAAGCAAGTGGGTCATAAAGAACAAGAATGCAAAAACAAGAGCAAAAATGCTAATGTATCCTTTATAAAGCTTGATTCATGCTATATGCTTACTAAGGGTACAAATGGTGTGAAGGCTAAGTTCATTGGTAAACCATGGATGAGCTCAAAGAAGAAAGCCATTTGGGTATCAAAGAGCTTAGTGACTAACCTTCAAGGACCCAAGCAAGTTTGGGTACCTATAAGGAATTGATCTTCTTTTGTAGGTTAATTAGAAAGCCGGAGGAAGACATTGGGTTCTTGATAGTGGGTGCACTCAACACATGATCGGTGATGCAAGAATGTTCAACTCAATCAACACCAATGGCGATGATGGTTATGATAGTATCACATTTGGTGACAATGGCAAAGGCAAGGTCAAAGGGCTTGGTAAGATTGCAATATCCAATGACATGAGCATATCCAATGTTTTGCTAGTAGAGAGCTTGAACTTCAATTTGCTATCTGTGGCTCAATTATGTGATCTTGGATTCAAATGCATATTTGGGGTAGATGATGTAGAGATCATAAGTGTAGATGGCTCTAACTTGATCTTCAAAGGTTTTAGATATGAAAATCTATACTTGGTTGATTTCAATGCTAGTGAAGCTAAATTATCTACATGCTTGTTCACTAAGTCTAGCATGGGTTGGTTATGGCATAGAAGGCTTGGTCATTTTGGAATGAAACAATTGAATAGATTGGTTAAGCATAACTTGGTTAGAGGCTTGAAAGATGTTCTGTTTGAAAAGAATAAACTTTGTAGCTCTTGTCAAGCCAAAGAATAAACTTTGTAGCTCTTGTCAAGCCAGCAAACAAGTTGGAAACACCCATCCTAAGAAAAGCATGATGAGCACTAGTAAAGCATTTGAGTTATTGCACATGGATTTATTTGGGCCAACACAATACACTAGTATCGATGGAAATAAATATGGCTTTGTGATAGTGGATGACTACACTAGATACACATGGGTATTCTTTCTAGTGGACAAAAGTGATGTATTTGCAGCATTTAAATCATTTGTCAAAGGCATTCACAATGAGTTTGAAACAACCATCAAGAGAGTTAGAAGTGACAATGGTAGTAAGTTCAAGAACACTAGAATTGATGAGTTATGTGATGAATTTGGAATTAGACATCAATTCTCGGCCAAGTACACACCTCAATCAAATGACCTTGTTGAGAGGAAGAATAGAACACTCATTGATATGGCAAGGTCTATGCTTAGTGAGTACAATGTGAGTCAATCCTTTTGGGTCGAAGCTATCAACACGGCTTGCTATTGTAGCTACCGCCTCTATTGTCACCGATTGAAAGAAAAGACACCTTATGAGCTCTTGAATGGTAGAAAGCCCAACATTGCATATTTTCGGGTCTTTGGTTGCAAATGCTATATCTTGAAGAAAGGCACAAGATTGGGCAAGTTTGACAAGAAATGTGATGAAGGATTCCTACTTGGTTATTCCACTACAAGCAAAGCATATAGAGTTTGGAATTTGGATAGTTGTACTCTTGAGGAAGTTCATGATGTTGAATTTGATGAAACCAAGGGTTCACAAGTAGAGAATGAGAACTTGGAAGATGTTAGAGGCATTCAACTTTCAAATACCGTGAAAAACATGGATATTGGTGAATTAAGACCTAGGCAAGTTATGATGAAGATGATCAAGTGCAAGTGCTCTCCAACTCAAATGTGCAAGATGATACAAATCAAGTTACTGCAAATGGATCTCATGACAATGAACAAGATCAAGTGGATCCACGCGCCTCCCGCCCGGCTGTAGCCCACGGCTTTTGGAGCCCTTCCTTTCCCGGCGATGTCACGCCGAGCACGCATCGGCACGGTGCGGTGTGCGCACCGCCACACGATCCAATTGGCCGGGCACAATCATCACGTGTCAAGACAACAATAACATGCATGTAGCTACGACCGATGACGACTATTAAGACTGTAGCGAGAATACCGACGTGTGAGCGAGCTCCTCCTACTAGCTAGCTAGATCTGAGGGTATGGCCCTTGTTGCTCACTGCGTGCATCGATCCTAGCTAGTCTCCGAGAGATCGGATGGACGACAAGTGATGGTGGTGTGATAACAATCGGCCGGCAGCCACGAAGATTATCCAAGAACTGAACTGAATTGAATTGGATTGCACCGACGACATGATGCCTCTCAATTTCTCATCATGCCATGGCCGGCTCCACGCGAAGTATCGATCCATCACTGTATCAGCCCGCATTTCTGCACGCACGGGATAGTATTTTGAGACAAGTGTTAGAAATTCATATATAAGCTTAGGGTCCATAGCTCAAAAAAGGTATATTTATACTCCTCTATCTAATCTAATTTTGTTCATATTCTAACACAATGCTCACACAGATGCATCCTTATTCCTCACGCTGCATGGATATTGGCATATTGCTACTTTATTAGATGCATATTTAGGAGATTATTTTAGATCTTTTTCCTAATTCCATAATAATATATGTAGGTAATTTAGATGAAGGTTATGGATTACTTTTAATTATTTTATTTATTACGACAGAGGTGGTTAATTTAGATACATATCTAACCGGTTGTTTTAGAGTAATTTTAGAATCTATCTAGCCAACAACAGGTTGTTTTAGCCCCTCCGAACAACCAGATTTTTTCAATGCACTTACACTGTCTTATAGATATATTTACACCGTCTTATTATTATATTTACAATGATCTCTTCAGTGTAATTTATTAGACATAGTGATGTAATTTGGGGATAATACAAATATATGTCAAAATTTTCAGAAAAAAATACAAATTATTTCTATGAATTGCAGATATCAAATAATATATGCCAAATTATTCACAAATTGTTCAAAAATTTCAGAACAAATTACAAACTTTTTACAAATTCCAGTGGGACCCACACTCCCCAACCTTATCCTTTCCCTTCCCTTCCCTTCCGGCCTTCCCTGAGCCGCACTGTTGCCACGCTCGACCTCCTCATCTCCGGTCGCCGGCCCCGCGCCCTCACCCTCTTCGTCACCGGCCTCCAGCTTCGCGCCGCGTCCACCATGGCTGCGTGTCTACCATGGCTGTAGCCGCGAGCTCTGAGTCCAGCCTTGCGCGCGCCATCGCCAACCACGCCTGCTGCCTCACCGGCCGCGCCCCCCTGCTGGCCACACCACCTGCCCGAGCAATCCACGCCCGATCTGACGGCCAAAACACCCGGTTGACAGAGCCTCCCAAAACAACCAGATATGGGTTAGCAATTCCGTAATTTTATAATGACAGCAGTGGTGAAAGCTCTAGTTTGGTTTTGGTGAATTGATGAAACCCTAAGTGCTAACCTTGTTTATCAAGTGATTATGACATAGCTAGCACATTTCAAGTGGCGAAGCAAATAAAGATCATGACATGATGATGGTGATGCCATGGTGATGATCAAGTGCTTGGACTTGAAAAGAAGAAATAGAAAAACAAAAAGGCTCAAGGTAAAGGTATAAATGGTAGGAGCCATTTTGTTTTGGTGATCGAGACAATTAGTGAGTGTGATCACATTTAGGATTGATAGCCGTACTATTAAGAGGGATGAAACTCGTATCGAGATACGGTTATCAAAGTGCCACTAGATGCCCTAACTCATTGCATATGCATTTAGGATCTAGTGGAGTGCTAACACCCTTGAAAATGTTTATGAAAATATGCTAACACATGTGCACAAGGTGATACACTAGGTGGTTAGCATATTTGAGCAAGGGTTAGAAACTTCACTGACAGAGTGCGGACAGTCCGACGGTGCCACCGGCGCCCTAGACAGAAAAGACGGAGGTCACTGTAAGTGACCAGACGCTGGTCTCAGAAAGACCAGCTCGTCCGAAGACGCTGGCATCGGTCTCTGACCGGACGCTGGGTCACTTAGTGACCGGACGCTAGAGGGCTGCGTCCGGTCCTGCTGACGTGGCAGTGCACAGAGGAGACGCCGAGTGACCGGACGCTGGGTGCGTCCGGTCGAGCATGACCGGACACGTCCGGTCGTGAAAAATCGTTTCTGGATGCTTACTAGAAACGATCAGACGCTGGGGTTCAGCGTCCGGTCACTTTGAGTTGCTGCGTCCGGTCATCACATGACCATTGAGATCGAGCGCTCAGTATTTGAAGAGAGGGGACACGTGGCACGCATCGCGTGACCGAAAGCTGAGGTCCAGCGTCTGGTCGATATGACCGGAGTGTCCGGTCACTCCGTGTTGTGCCCAGTGAAGGGGTACAACGACTCTATTTTGTGGGGGCTTCTATTTAAGCCCCATGGCCAGCTCAGGCTCACTCTCTTGGCCATTTGCATTGACATAGCAACCTTGTGAGCTTAGCCAAAGCCCTCCCACTCATCTCCATCATTGATTCATCATCCTTGTGAGATTGGGAGAGAATCCAAGTGCATTGCTTGAGTATTTGCATCTAGAGGCACTTGGTGTTCGTGTTTTGCTGTGGGATTCATTTGTTACTCTTGGTGGTTGCCGTCACCTAGATGGCTTGGAGCAGCGAGGATCGTCGAGCGGAGGTTGGTGATTGTCTCCGGCTCCGATCGTGGTGATTGTGAGGGGTTCTTGACCTTTCCCCGGTGGAGAGCCAAAAGGTACTCTAGTGAATTGCTCATGGCTTGTGTGATCCTCATCTTGTGTTGGTTGTGCGGCACCCTATTGAGGGTTTGGCGTGTGATGCCAATTAACACATGAACCTCCAAGTGAGTGAATCACCACAATGAGGACTAGCTTGCCGGCAAGCAAGTGAACCTCGACAAAAAATCATTGTGTTCATCATTTGATTCCAAGGTGATTGGTCTTCATTGATATTGATTCTTGTGATTGATTGGTTCACTCCTCGACACGACGGTATAACTATCTTACTCTCTCCCTTTACATTATCGCAAACTAGTTACCAAGCTCTTTAGTGTAGCTAGTTGTGAGAGCTTATTAGTTTGGTTAGTGTAGCTCTTTAGTTAGTCTTTGAGAGCACACTAACTTAGTGTAGTGTCATAGCTATTGTGTGGATAGAAACTATATAAACTAGAATTGTGGTAGGTGGCTTGCAATTTTAGTAGGCTAGAACAACACTTGCTTCGCCTCATAATTATCTATTTGGTTTGTTAAGTGTTGTTGTAGAAATTTTTATTAGGCTATTCACCCCCCTCTAGCCATTAGGACCTTTCAAGTGGTATCAGAGCCGATGTCACCGTGATTTGAGGCTTAACAACCTTCGGTGTAAAAATGGCTCAAATCAATAACACCAAGAATCCACCCCAATTTGATGGCACAAATTATCCGTATTGGAAATAAAAAATGACCACACATATCAAGTCAATCAATAGAAAAGTGTGGAAGGTGGTAGAAACCAAAACTGAGATTGGTGATCCGAAGAATCCCACCACGCCCAAAGAAGTGCTTCTCCAAAACAATGACATTGCTCTAAGTGCCATTCATGATGCAATTGATGAGAGTACATTTGAGCAAATCAAGAATATTGAGATGGCTCATGAGGCTTGGAAGAAGTTGGAAGAATCATTTGAAGGCACTCAAGCCATGAAGGGTGCAAAGGCATATATTCTCAAAGAGAAGTTTGCAAGCTTCAAGCTTCAAGATGAAGGAGGATGAGAGTGTGTCGGAGATGTTCCATAGGCTTCAAGTGCTTGTCAATGATCTCAAAGCACTTGGAGAAGAGGTGAAGGACAAGGACTTCTCCCACAAGTTCTTGAGATGTTTGCCTTCAAGATTTGGCACATTGGTCACTATTCTAGTGAGGAGTGGTTTGGGCACCATGACACAAAACCAAGTGTTGGGAGATATAATGACCGATGATACATATAGAGATGATGATGAGAAGGAAGAAAAGAAGGAAAATAAAGATGAGAAGAAGGATGAGAAAGAGAAGAGCGTGGCATTCAAGGCCACATCATCCAAGGGCAAGGCAAACCAAGATACATCAAGTGAAGATGATGGTTCATGGGATGATGATGATGATGAGAAGATGGCTCTTTTTGTCAAGAAATTTGGCAAGTTCATGATGAAGAAAGGGTACCATGCTAGAAGAAAGAAATCTTCATCCAAGAACAAGGAAGAGTTAAGAAGGTGCTTCAAATGTGGAAGCAAAGATCATCTTGTTGCTCAATATCCATACAATAGCGACAATGATGATGACAACAAGAAGAACAAGAAGAAGGACAAGAAGGAAAAGAAAGAGAAGAAGGACAAGGTGACCTTCAAGAACAAGAAGGGTGGTTCATATGTGGTCACTTGGGATAGTGATGCTTCCTCAAGTGATGATGATGATGATAGTGATGATGACAAGACCACCAAGAAGGCACTTGCAAGCATTGCAATCAATGAGAAGCCTTTTTCTCTTCGACACTCCATCATGCTTCATGGCTAAGGCCACTAAGGTATAAAATTGTGATGATGAAAGTGATGAGGAACATGATAATAAAAATGATAGTGATAGTGATGATGATGAACCTACTAAAGATGAATTATTTGACATGTTAGAAGATGCCAAAGAACACTTTAACATTAAGAGAAGTGAATGCAAGAGCTTGAATAAGGAGGTAAAAGCCCTTAAGCAAGCCCTTGATGAGCTCAAAGCAACTCATGAGAGGCTAGAGGAAGCCCATAAGAAGCTTGGCAAGGCTCACAAAAAGCTTGAAAAGGCTCATTCCTCTTTGCTTAATGAGCAAGATAAAAAGAAGCATGTTGAGACTTGTGATTTAGGTTTAACTTGTGATACAATTGATGAATCATTATCTATGCCTATCATTGTTGCTCCCACTAACCCTTCTTGTAGTACTTCTACTTCCACCTCATCTAGTAGTGATGGTCTCACTTGTGATGCCTCACTAATGGTTGAGAATGAGAACCTCAAGAAGGAGGTCAATACGCTCACTCACACCTTGGCTAAGGCCTATGGTGGTGAGGACCGCTTGCTTATGTGCTTGGGTAGCCAAAGAGCTTCTCTCTATAAAGAGAGATTGGGCTATACCCCTAAGAAAGGCAAGGCGGCCTTTGCTCCTCACAAGACTAGTTTTGTGAAGAATAATGGTCGGTTTTACACTAGTTGCAAGCAAGTTGGTCATAAAGAGCTTGAATGCAAAAACAAGAGCAAAAATGCTAATGTATCCTCCATTAAGCTTGATTCTTTCTATATGCTTACCAAGGGTACAGATGGTGTAAAGGCTAAGTTCATTAGTTAACCATGGATGGGCTCAAAGAAGAAAGCCATTTGGGTACCAAAGAGCTTAGTAACTAACCTTCAAGGACCCAAGCAAGTTTGGGGACCTAAAAAGAATTGATCTTCTTTTGTAGGTCAATTACAAAGCTAGAGGAAGGCATTGGGTTCTTGATAGTGGGTGCACTCAACACATGACCGGTGATGCAAGAATGTTCAACTCAATCAACACCAATGGCAATGATGGTTATGATAGTATCACATTTGGTGACAATGGCAAAGCCAAGGTCAAAGGGCTTGGTAAGATTGCCATATCCAATGACATGAGCATTTCCAATGTGTTGCTAGTAGAGAGCTTGAACTTCAATTTGCTATCCGTGGCTCAATTGTGTGATCTTGGATTCAAATGCATATTTAGGGTAGATGATGTAGAGATCATAAGTGTAGATGGCTCTAACTTGATCTTCAAAGGCTTTAGATATGAAAATCTATACTTAGTTGATTTCAATGCTAGTGAAGCTAAATTGTCCACATGTTTGTTCACTAAGTCTAGCATGGGTTGGTTATGGCATAGAAGGCTTGGTCATGTTGGAATGAAACAATTGAATATATTGGTTAAGCATGACTTGGTTAGAGGCTTGAAAGATGTTGTGTTTGAAAAGGATAAGCTTTGTAGCTCTTGTCAAGCCGGAAAACAAGTTGGAAACACCCATCCTAAGAAAAGCATGATGAGCACTAGTAAAGCATTTGAGTTACTACATATGGACTTGTTTGGACCAACACAGTACACTAGCATTGGTGGAAATAAATATGGCTTTGTGATAGTGGATGATTATACTAGATACACATGGGTATTCTTTCTAGTGGACAAAAGTGATGTGTTTGCAACATTCAAATCATTTGTCAAGGGCATTCACAATGAGTTTGAAACAAGCATCAAGAAAGTAAGAAGTGACATTGATAGTGAGTTCAAGAACACTAGAATTGATGAGTTGTGTGATGAATTTGGAATTAGACATCAATTCTCGGCCAAGTACACTCCACAATCAAATGGCCTTGTTGAGAGAAAGAATAGAACACTCATTGATATGGCAAGGTCTATGCTTAGTGAGTACAATATGAGTCAATCTTTTTGGGACGAAGCTATCAACACGGCTTGCTATTGTAGCAACCGCTTCTATTGTCACCCATTGAAAGAGAAGACACCATATGAGCTCTTGAATGGTAGAAAGCCCAACATTGCATATTTTTGGGTCTTTGGTTGTAAATGCTATATCTTGAAGAAAGGCACTAGATTAGGCAAGTTTGACAAGAAATATGATGAAGGATTCTTACTTGGTTATTCCACTACAAGCAAAGCATATAGAGTTTGGAATTTAGATAGTGGTACTCTTGAGGAAGTTCATGATGTTGAATTTGATGAAACCAAGGGTTCACAAGTAGAGAATGAGAACTTGGAAGATGTTAGAGGCATTCAACTTTCAAATGCCATGAAGAACATGGATGTTGGTGAATTGAGGCCTAGGCCAGTGAATGATGATGAAGATGATCAAGTGCAAGTGCTATCTAACTCAAATGTGCAAGATGATACAAATCAAGCTAGTACAAGTGGTTCTCAAGACAATGAACAAGATCAAGTGGCTAGTACATCATCTCAACCCAATGATCAAGCAAGTGCAAGCAATCAAGTTCTAATACTCCAACCAACCATTATTACA
Organism: Miscanthus floridulus; assembly: GCF_019320115.1. NCBI lineage: Eukaryota > Viridiplantae > Streptophyta > Magnoliopsida > Poales > Poaceae > Miscanthus > Miscanthus floridulus. The sequence continues at coordinate 82,771,207 of NC_089592.1, read as the reverse complement.
AGGGATCATCCATTGGACACTATCATTGGTGATATTTGAAGATGTGTGCAAACTAGATCAAGATTGGCTTCATTTTGTGAGCATTTCTCATTTGTGTCATCTATTGAACCAAAGAAGATAGATGAAGCATTGAAGGATGTTGATTGGGGTAAATGCTATGCATTAAGAATTGAATAACTTCATAAGAAATCAAGTATGGGAATTAGTAGAGAGACCAAAGGGACACAATGTAATTAGAACCAAATAGGTCTTTAGAAACAAGCAAGATTAAGATGGGATAGTAATAAGGAACAAAGCAAGATTGGTAGCACAAGGCTATACACAAGTTGAAGGTCTTGACTTTGGAGAAACATATGCCCCAGTTGCTAGATTGGAAGCAATTAGAATCTTGCTAGCCTATGCTTGTGCCCACAACATCAAGCTCTATCAAATGGATGTTAAGAGTGCATTTCTCAATGGTTACATCAATGAAGAAGTATATGTTGAGCAACCTCCCGGTTTTGAAGATGACAAGAAGCCCGACCATGTGTACAAGTTGAAGAAGGCATTGCATGGTTTGAAGCAAGCACCTAGAGCATGGTATGAGAGATTGAGGGACTTCCTACTCTCTAAAGGGTTTATGATGGGCAAGACTGACACCACTCTTTTCATCAAGAAGATTGGAAAAGATTTATTTGTGTTGCAAATCTATGTTGATGACATCATATTTGGATCAACAAATCAAGACTTTGTGATGAGTTTGGAAAGATGATGGCTAGTGAGTTTGATATGTCCATGATTAGAGAGTTAAGTTACTTCCTTGGTCTTCAAATCAAGCAATTAAAGAATAGTACATTTGTGCGTCAAGGCAAGTATATCAAGGACATGATCAAGAAGTCTGGCATGAGTGATAGTAAAGCCATTAGAACACCAATGGGAACAAATGGTAACTTAGATAGTGATGCAAGTGGAAATATGGTGGATCAAAAATTATATCGGTCCATGATTGGAAGCCTACTCTATGTGACTGCATCAAGGCCGGATGTCATGTTTAATGTATGCATGTGTGCAAGATTTCAAGTCTCACCAAGAGAAAGTCATTTAAAGGCTACTAAGAGAATATTGAAGTACTTGAAGCATACACCAAATGTTGGTTTGTGGTATCCCAAAGGAGCAAAGTTTGAGCTAGTTGGTTATTCCGACTCGAATTATGCGGGATGCAAGGTTGAAAGGAAAAGCACTTCGGGCACATGTCAATTATTAGGAAGATCACTTGTTTCATGGTCATCAAAGAAGCAAAATAGTGTTGCATTATCAACCGCCGAAGCCGAATACATATCCGTCGGTAGTTGTTGTGCACAAATACTTTGGATGAAAGCCACTTTGAGTGACTTTGGAATCAAGTTCAAGAAAGTGCCATTGCTATGTGACAATGAGAGTGCAATCAAATTGACCAACAATCCAATTCAACATGCAAGAACAAAGCGCATTGATGTCCGCCACCATTTCATAAGAGATCACCAACAAAAAGGGGACATTTGCATTGAGAGTGTAGGCACCGAAGATCAACTTGTCGATATATTTACCAAGCCATTGGATGAGAAAAGGTTTTGCAAGCTAAGGAATGAGTTGAACATATTGGATTTCTCAAATATGTGTTGATGCACCCCCACTTATATGACATGCCTCTCCTTCGAGCAATCTAAGGTAAAAGTTGATTGGCATGACATACATCCTTGCTAAGGACATGTTTAGTGCATCTAGACATCTTTCACATTTAATAGGCTCATTCATGAAAAACAAATGAATTTGATGATTATATGGCACCACTATTGCTACTATGCTTATTTTTTATCTAGTGGTAGCATATGACATGTTTGTGGGCTTGTAAACCTAGTGTTTAATCTAGAAAATGAGCTCTAAGTGTTTAACTCGACATGGTACGAGATAACCCTTATTTGGAGGTGTGAAGAAACTTGTCCTTGGATCAAACCGAGTTAAATATCTTTGGTAAATGATCTAGATTGGACTAAATTTAGGAAAATGATCCTCACCCCATTGATTGACATTTATAATCTCAACCTATCTATATTTTGAACCTTTGCGGTCATTGATGACAAAGGGGGAGAAATAGTGTACAAAGATAGTGAAAAGACAACAAAAGGGAGAATTTGATATAGGGGGAGAAATATGACAAAGGAAAGGGATCAATTAAAACTTTGAGCACACAAGTAGGGGGAGCAAGCTCATGAACTTGTATGGTGCATTTGAATGTGCATTTCATATGTTTGCTTGCATGGCACAAGTTTTAAATTTCAATATTCATGCTTGTGTGGTGTATGCTAGTTGTAGGTTTGAATGATGAAATGAAAATCTAGCATGCATAGGTTATCCAGTGATTTCATTTCCAAAGTGTTTCCAAGTGGTATCGAGCTAACCATGGTGCTAAGGATGGTATAATAGTGGACTCTGATTGGTATCATGCTTCAAAGGTCCATCTTTTATACCTTAGCATCATTGGGTAGACATTGTCTCCTATATTTCCTATCTAAGCATATGTGCAAGCTACAATCTAAACTCTTAGCATATATGTAGGGGGAGCAATTGCTACCATTTGGGTTTCATGAAACTTGTCCATATCCTTTTACACATGGTAAATATGCTTGGGCAAGCAACATGGATTCAATTGAATTTTAATCCATATCTTTATGAAAGGTGTTGACACCGTTTTTTTTGCACGTGTCAAAATGATCAGAGTGGGCTAATCGGCAGAGGAAAGTTACTGTGTACGCTGACAGCCGACGAAAATCAGCTTGTAAAGATGGTTGCCGATGAATGGTGGTGATCGATGGAAAGGTTGATTTAGACTCGGGCGTTGTCGATAAGGTTGTAGATGTTATTGTCGATGCCAATGAGGGAAGGTTTGAAGACTACTGCCGATGAAACAGGAAGTGTGCCGATGGAAAGGAGGTCGATGAGATTTCTATCGTAATTGAGGCGGACAGGGAAATAGATAGGAGTTGATTTCCTTTTCTATATTTGTTAGAGTATGATTCATGTAAGAGTCACGTGTTTCCTTAGATATGGGCTTAGTGTCCTAGTTGTGTTTGGTTATGTCTCTTTAGATCAGGGTATAAATATGGAGTGAGGAGCAATGTAATAGAGGATATATCAATCAATATCAAAACCAATTTTTACTCCTATTTGCATCTACTTACTTTTCGGCGACTTCGTCAATTTGCATATTTTTCCTTTTTACGAGTTCTCATTGATTCGGCGAGTTGCATAGCTTCAGTGTGACCTTTGGCGATTCTCGAGTTCCGCGTGAGTACCTCTTGGCCGTGACTTCCGGGCGTATCGCTGTTGTCAGGACCAAAGTGCTCGTATCTTCATCCTTGTCGATTAACAGGTCAAATCGACTGGCACGCTTTGGATATCGATTCGGGTATTAGCCCTTTGTGTTTGCAGGTCCACTTTTGCATCAACACATCTTTTGGCACGCCCGGTGGGACTAATCAATCCGATCAATATGTTCAATTCCGAGATTAATTCAGAGAACATTATCGCGGTATCAGAAGAAGATCTTAAGGAAGAGCAGAGGCAAGCTATGGAAAAAGTTGTAGAAGAATACAAGCAGCTTTGTCTGAAATCGTTTAGCCTGAACAAGAGTGGACAAGTCATCCAGAAGCAAGATTTGCCGTTGCCTCGGCAGGTTACCTTTGACTCCAATCCTGGTAAACTTCAAGAGATGGTTAATTCTGCAGTAAATCATGCTTTGATTAATCATTCCAATGTGCTGTCCAATACTATTCATAATGCTGTGGTTCGAACTCTCAAAGAAGGACAAGCGGCACCGCATTACGTTGGGCCTGCCTATCACCAACCAGAGCTGGCATCTGTCAATACTCCATCGGCTCCCTCGGCCGTTGTGGGTACAGAAGTTACTTCCCCTCCAGTATCGGCAGGCTTACCTAATATTCAATCTACACCGATACGATCAGATTCGGTACTACCAGGACGAATTCAGCTTAATACAGATCTATCGGCATCAGCTATGTCAGGCCCTGTGTCTCAGAATAGCCAGATTCCTACTAATTGGTGGGGATATGGTATGCCTCTGGAGTCATCTGCTTTCAATCCTGGGTTGCCTCAAGTGTTTGATGCAGTAGGAAAAGCTCCTATACCATCGGCTGTTTCGCCGATGGCTCAAGTGCCTCAATATGCCACAGCAACTACGGTGCAACCAACTCCAGGAGGTTTCCAGATGCCTTTGGTTCAAACACCCAATTCAAGTCCATCGGCAAGCTTACTGCCGATGCAGCAGAAAGCCCCTATTATGAGTCAAGCTGGGGTTCAGTTCATGCCTCAAGCTGGTTATAATTATCCAACAATGTCAGCAAATTACCAGCCATCGGTAAGTTTTGTACCGATGAGTTCTAATAATGGTTGGTCAGGACAGTTACCTGTTCAACATACAGTTCAGCAAAATCAGCAGGTTGCAGGGATTCAACAAGGTCATATGCAAGCTGGTTTCTAGAATCAAGCATCGACAGCTCAGTCGATGAATCCTTTCCAACAGGTTAATGGACCACAAGTAACGGCAAATATGCCGATTGCTGGAGATCGTGGGCCACAAAGATATGTGGAGGGATATCAGCAGGCACCTCCCATAGAAATTCAGCCAGTTCGTCAGCAGGAAGCTGATGCTTTTTGGGCCGATAAGATAGCAGAAATTATGAAGGATCAGTTTGGGATAAAGCCCAAGGTCAATACTTATTCTTATCGGACTCCATACCCTCCTGCATATGATTTAATTCCTCTCCCAAATCGGTACAAGGTACCAGATTTCACTAAATTCTCTGGGCAAGATGATACATCAATAATAGAACACGTCAATCGCTTCATTATTCAATGTGGAGAGGCAGCCAGCAGAGATGAATTAAGAGTTCGATTATTTTCATCATCTTTGTCTGGATCGGCATTTACATGGTTCATTTCATTACCACCAAATTCTATTATTACTTGGGTCGATCTAGAAAAACAATTTCATAAGTATTTCTTTGCTGAAATCCATGAAAAGAAGCTTACCGATTTACTAAAATTGAGACAGCGTAATGATGAATCGGTAGAGAGCTTTGTGCAAAGGCTACGAGATGTAAAAAATAAGTGCTACAGTCTGGTGCTGGATGATCGGCAGCTTGCCAATTTGGCTTTCCAAGGGTTATTGCCACATCTCAAAGACATATATGCTTCTCAGGAGTTTGAAAGCCTCAGTCATCTCGTGCAAAGGATCTCTGATCAAGATACTAGGGTTTTTGAACCTAAAAAGAATTGGAGTAAAAAAGTATCATTTGTTAAAGAAGTAGGAGATTCTGATTCTGATGAAGAACCAGTTATTGGCTTAGCTGAGTGGGTTAAGAATAAAAAGCCGATATCTTGTCCCTTTGGTCAAAAAGAGCCAGAAAAGTTTACCTTTGATATCACCAAGGCCGATAAGATATTTGATCTTCTGCTTCAAGAGGGCCAAATTAAGCTGTCACCTAATCATGTGATCCCATCGGCAGAAGAGTTGAAGAAGATCTTGTACTGCAAATGGCACAATGCAACTTCACACAGTACAAATGAGTGCAAGGTGTTCAGGCAACAGTTACAATCGGCTATTGAATCTGGGAGAATTAAGTTTGGTACTTCCAAGGCCCAGAAGCCGATGAAAATTGATCAACACCCTTTTCCAGCAAATATGTTGGAGGCCAAAGGGAAGACCAAGGTGTTGATGTCAGAGGCTGCTGAGAAAAACGCATCAGTAGATCCCCAACATCGGATAACTACCGATGATGCAAAAAGTAAGGGTTTGCTGGGAGAAAGCAGTAGTTCCAAAAATCCTCCTCGACCTAGCATTGTGATTACTCATCGAAGGCAGCAGGAGAGTTGGCGTCAGCGAAATGACCGATATCGACAACAGCAAGAAGAGAGACGTCGGGAAGAATGACATCGGCATAAAGATCATTGGAGGTGCCCATTTTTCATCCATTGTTGGGAAGAAGGTATTAAATTGCCAACTGTTGAAAATTGCCCTGAGTGCAATGGTTATTATAGAGTCAATCGGTCAGAAAGGAGGTTTCAACCTGGCAGTCAAGGTTTAGTTATCAATGAACCGATCAGAGGCAGAGCATCAGTGCATGATCGGCTGGGGGGCAGACCTAGTGTACATGAGAGGCTGGGTAAACGCGCTAGATATTTTCTAAGGAATCAAGAGGAGCTTGAGGAGATGGCAAACGCAAGAGTTCCCGATGAAGAAATATTTTATAGGGACCCCAATATACGCTGTGTAGAATCAACTAGGACCTGTTATCAGCCGGTTTGGAAAACCAAGTTTCCTCGATGGTGCCCGGAGGGTCTGACAAAGACACAGAGGAGGATGCAACGTGAGCATCAGGAGGATTTATACCGAGAGGAAAATTACTCCAATGAGAGATCTGGTCATCAGCAGTGGCAGGTAAAACACAAAAATAAGGGTTCATCGGCAGATGTTAATATGGTATTCATGTTGCCGACGGAGTTTTTGGCACTATCTGATAATGAGGAAGAAGTTGTTCTCTCTGATCAAGTAGCTCAGTTAACACTAGATCCAATGATGGTTGTTTTTGAAAAACCAACCGATAACGAGAGACAGCATCTTAAAGCTTTGTTTGTGAAAGGTAGAGTTGATGGGCAGCCTGTATCTAAGATACTCATTGACGGGGGGGCTGCGATTAATATTATGCCTTATGTGATGTATCGGAAACTTGGTAAAGGAGATCAAGACTTGACCAAAACCGATATGATGCTGAAGGATTTTGAAGGCAATGTGTCACCGGCTAAAGGGGCAGTATGCGTTGAATTGACCATCGGCAGCAAAACCTTGCCGACGACGTTCTTTGTTATTAATGGCAAGGGTGCATATAATCTGCTTCTAGGGAGGGATTGGATTCATGCTAATTGTTGTGTTCCTTCTACAATGCATCAATGCCTCGTACAGTGGATTAGGGATAAGATTGAGGTTGTTCCTGGTGATTCTTCTTATATCATCGCATCGGCAGAATCAGATACTTATGAGCGAACTAAATATATATCAGGAGAAGTTTGGGAAAAATAGTTCCTTAGAGTTGCTGACTATGAAGTTCCACTGATCCAAGCAGTCGGTTCTGAAGAAGAATTTTAATGGATAGGTTTGCCGATGATGGAAAATTAGGTCAAGGGTTCACATCGGCAAATGATTTAGTAGAAGTAGATATTGGTGATGGCGATAGGCCAAGACCTACTTTTATTAGTGCTAAGTAAGATTCCAAGTGTAAGCAGCAAATGACTGATTTGTTAAAAGAATATAAAGATTGTTTTGCTTGGGATTATACTGAGATGCCTGGATTAGACCGATCGATAGTTGAACATCGGTTACCTATCAAATGTGGATTTCGGCCACATCAGCAGCCAGCGCGCCGGTGCAACCCTAATATACTTCCTGACATTAAGGCCGAAATAACTAAATTAATTGAGGCAAAGTTTATTCGACAATGCCGATATGCAGAGTGGATCTCTAATGTGGTTCCTGTTTATAAGAAAAAAGGAAAACTTCGTGTTTGTATTGATTTCAGGAATCTCAACAAAGCCACACCGATGGATGGCTATCCAATGCCGATTGCTGATTTGTTGATTGATGCTGTAGCCGGACATCAAATTATCAGCTTCATGGATGGTAATGCAGGTTACAATCAAATATTCATGGCTGAAGAAGATATTCCCAAGACTGCTTTTAGATGTCCAGGTCATGTAGGGTTGTTTGAGTGGATAGTCATGACGTTTGGTTTGAAAAATGCCGGTGCTACTTATCAAAGAGCTATGAACTTTATTTTTCATGAATACATCGGCACATTAGTGGAGATCTACATTGATGATGTAGTGATTAAGTCTGGAGATATCACAAAACATCTAGCCGATCTACGAAAGATATTGGAGTGTACAAGGAAGTATGGATTGAAGATGAATCCTAGTAAATGTGCGTTTGGTGTATCGGCAGGTCAGTTCTTGGGTTTTATGGTGCATCAGCGGGGCATCAAAATCAGTAGGAAGTCTATTGATGCAATTAACAAGGTGGTTGCTCCTACCAAAAAAACTGAATTGCAATCTTTGATTGGTAAGATTAATTTCATCAGAAGATTCATATCTAATCTGTCGGGTAAGATCAAGGCTTTCAGTCCATTACTTAAATTGAAAGCCGATCAGGAATTTGTATGGGGAGCTGAGCAGCAGTTAGCCCTAGATGAAATTAAGAAATATTTAACAAATCCTCCGGTGCTAGTTCCACCTCAACACGGGAAACCTTTCAGGTTGTATTTGTCAACTGATGATACCGTTATCGGTTCAGCTCTTATTCAAGAATTTGAAGGGAAAGAACGTGTTATTTATTATTTGAGCAGAAGATTAGTGGATGCTGAAACAAGGTATTCGGCCATCGAAAAATTATGTCTGTGCTTATACTTTTCTTGTGTCAAATTAAGACATTATTTGTTATCTGCCGAATGTACGGTCATATGCAAAGACGATGTAGTCAAGTATATGTTGTCGATGCCGATATTAAGTGGTAGAATCGGCAAGTGGATTTTAGCATTATCAGAATTTGAACTACGTTACGAATCGACTAAGGCAGTTAAGGGGCAGGTTATGGCTGATTTTGTCACTCAGCATTGTAATGCAGTGGACTCTCTGGAGGTTGCTCCTTGGACACTTTTCTTCGATGGGTCCACATGTGGTGAAGGAGCGGGTATCGGCATTGTGTTGATTTCACCTCAAGGAAGGAAGTATGAGTTTTCATCACCGATTGTTGCTACATCGACAAACAATCAGGCTGAATACCAAGCCTTGATAAAAGGGTTAGAATTGCTGAAGGAGATACGTGCCGATGCTGTTAAAATCTTTGGTGATTCTATGCTAGTTATAAATCAATTGGCTGGGATTTATGAATGCCGAAGTGAAGTTTTAATTTCGTATTATGAAAAATGTTTGCAATTGTTGAAAGGGTTTAGAGATTTTCGTCTTGAACACATTTCTCGACTGCATAATGAGGAGGCTAATCGACTAGCTCAGCATGCTTCAGGGTATCAGCCTATTCAGGAAGTGCTAACATCGGCAGTTGATACCGATGACTGGAGGAAGGAGATTGTCGATTATTTAAAGGATCCATATAAAAAGGTTGAAAGACGTATAAGGTTCCAAGCTACCAAGTATGTGCTCCTCGATGATGAATTATATTATCAAACTATAGATGGAGTTTTACTTAGATGTGTTAGCAGTGATGAATCAAAAAGCTTGATGGGTGAAATTCATGAAGGAGTGTGTGGGGGCGCATCAATCGGCTTTCAAAATGAAGTGGATGATCAGAAGAAATGGATACTATTGGCCGACTATTCTTGAAGATTGTTTTAAATATTTTAAAGGGTGTCAGGGGTGTCAAAAGTTTGGTAATATTCAAAGAGCGCCTGCATCGGCTATGAACCCTATAATCAAGCCTTGGCCGTTCCGGGGATGGGCTATCGATCTCATCGGTCAGATTTATCCGCCATCGAGCAAAGGACATAAATTTATTTTGGTTGCTACCGATTATTTCACAAAATGGGTTGAGGCAATTCCTTTAAAAAAGATGACATCGGCTAATATGATCGATTTTGTGAAAGAGCATATTGTTTACCGATTTGGTATTCCTCAGACTATCACTACCGATCAGGGTACTATGTTTACATCGGGAGAATTTGATGAGTTTGCTGTAGGTATGGGAATTAAAGTTTTAAATTCTTCTCCATATTATGCTCAAGCTAATGGTCAAGCTGAGGCTTCTAACAAAGGGATCATCAAACTCATTAAGTGCAAAATTGAAGAAAATCCTAGGAGGTGGCATACAGTATTAAATGAAGCCTTGTGGTCATATCGGATGTCATATCATGGTGCAACCAAAGTAACGCCTTATCAGTTAGTATATGGACACGATGCAGTATTGCCTTGGGAAATTAAAATTGGCTCTAGGCGAATACATTCTCAAAATCAGCTGACAGCCGATGATTATGATACTCTTATGAAGGATGAGTTGGAAGATGTGGCGGGTCATCGGTTAAGGGCTTTAGTTAGCATCGAAGAAAATAAGAAAAGAGTAGCTAGATGGTATGACAAGAAGGTGAAGGTAAAGGAGTTTGCCGATGGAGATCTGGTCTGGAAATTGATTTTACCGATTGGGACTAAAAGTTCAAAGTTTGGAAAGTGGTCTCCTAATTGGGAAGGTCCATATCGGATAAATCAGTCTTTTCCTGGTAACGCATATATTCTAGAAACCCTCGAAGGGGTTGTGTTTCCCAGAGCATTAAATGGAAAATATTTAAAGAAATATTGCCCTAGTATCTGGATGGATGCATAAAAGTATAAGTGCCGATAACAGTTCTATCGGCTAGAATTATGCAAGGGTGTCAATGTCTCATAAAGTGCCGATGCAATAAACAAGATTTACAAGTTTAACAAGGATTGAATAGCTAATATCACACGCAGGCGAATCTGGTCGGCTTCCTCCATTTCTTTGATGTCTTCATCGGCAGCACCCTCCACAGGCTTGAGTTTTTTCTTCATGGCCAAAGCTTTGCGAGCCTGGATGTCTCTTTCTTGCTGAAGGGCCTTGATGGCATTGGGTAGCTGGCTTTCTTCTTGTTGAGCATGAGTTAAGGCTGCCTCGACTTCTTTCAATTCAGCCAATAGAGCCATCTTCTTTGCCGATAAATCTAAGATTTTCTGCTTAAGTTCAGTGCCCGAAGTCTGCAAGTTGCCGATGCCCTTGTGCTTCTCATCGGCAATTTGTTTCAGTTGTAGCATCTCTTCTTTGAGTTGAGCTTGAGCTGCTCTATCGGCAATGCGTTGAGCAGCCCGTTGATATTGCGGTTGACGGCTTTCTAAATGGGCTGCTGGGAAGAGTACTTCTTCAACATTGGCAGGGACCTGGCCATGGATTGTTTTGAAAATTGCCTTTGCGGGGTCCGAGTCATCTACCAGTTGGGCGGTATCCTGCTGTAGCAAGTTCAGGAGAGCTTCCAACTTAGACTTAATTTCTGCCGATATTGTTCCCAGTGCAAGGGAAGAACTTGTTTCCTCTCCATCATCGTCAGAAATGTCAATGGCGAAGGAAAATAGGCTGTTTGGGGAGTCTTGTTCCTGAGGAAAAGAAAAAGAGGTCAATTAAGGATAAGTATGAATATTATAAATCGACTAGGTCAATCGGCTTACCTGTTTTAAGGCAATTTCCTGTGCTTGGCTGGAGGAAGCGGCCTGGAGTATGCCGTGTGGAGGATCGGTTGAGACTGCCGATGGGATATCCTCTGTGGCCTCATCGGTGGTTGGCTCTTGGGGTATGATGACCGATGGTATGTCCCATACAGGAGGATTAACTGCTTGCTCAGTTGCGACGACTGATTCTGGCTGGATTGCAGACATTGGGGCAGATGTGGGGATCGGCATGGACTTCTGTCATTTTGGCTGTGCCTCGGCATCTGTTAAGGCTTTGCGTTTTGCTTGGGCCTCAGCAACGGTTGGCTGGGGGGCATCGGCACTTGTTGGTTGTGGAGCTTGGACATCCGGTACGCTTGCCGATGTACCCATTTGTTGCTGCAAAACAAGTGTAAGGTATAATATTTAACAGATGAAATGTAAAATCGAAGGAATACCTCTGAAGGTTTGTCAGAAGTAGTGGTGCTTGATGTCGGAGGAATTGCCGATGACGATCCAGCAGTGGCTCTTACACCCTGATGATTAATGTTAATACAGTTTGTGATCGGTGTGAGTAGAAATAAACAGGGTTGTTACCTTGAATGCCTTGATTAGGGTTGTAGCAGCAGCCGATGGAGTGGCCCTAGCTGTAGCCAATTTGGGCTTGGAGGTGATGGTCTTGGCACGGGTCTTCTGGTGAGTCAAAGTGGCTAAGGTAGGGGCATTGTAGCCGATCGGTGATATCGGGGAAACAGGCTGAAGATCGAAGGGTTTCCCACTTTTACTCATAGATGGTGCTGGGTTGTTAGCCTGTCATGAGAAAGTTAGTTACCGATATATAAAAGGAAAAAGCAGAAGGGAGTTAAAAGAAACTTACTGCGTCGTCAGGGATGGCATATTCAGGGTCGATCATGTGCCGATATGTGTGAGCAGATGTTGCAAACAGTTGTTCCTTCCACTCTCGCCACCATTGCTTATATGACTCGGTGATGAAAGATACTGGCGTCCAGGTGGATATATCAACATCTGCAGTATCAGCATCGGGGGAGAGTCGCACTACCTTGTTCCAATCTGTTCCGCAGGTGATTGTTTCTCTGGGTTTGATCACATCGGCAAAACAAAGTTTGATTGGCAGTTGCCCGAAAGCCAATTGATGGGATACTGCCGATGGGTTGTAAAATTCATACGTGATGTTGGTGTTTTTCCCGCTACCAAATGTATTTACTGGAATTGACCTGGGAGTAATGATGGCCATCATGAGTTCATTATCCTGATTCAGAGTGTCATCGGCAAAGTTGAAAAGAAGGGGGAATCTGTTTTCTTCGTCAATATAAGGTACCCAGGCCCTATGATCACGAGAAAGACCATTGTAGAAGCTTTGGAAGAATCTGCCAATCTGGTCTTCATTGGCCTCTGTTCCAGGAAGGACAATTATGGCTTCACCAAAATTGAGGGGTGAGCGTGTTGCCGATTCCTCGTCCCCAAGCACATGGTCTTCAGCAATTTCTCGTGGGAATTGTTGGGCAAAGAAGTCCCATTGCAAATGTTTGTGCATATGGGCATTCAGCCACTTGATGAAGAAGATGATAAGTGGAGCTCAGAAGGTATTGGCCAAGAGGGAACCTTACACCATTAGCCAAAAGTTCAGCTGCGGGGAGGAAGGCGTTGGTTGGTCCTACTGATCGACCATAGAAGATAAATTTTTCTAACCACATATTCAAGAATATGGCATGTTCCCTCTAGTTAACTGCCCCGATCTTCTGGTATTCTTGAATGTATCCTGTCCAACCGCCGATGTTGCGGATATTCACCCTATATTCAGATTTTCTGCCATAGATGGAGCCTTCATCGGCAGTTGAAATATCCAAGCCAGTGAGCATGTGGACATCGGCAAGTGTGGGAGTAGCTGGGCCATGTCCAAACATAAAAGTGTTTGTTGTGTCTGACCAGAAGTAAGCAGCTACAATCATCATTGACTCATTCTTTTGCATATCGGCAATAGATAGCCTAATGCATTGGTCTAGCTTCCGTTCTGCCCAGTATACTTGCATCGACCTATTGATCCTTAGGTATCAATCTTTCCACCCTTTGGTGGTTTTGGGCTAAGATCGGAATGTATCTTTCCATAAATTCAGAGAGAAATTTTGGGCTCTAAAGGGGATTCTATTGACTTCTGCATTAATCAGATTGGTTGGATCTGGGTTACCCATTGGTCCTAGGCATTGGACATGTGACTGATCGGTTGGAATAACTAATTTGTTGCGCAGTTCCTACGTTTAGAAGATCCGAAGAACAAAAGAAAAGAAAAAATTACCAACTGTATGAACTCGCAAAGACCAGAGGAATCAAGGTAAAAGGTAACAGAAGTAGAACGAACCGTAGGGACGTCGAAGTTGATTGCCATTATCTTGAGGTAGAAGGGGGCACAAGCCGGAGACTCGAGGTTGACGCTGGAGAAAAGTTCTTGTTGGTTGAGGTCGCGCAGTTGTTCGTCGGAGTCGCCGCTGGAAAGAGAGAATGTCAAAGATTAGGGTCTGAGGGTAGAAGACGAGCGTTCCGGAGAAATCTATTTATAAGCCGCTTGGAGTAGGGGTATTTTGGACTTATCTCTATACCGCGTGCATGTAGGTCGAGGTGGTTCAGATAGATATGGTAACTGTTTGCATGATAATCAAGGGATTGTGCAGATGATTTGATGGCAAGTAATCATGACTTGGAAGAGATATCGGTACAGGATATTTCAATTCTGAAAGTGGCGGCATTATTATGTTAGGATCTTGCCGATGGATTATTGTTTCGGTATCTTAACCATAATCAAGGCAAGGGTGGTTGGCAATTGTGCGATATTTACTGAGGTGCGTGAATCAGGATTAGGCTTGATTAGATTTGATAGCAGATCAAGTTTTGGCTTGAAGGATGAGTTGCGGTAATTGGGCGAAGGCAAACGTTATCTGGAGTAAATTTCGGAGCATTAATGGTTTTATACTCCGAAATTGGGGGGCATGTGTTGACACCATTTTTTTTGGCACGTGTCAAAATGATCAGAGTGGGCTAATCGGCAGAGGAAAGTTACTGTGTACGCTGACAGCCGATGAAAATCAGCTTGTAAAGATGGTTGCCGATGAATGGTGGTGATCGATGGAAAGGTTGATTTAGACTCGGGCGTTGCCGATAAGGTTGGAGATGTTATTGTCGATGCCGATGAGGGAAGGTTTGAAGACTACTGCCGATGAAACAGGAAGTGTGCCGATGGAAAGGAGGTCGGTGAGATTTCCATCGTAATTGAGGCGGACAGGGAAATAGATAGGAGTTGATTTCCTTTTCTATATTTGTTAGAGTATGATTCATGTAAGAGTCACGTGTTTCCTTAGATATGGGCTTAGTGTCCTAGTTGTGTTTGATTATGTCTCTTTAGATCAGGGTATAAATATGGAGTGAGGAGCAATGTAATAGAGGATATATCAATCAATATCAAAACCAATTTTTACTCCTATTTGCATCTACTTACTTTTCGGCGACTTCGTCAATTTGCATATTTTTCCTTTTTACGAGTTCTCATTGATTCGGCGAGTTGCATAGCTTCAGTGTGACCTTCAGCGATTCTCGAGTTCCGCGTGAGTACCTCTTGGCCGTGACTTCCGGGCGTATCGCTGTTGTCAGGACCAAAGTGCTCGTATCTTCATCCTTGTCGATTAACATGTCAAATCGACTGGCACGCTTTGGATATCGATTCGGGTATTAGCCCTTTGTGTTTGCAGGTCCACTTTTGCATCAACAAAAGGGTTGTCATCAATTACCAAAAAGGGGGAGATTGAAAGCTCTAGTTTGGTTTTGGTGAATTAATGAAACCCTAAGTGCTATCCTAGTTTATCAAGTGATCATTACATAGGTAGCACATTCAAAGTGGTGAAGCAAATGAAGATCATGACATGATGATGGTGATGCCATGGTGATGATCAAGTGCTTGGACTTGAAAAGAAGAAAGAGAAAAACAAAAGGCTCAAGGCAAAGGTATAAATGGTAGGAGCCATTTTGTTTTAGTGATCGAGACACTTAGTGAGTGTGATCACATTTAGGATCGATAGCCGTACTATTAAGAGTGATGAAACTCATATCAAGATACAGTTATCAAAGTGCCACTAGATGCCCTAACTCATTGCATATGCATTTAGGATCTAGTGGAGTGCTAACACCCTTGAAAATGTTTGTGAAAATATGCTAACACGTGTGCACAAGGTGATACACTTGGTGGTTGGCACATTTGAGCAAGGGTTAGAAACTTCACCGGTGGAGTGCGGATAGTCCGACGGTGCCACCGGCGCCCTAGACAGAAAAGACAGAGGTCACTATAAGTGACCGGACGCTGGTCTCGAAAGGACCGGCGCGTCCGATCAGTAGAAGCAGCGAAGACACTGGCGTCGGTCTTTGACCGGACGCTGGGTCACTTAGTGACCGGACGCTGGAGGGCTACGTCCTGTCCTACTGATGTAACAGTGCACAGAGGAGACGCCGATTGATCGGACGCTGGGTGAGTCTGATCGAGCATGACCGGATGCGTCCGGTCGTGAAAAATCGTTTCCATATGCTTACTGTAAACGACCGGACGCTGGGGTTCAGCGTCCGGTCACTTTGAGCTGCTGCGTCCGGTCATCACATGACCGTTGAGATCGAGCGCTCAGTATTTGAAGAGAGGAGACACGTGGCACGTATCGCGTGACCGAACGCTGAGGTCCAGCATCCGGTCGATATGACCGGAGCGTCCGGTCACCCCGTGTTGTGCCTAGTGAAGGGGTACAACATCTCTATTTCGTGGGGGGCTTCTATTTACGCCCCATGGCCGGCTCAAGCTCACTCTCTTGGCCATTTGCATTGATATAGCAACCTTGTGAGCTTAGCCAAAGTCCTTCCACTTATCTCTATCACTGATTCATCATCTTTGTGAGATTGGGAGAGAATCCAAGTGCATTGCTTGAGTGTTTGCATCTAGAGGCACTTGGTGTTCATGTTTCGCTGCGGGATTCGTTTGTTACTCTTGGTGGTTGCCGCCACCTAGATGGCTTGGAGCAGCGAGGATCGTCGAGCAGATGTTGGTGATTGTCTCTGGCTCCGATCGTGGTGATTGTGTAGGGTTCTTGACCTTTCCCCGGCGGAGAGTCAAAAGATACTCTAGTGAATTGCTCGTGGCATGTGTGATCCTCATCTTGTGTTGGTTGTGCGGCACCCTATTGAGGGTTTGGCGTGTGATGCCAATTAGCGCGTGAACCTTCAAGTGAGTGAATCGCAACAACGAGGACTAGCTTGCCGGCAAGCAAGTGAACCTCGGTAAAAAAACATTGTGTTCATCATTTGATTCCGAGGTGATTGGTCTTCATTGATATTGATTCTTGTGATTGATTGGTTCACTCCTCGGCACGGCGGTATAACTATCTTACTCTCTCCCTTTACATTATCGCAAACTAGTTAACAAGCTCTTTAGTGTAGCTACTTGTGAGAGCTTGTTAGTTTGGTTAGTGTAGCTCTTTAGTTAGTCTTTGAGAGCACACTAACTTAGTGTAGTGTCATAGCTATTGTGTGGATAGAAACTATATAAATTAGAATTGTGGTAGGTGGCTTGCAATTTTAGTAGGCTAGCGCAACACTTGCTTCATCTCATAATTGTCTAATTGGTTTCTTAAGTGTTATTGTAGAAATTTGTATTAGGCTTTTCACCCCCTCTAGCCATTAGGACCTTTTAAGTGGTTACGTCTTTTTAAAATAGTCCTAGTGGTTTTTATTATTGATGGTGATTGGAGTAACCACCAATCGATGGCCGGATGTTGCTTATTCTGTGAGAATTTCTATGATGTATCTTAGTCCCTCTATCCTTGAAAGAATTAATTTCTAGCCCAGAAATGTGTCTTGAAAAAATCGATTTCTAGAGGTGAACGGCCCACCAACATTATTCTCTCTCGTAGTCTGAGTTGCATTTGAGACAACCTCTGTCTCCTACGCTGCTATTCTTTCATAGTGTCATCGACGCACGCAAAAGCAGGAGGAAAAGCGCACGCGGCGAAGAAAAAAGAGCAGAAAAAAATGCAGGTGCGAGAGCGAGAGTGGATAGATAGATCGATCGGATGTGATCAGTTATGCAATGATGAACACCTGCAATGATCAACTCGTACGCAATTCGGCTAGCTGTTAGACTGTCTCCAGTAAGGAGACCCAAATCCAAAATGGGTAGTGAGAGATCTAAAATCAGTCTCCAACAGAGTACCTATACGAGAGATCTATTTTGGGTTGCCTGAGAGACATAACCCAAATATGAGTATCCTCTCTCTTGAAAACCTATTTGCAGAAATGATTCTCTTTTGGGTCTTGTTGTTGAAGAAGATGTCGAATAGGTATTGAACTTTTTGCCTGTAACGCTACCCAAAAGACGAATATATCTTATATTTTAGGTGTTATTATTGGAGATAGCCTAAGGTGTGCCGTCGCCGTCGGACCCGGGACAGCGTGCCGTGTATCCAATCTATCTAAGCCTCCAACGATCCCCTCTGCAAAGTAAGACAACCCGGTGGAATCCTGAGACGATGCCTTAGCTAATTCCCATCGGCTGGGAGGAGTTCTGACCCTCTAACCTTTGCTTTTAGCCACCACGAGCCGCCGAATCATCGTGAACCGTCACCAACAGGCGGGCTCAGCCAACCGGTATCATCTCGGTCGAGCCCACCTGTCAATGACTGTTCGCGACGACTAATAAGGGGTGAAGTGGGTGTTACTGGTAAAGGAAGATGAGCAGCAGCAGGGGTGCATGGCTGCAGGAGCACTTGTGGTATGGTATGGTCCACAAGAGCATTGATGCCCTCATGTAAAGAGATTTTAAGGTGTGGGCAAACTTGTTATCTACTGGAAGCATACTACAAGCGTTATCACCAAGAGGGTGTGTGGGGACGTCGCCACTCGCCAACTGGTTTGCTTGCTTGCACTGCCATGGCCCAGGAGCAACAGGAGCAGGAGCAGGTCCATGGACCACGGCCCCGGGGACGGACGGATGGACCAGGTGCGGTGCAATGGCCAATGTGGCCGCCATGGACCGGCCTACCAACGCCGCCGTGTGCTTGCTAGTAACCATGGGCGGGGTTGGCCGGATGGGGATCGCTCGATGGGGAGATGCATGTGTGCTATGGAAGGGAAGGGAAGGGAAGGGAAGGCAGACCTGCTGTTATGGCGGAGCTGATTCCGCGGCCTGGCGTTCATGTCATGTCATCAGGTGTGTCAGGATCTCGCATCGCATGGAATGATTTGAAGAAGGGATCGGTTGGAGGAGCTTATTTAGTGCATGTGTCAGCATGATCATATTGTTGTTTTGGGATTCGATCAGCAGCTTTCAGGACTCAGGAGCCATGGTGGTTCGATGATTGCCTGAGCCTGCAGGGAGCTGTCATGCATGCTTCCTAGTGGCATTTGGAGGGTTCAGTTTGGGTGTCCCCCACACCTTGTTAGCTTTTCGTTAATGGCGCCTTATTGGTTGTCCTCCGTTCTGGATTTGTGTGGTCTGTAACTCTTTTTAAGTGGGAACCGAGGTGACTGACCTTCACTAATAAGCTTGCTACTGGCTACAGACAATTGTGGCCACTGGCCAGGCCAATGTTGGTTCATTCTTGGTCGCAGGAGGCTATCAGACAGTCAGGCAGAGAGGTGTTTTTCCGGCCGGTGAAGTTTCAGAAACAGGTTAATCTATCTGACAGCTAGCCTTCACTAACAAGTGACAAGATTCGAAGAAGATGATTGCTGTACCTTATTTCCAGATAAAGTGGAATTAATCGGTCCTAAGCTTTCGGCCTTACCCCCCCCCCCCCCCCCCCCCCACCCACCCACATACACACAGACACACTGGACCAGGCCAAGCGCAAAAGGACGCTGGTTGCAGTGGCCGGGTACCGTTAGGCTTGTCTGATGGAGAGGCCCATGTGGGCGCACACGCAATTTGCAGACTCCTTGCACTTCTCCATCACAGATGTTGTTCTAGTCTAGGTCTTCCAACACCGGTTGCCACTCAAGCGAAATCAAACACAAAAGGTGACGGAAACAAGACTCGTGCGAAACAAGAATCGTGATTCTATTGAACTTGTTTCTCTCCCTTTTACACCCTCTACGGAGGGACTATTTATACACGCTCGAAAGCTTTTCACCGGACAAGAATGCCCTTACAACCACCCCGTATTCGGGAATATTCCCCACCGCCATGGGCTGGTTCGCCATCCGGAGTCCCTGCCTTCCCCAGGTACTGCCGATCTGAGGGGCACCGATCGGCTTCGCCTCTTGTCGCCCTCCCAACCGACCATGTGGGTCCTAGGTAGGCAGGAGCTGTCAGCCGCGTGAAGACGGCTGGCTCGCCAGAGACAGAACCTGAAACAAAGAACTGACGAAACATTACCACCTATTCGCCTAAACGAATAGTTTATTCCCGGCTATGCACCCCAGGCCTCGCTAGGTCGGCCTAGCGCGCACCTCCTAGCAATAGCGAAAAGGTGCTAACCAGACCGCGACTGGTACCCCCTTCATTTCGCCTCGCCGAAATGGTCAGTGATGGCACGATCCCCTTCTCTTCCCGCCTCGCCGTCCCTAACATTTCGCTCAAGCGAAAAGACGGGCGCGACGGCGGGCCTGCACTGCCTGACTTTAGCGTCCCTTGTTTCGCCTCCGCGAGATTCCATTCGCACTAACCCTGCGCGGCTGGATCAGCGAAATGAACCCCACAGGGTGCCCATAAGTGGGGCTTGCCCCCAACATTAGCCCCTCGGCATCACATGAAGGGGTCCTTAGTCTTCTCGTGGATGCCTCATTCTGTCTTGTTGGTAACACATCGTGGGGCTCATATGCCGTCCCGGGCGAAGGGTGGAGGTCTTAGGTGTGTGTGTGCCATGCTGATCGACTTTTGTATTTATTGATATGTTAATTAATAATTTCTTTTCTTTTTGGCCTTTTTCAGTTATTTCGGTTCCCGTGCCTTGGCTACTGTTTCTCGAAAAACAAACTGTCGTGACGGTTGAGCGAACCATCGCGTAAGTTCCTAGGGCCGCATTCCGCCATCCTTTGTTTGCCGCTCGAGAAAAGGAGCTTTCGCCTTTGTGCTATTCGCTTCTTCAAGTGTGCTAGCTTGTTGCTTGTTCTTGCCGGGACTCCAGTCTTCGCCATTCTTCTTCGCAGGTTTGCTTTCGCTCTGAGTTGTTCGTTTTACTTTTGTATTCCATTTCGTTGTTGTTTACTGTTTTATTATTGTGCTCTTTTCGCTTCTTTACTATTTTTGTTTTTGCTCGGTTTTTTGTATGTTTTTCGCTTCGATAGATGTCAAGTGAGTCATTGTCTGGCGATAATTCACCCAGCGGGAGCTCATCTGACGGTTCTAGCTCGGAGTCCCGCACACATTCGCGAAGCGGGTCCAAAAGGGTGCCATCTCGCATGCCGAATACACAAGACATCGATATGGCATTAGAACATCCGGGTCCTTGCCGCTTTGACGCTGGCGAAGAAACTGATGTTGATGTTGAGATTGTGGACGAGGGCGAATAGGGCGAGACCACATGCCCGGTACCTACGCCGTCAAGGGTCAATCAGATCTTGAACCTGCCACTTATCGGATCGGCCGCTCCAGCTTGACGGAGGCGGTTCTTGACGAATATGTTGTGTCGGGTTCATAAACCCGGGGTCCCTCATGAACGTGCTTCCCAGCAAATGCTCGGCCCAGCAGACGATGTTGCGAACAACATGCAACTCCTGGGCCGACCCAAAAACCTAACGATAGGCCAGGGGCAATCCAGTCTCCGACCGGAAGGCCTGGCCAAAAAGGACCAATGCCCGCCTTTGACTCCGGCCCGCCTCTCTGACTGGAAGGACTGGCTAGCTCGCTTCCGACTCCGGCACTCGCTTCCGACTCCAGCCTGTCTCTCCGACCAAAAGGCCTGGCCAAAGAGGAACGATGCTCGCTTCTGTCGCCTTCGACTCCGGCCCACCTCTCCGACCGGAAGGCCTAGCTGAGAAGGGACGACGCTCGCCTTCGACTCTGGCCCACCTCTTCGACTAGAAGGCCTGGCCAGCTCGCCTCTGACTCCAGCGCTCGCTTCTGATTCTAGCCCGCCTCTTCGATCGGAAGGCCTGGCTAAGGAGGAACGGTGCTCGCTTCTGTCGCTTCTGA
Organism: Miscanthus floridulus; assembly: GCF_019320115.1. NCBI lineage: Eukaryota > Viridiplantae > Streptophyta > Magnoliopsida > Poales > Poaceae > Miscanthus > Miscanthus floridulus. The sequence goes on along the minus strand of NC_089592.1, from coordinate 82,749,783 downwards.
CTCCACCCCGCCTCTCCGGCCGAAAGGCATGGCCGAGAAGGGACGACTCTCGCCTCCGACTCTGACTCGCTTCTCCGATTAGGAGTATGCCGAACCTCTGCTTACAGCTCTTCTTCGACCGGGTGGTCGGATCCAACTAAGAAACGACTGACTGCGGACGCCCGCTCGGTGAAGACCTAGGAAACGGACAGAGCAAGTAAGGCAGGGCGCTCCAGTCAAACCGTAATACCAAGGACCATACCCTGCACACCTGTAGGATAGTACTATCAGGCCATGTCAGAAGGATGCTCCGCAACCTTCTAGATGCGTCAGAATATGAACAGTGTTGTGGGCGTCGACATTTATCCTACAGTATGGTAGGCGTCGACAATTGCCCTACCAGAAGATCACGGTGGAACCAACCACATGCAACCAGCCATCAACAGTGTTGTGGGCGCCGACAAACCACCTTGTACCCGACGGCGTGGGCAACAAGACTAGGCAGCACACACACTCTCTTTCTCTCACACTCTCTCTCTTATAAAACTGTCCCCTTCATCTATAAAAGGGGATGCGCTCTCTCCAAAATAGAGACGATTGATTCAGAGGATTGATTGACATAGACGATTCAAACGAGCAATAGACGCTCGAACACTTAGCGCATGTCGGAGCCCCCGTCACTCTCAGCCCTTCGGTCTAGAATCCGACTGGACCTCTTATACCCCCCATCTTACTCCCTCTCGTTTGTAATCCCACAGCAAACTTTGAGCACCTGGGCTCAGGAATAAAGTCACCGATCGATTCAAGCTAGACGTAGGGCACTTTGCCTAAACCTGTATAAACCCTGTGTCATCAAGTGCTAGGCCACATCCGATCACAACATACGGCAAAACTACAAATATTTACGTGTTGGTCACTTTTTGCATCGACAGTTGACACCATTCGTGGGGAAGACGTCGTATGTTCACGCTTTTGGTCATCGGATATGACTCGCTTTGGCTCACTGGAGGTTCCTGTGCTCCCACCTATTGGGATGTGGGTTCCTCCAGTCATCGAGCCATCCCAGGCCTTCCTTTTTGGAAGCCTAGACTTCATCGCCGACTAGCTCGGCGTGCTTCACCTCCATGAGGAGGCACTAGTCCCGGTGCCCATCGGAGGAGGGGCGCCCTCCGTTGGCTCTGGGCGACTCTTCGGACCCCATTGTGAGTAACATACATACTGTTCTTTACTCGCTATTTAATATTTTCCGCCGACTCTTCGGAGGGACCCCGTTGTCCCAGCCACGATTGCCATACGACCGGTTCCCCTATGGCCTCGTGTCCCCCATGGACGCGTATGCCCGAGGGTTCCGAAGGATGCTGGCGCCGCCCCCTCTCACATCTGAATTCATGAGGATGGCGAGCTATGCTCCTGCTTCTTTCCACGACCTCATGGATGACGAGGTTGAGAGCGATGGCTCCAGCATCGGCAACGTCATGGCACCTAGCCACCCTCTGTCCTAGGAGTACGCTATGGTGGATGCTTCATGAGAGCCGCCGGTGGTGGTGGAGTCTCTACAGACCCACACCCCTCCGGAACCTCGCGCGGAGGCCCTCGCATGTGCGTAGGAGCACGGCGATGAGCTACGACAAAGGCGACAGAATTAGCCGCCACCTGTGCTGACGCGCTCGACGCGACACGCTATGTCCCATGTGCATAACCCGGTTAGCGGCGCCTGGGGTCGCGCTCACCAGGTCTAGCGCAACATCATGGATGGGGGGAATGATCCCCCACAGTTCGCTCAGGCTGGCCAGAATATCATCTCTGTGGCGATGCTTCTGCACGGCCTTCTAGACCCTATCGACCCCTAGGAGCAGGCGGTCCACCAGAACCTTCCGGCACTGGTGGAAACTACCGCCGTTCAACAGGCAGAGAGCTCCGCATTGTGACACCGACTCGTGGCCTCTCTCCCCACCAGGGGAGCCGGGACGCACCAGACGCATCGCTCCATCTGCCCTACATACGCCGGGTGTGGAACAGGAGGCCGCAGCTACACCATGGCCTGACCCGGCGCCCGCTCCACATCGGCCGCCTGTGCGTGAATGCCTTAGGCCAAACCGAGACGCTCGCAGCGTCATCAAGAGCAGGCGTCAGGCCCGGCATGATGATGATGTCCATCGAGCGGCGGTAAGTGTAGGTAGCATGGGCTCCGGCTGGACCATCAAGGGGACTGGTGAGACACACCCTAGGCGTGGTCGCCGACCAGACGACCGGAGTCCCAACCCGGATGGCTTGGGACCATAGGCCTTTGGCCAACGCATCTAGAGAGCATTGTTCCCACAGCGCTTCTGACCACCTACCAACATCACTAAGTATATTGGGGAGACAAACCCTGGTATATGGCTCGAAGACTTCTGGCTCGCCTGCCGAGCCGAAGGAGTGGATGATGACCACTTCATCATTCAGTACCTCCCCATCTCTGTGGGAGAACATGTTGGAGCATGGCTCAAATTCCTCTCGCACGATAGCATCCAAGACTGGGCGAACCTCAAGAGGATCTTCATTGGGAATTTCTAGGGGATGTATGTCCACCATGGGAACTCCTAGGACCTCAAGAGCTGCCAACAGGTGCCCAACGAGTCCCTACGGGACTACATTCATAGGTTCTCAAAGCGGTGCAACTCCCTTCCTGATGTCATCGATGCGGACATCATCAACGCATTCCTCTTTGGGACAACCTGTGAGTCTTTGATTCACAAGCTTGGCTGTCTGAAGCCCCGAACCACCCACGACCTGCTCGATGTTGCCACGAACCATGCCTCCGACAAGGAGGCGGTCGGAGCGGTCTTCAACGGAGGCTGGGACAAGGCAAGGCCAAGCACAAGGATCAAGACGAGGGCCCCTCCACATAGAGTGGCAAAAAGAACAAGAAGGATCGGCGTCGACTGGCCAACTCTGCGTTGGTCGCCGTGGCTGATCGCATAGGAAAGCAGCCCTAGTGGGGCCAGCCTGACCACTTCGACAAGCTCATGGATAGCCCATGCACCAACCACGCCTACCCCGTCAAGCACTTCTACAAGGACTGCAAGCTCCTTAAGCGCTTCCTGTGATAGGTCGGTGGGCCAAAAGAAGGGAAGGGCAAGGACACAGCAGCCAAGAAAGGAGGCACGGCGAGAAAGGATGGGGATAGCTTTCCTAATCTCGAGGAATGCATCATGATCTTCGGGGGATCTAATGCCATCTACTCCAAGCGCCAGCACAAAGTGCGCTACAGAGAAGCATGCATCGCCAAAACAGTCGTCCCTACCTTTCTTCGCTGGTCAGAATCTCCGATCACCTTTGACCAGAGGAACCATCCCTCCCATGTCACCATACTAGGTCGCTAACCGCTCATCATTGACCCCATCGTCCACAAGAAGGGCCTCACCAAGGTGCTGATGGACGGAGGCAGCGGCGTCAACATCCTCTACGTCGACACCCTCGACGCTATGCGCATCCCCTAGTCGGAGCTCCACCAAGTGAGCTCTCCCTTCCACGGCGTGATCCCGAGGACGCAAGCATACCCGCTTAGGCAGATTGACCTACCTGTCACATTTGGCGATCGAGCCAACTTCCGCTCGAAGGTACTTACCTTCGAGGTGATGGACTTCCCGGGGTCTTACCACGCCATCTTGGGGTGGCCATGCTACGCTAAGTTCATGGCGGTTCCCAACTACACCTACCTGAAGTTGAAGATGCCCGGACCGAATGACATCATCACCATGGGTAGCACCTTTTCGCATGCCTACATGTGCGACCATGAGCATTATGAGCTCACCACTGCCATCATCAACTCGCTCGTGCTCCCGCAGCTCGCAGAGCTATCGACCCCAGCAGTCCTGGACTACAACAAGCCAACCTCCTCGACTGCCTTTCGCCCACTCGAGGAAACTAAGGTGGTGGGGATCAACCCCACTGACCCTGCCAAGATGGTGCGGATCAGGACCCAGCTCTCGGCCAAATAGGAATGTGAGCTTGCCGACTTTCTATGCGCCAATCACGATGTCTTCACATGGAAACCTTCTGACATGCCGGGCATACCGTGGGAAGTCGCCGAGTACGCACTACACCTTGTCCTAGGCTCGAAGCCCGCCAAGCAACGCCTGCGTCATTTTGACAACGAGAGGCGCAGGGCCATAGGCGAGAAGGTCGCCAAACTCCTAGCAGTCGGATTCATAAAAGAGGTATACCACTCCGACTGGCCCGCCAATCCTGTTCTTGTTAAAAAGAAGACCGGGAAATGGAGAATGTGCGTTGATTATACCGGCCTCAATAAGGCATGTCTAAAGGACCACTTTCCTTTACCACGCATAGACCAGATAGTCAACTCCACCAGATCACGATGAAAGAGTCCAACTAGCTCGTGACTTTGTTCATCACTCTGTATGGTTCATACTGTTACGTTACCATGCCTTTCGGTCTGAAGAACACTGGCACCACCTATCAATGGTGCATGCAGTAATACTTCGCCGATCAAATCAACCTGCTCGATCATCCTGACCAAGTCAAGCGTCCAAAACCAACAATCACCATCTATGTTGATGACATAGTAATCAAAATGGCTCAAGCTTGTGACATGATCGCAAACTTGGCCGCAACGTTCACGAACCTCCGAAGGTTCAACATCAAATTGAATCCTGAAAAATGTGTTTTCAGGGTTCTAGAGGGGAAGCTGCTTGGATACATCGTGTTCGAACATGGCATCGAGGCCAACCCTAAAAAAATCATGGCCATCTCCAACATGGGCCCTATACGCAATGTCAAGGGCATACAGTGGCTCACCGGTTGTTTGGCCGCCTAAGCCGATTCATCTCCCGGCTTGGTGAATGGAGGATGCCTCTCTACAAGCTTGTCAAAAAGATGGACGCCTTCGTCTAGACTAAGGAAGCACAGTAGGCCTTAGAGAGCCTCAAAGCATCACTGACATCAGCCCCAATCCTCATTGCTCTCAAACAGGGAGAACCCCTCCTCTACGTCGCGACAAGCAACCATGTGGTGCACGCCGCCCTAGTTGTCGAAAGGGAGGAGCCGGGACACCACCTTAAGGTCCAATAACCCATGTACTTCGTCGGGGAGGTACTCACTGACCCCAAGGTTCAGTACCCCTAGGTGCAAAAACTCCTATACCCCATGCTATTGGCAACTCAGAAGCTCCTGCACTACGTCACCGACCACGAAGTCTTGGTCGTCACTTCATACCCGCTCGGAGACATCATCTGCAACCACGACATCATGGGACAAATCTCCAAGAGCTAATGGGCCATGACATTAGGTATATCTCCTGTACCACTATTAAGTCTCAGGCTCTCACAGATTTTGTCACCGAATGGACGGAGGTCCAGCTACCGACTCTGGACGTCACCCATGAGTACTGGATGATGTACTTTGATGGGTCCGTAATGGCGCCCAGCTCAGGGGATAGAGTGGTTCTGATCTCCCCAGATGGGAGTAGGCTCCGCTACGCGATCCACCTCCACTTTTTGGCCTCAAACAATGCCGTGGAAAATGAGGCCCTCATCAACGGACTACACATTGCCATCGAGCTCGGTGCTATGCAACTCTACGTTCGCGGCGACTCGGAGTTGGTCGTCGACCAGGTCATGAAGGAGTCCTCTTGCAAAAGCCACCTCATGGTAGCATACTACCAGGAGGTGCGCAAGCTCGAGGACAAATTCCAGGGGATCGAGCTACACCATGTCCCCTGAAAGGACAATGATGCCGCCGATTTTCTCACAAAATTGGCTGCCAAGTGGGTTCCATCTCCGGATGGGGTCTTCATCAATGACCTTCATGAACCGTCTGCCCGCATCCTAGAAGGTTTGATCTAGACACACCCCAATGCCAACCCGGTGCTCAGGGGCTCCAACCCCGGTGCCCCCATGACGACGACGCCCGCCGACGTCGCCGTGGAAGCACTTAGTCAAACCAACTGGCGAGCACCGCTACTCGCCTACCTCCTTGAGGAGGTTCTCCCACCCAAAAAGACTGAAGCTCAATGGATCACTCGACGCGCCAAGATGTACGTCACGTTCAAAAAACAAACTTTACAAACAAAGTCCGTTAGGAGTACTCATGAAGTGCGTCCCTACCAACCAAGGCAAGCAGCTCCTCCTCGAGGTCCATGTCGGGATCTGCGGACATCATGCAACCCATGGTCGCTGGTCAGAAAAGCCTTTTGCCATGGTTTTTACTAGCCCACCGCGCTATGAGATGTAGAGGACGTCATCCGCAGGTGTGAAGGATGCCAGTTCTACGCTCGACAAACTCATTTGCCAGCATTGGAGCTCCAAACCATCCCCATCACCTGGCCGTTCGCGGCCTGGGGCCTCGACATGGTAGGGCCCCTCAAAAAGGGCCCAGGCAGCTTCACTCACCTACTCGTAGCGGTCGACAAATTCACCAAGTAGATAGAGGCGAAATCCATCACCAACATTCGCTCGGAAGAGGTAGTCAAGTTCTTCCTCGACATCATCTACCAGTTCAGCGTTCCTAACTGTATCATCACTGACCATGGAACTAACTTCACCGAGAAGAAGTTCCTGGACTTCTGTGATGGATACGACATCAAGATCGACTAGGCCTCGGTCGGACATCTGCATACTAATGGTCAGGTTGAGCGAGCCAATGCCATGGTCCTCCAAGGATTCAAGCCATGCATCTTCGACCGACTCAACAAGTACGTCGGGCGATGGGTTGCAGAGGTCCCAGTGATCCTCTAGAGCCTGAGAATGACCCGAACCGATCCACAGAGTTCACACCCTTCTTCCTAGCCTATGGAGCTAAAGCAGTGCTGCCCTCCGACCTCGACCATGGCGCCCCAAGAGTGAAGGCCTTTGACCGTCACCGAGCCATGGAGGCTCAACAAGATGCAATCGACCTGCTCGAGGAGGCCCACGAGATGACCGTCATCCGCTTCGCTCGCTACCAGCAGACTCTCTACAGGTACCATGAGAGGAAAATCAGAGGAATGATTCTAGAGGTCGGAGACCTCATGCTTCGAAGGACCCAATCAACCAAGGAGAAACACAAACTCACTCCACCATGGGAAGGACCCTATACGGTGATCGAAGTGATCCAACCGGGTGCCTACCGACTGAAGGATGACAACGGCAATGTTCTCACCAACACTTGGAACATTGAATAGCTATGTCGTTTCTTCCCTTAAAAATTCGGCCTTACCGCCTTCTTTCATTCAACGTTCGCTCCTACAAAGCACCCCAGCCCGAACACGTTCAGCCCGGGTCGCTCAGGGGCTCCATGGGGGTGCGATACCACCTCTCTTTTTTACTATCATATGGTAAAAACCTTTTTACCTAAACAAAAGGGTAGTCTATTCCTTTAATTACCTTACGTAACTTTGCTTTAAACATTCCAACCGATCACACCCCGCCATGACCTACGGTTACGAGCAGCTGAGCCTTGCGAGCCATGCTCAGGTTCTTAAGGTTGCAGCCTACGGTTCAAATAGGCAAGTGCGAAAAAGAAAGATTAAAAAACAAAGTTATGCTAGGGTAAAAATAAGGAACGGATGGGACAAGCTTCCCCTCACAAAGTGATTCCATCACAAAACGAAGTCAATGTATTCATGGATACAAAAATGTTTACATGGGGACTCCCCCATGAACTTATCCCTTATACATATTGTCTGTTTCTACTTTACATTATATTATGGCTGCCCGATGGCATCGGCTACCGGCTTGACCGGCGAAGACAAGGGCTGCTCGCTCTTCGATGGGGTGACACTCGGTTCGGTCGGAGGCGGGGCGACATTCACTTCCGACCCGGGCTCCGCTCCATCTGCAGGCTAGGCGATGTCCTCCTGGCGTGCGCCTTCGGCCGCGCACGCACGGTGGGCATCCATCACCCACTGCGCGGAGACTTGCTCGGCCACCAACTGTGCATGTGGTAGCAAGCTCTCCCCGAGCGCATGGATGGCATTCGGGCTCCAGCCATCGGCATACCTGCTGCAGATGGCGGTGAAGTCTAGGTCTAGGTGGTGCGTCGCCACCGAAGTTAGCACCCCTGACATCCCTAGAACATCCCATCGGAGATAAGCGCCTGAACTTCATCTAGGACCTCCGCCAGTCGGATAGCGGGCGTGTTGGTGCTTGGCACCGACCCGAACACCACCAAGACGATGACCTGGGCGACGTTGCGGAGCTGGTCGAGCTCCCCCTCGAGAGCACGTTGCTCTTCAAGGGACTTGGCCTTCATATTCTGACCAATCATCGCCTTGGCCATCTCCAGGTCCCGCTCTAGCAAACCAACCTTTCTACCCAGTTCTGGAAGAAGGATGACAAGCTCAAAAGCAAGTTAAAGGAAAAACCAAAAGTAGAAAAGGTACATATCGAGGTGGGTGTTATTGAGGATGGAGAGTCCTTCCTCCTGCTGAGTCACCTACTCACGTAGCTAGGTGTTCACCTCCTCCATCCCAAGCACCTGGCCCCAGAGCACGAGCACTTCCTGGTCAACCTCCAACCGGTCCTTCCGCTCTGACTCTAGGGAACTCTAGAGCACTGCCTCGGTCTCCGCTAGGGACTTCTAGAGTGCCACCATGGTCTCCGCCTGGCGGACCTTCGCCACATCAAGTCCCCACTCAGCAGCGGTCGCTCGCTCCACCGCGAGTAGTTCCCGCCCATGCCTCCATCATGTTGGCCGCCCGGTCTTGAGACTCACGGCGGGCAAACTCTAGCTAGAGCTCAAGCTCGATGACCCGCCATGATGCTGTGGCCTCCCACTCCATCCGAGCATGCTCCTCTCGAAGAAAACATGACTTGCGGCTCGACATCTCCTCCAAGCCCTACAAAGCAAGAAGCAGGCATGCTGAGACAACCGGTGAAAGGCCAAGGAGTCAAGGACGAACACAGAAGACTTACCTCTATGACGTGCGGCAGGTCAACCATAACCGCCTGGTGTATGGACTTGACCCGCTCCAAGGCCTCCTCGAGCTTCACCCTAGTTTGGGCAAGATCGGACTCCATGGCGAGTCCTCTCCCCCCAAGAACATCCTAGAGCTGCACCTCCTGCTCATCCTAAAGGATGAACCATACCTTCCTTGGGTCATCGGGGTAGGGCCACACCAGGTCGGTGGTCACCTCTAACCTGCTAGAACTCCCCGCCAATGACTGGACCACCGCCAGCTCCTGCGACGACGGGATGGCCGATGGCTCCACCCTAGTGCCTACCTCACCAGGCAGGGGATCTCCACCTCCTCGACCTTGTGGCCCACTGATGGTTGCTCTACCTTTGGTCTGGCCATGTCTCCTCCAGACCCTGACAACTCTGACCAGGAGGGCGAGCCATGCATCCCTCCATCGGGCGAGGCAGGGAGCCTGGTCTCCCTCCCCTCTTCCACCATAGCTAGTGCAGGAGGGATCACGGGTCACCTCTGACCTAGCCTCCACCATCGCCAATAGGATCACCACCAACACCATTGCCACTGCTGCCGCCATACTTATGATCAACAGGCAGGGCATAGCCCCTAGAGGGAAGGTCGCACCGCCACCACCCTGCTCTCCCTACCGCTCATCACGACACGCTACAAGGTGGGCCTCCACTCCTCCCACATGGGAGGTGGGGCGATGCTCAACCCCATCAATATCTGACCACTGTCAAACAAATACAGGTCAATCACGCTAAAAAAACTCAAACTATGACATCGAAAAGAAACAAAGCATACCGGGATATAAGTGGCAGGGCTCTAAAGCCCCGACCCACTGGCAATGGGCCCACAAGACGAGGGCCACTCATAGGTCATGAGCCCCGCCCCTCACTTCGACCTGGGGTGGAGTCAACTCGGCCGGCTCCCGATTAGCCCGCGAGTTGCCGCACCCACCGGCTCGAGGCACGCCGACCAAAGCAGCTAGCGAGACGTCCCCCTATTGTGGGTCGCGCGTCGGCCCCGGCCTCGAAGATGTGCGGGTGCATGCCTGCTCCTCCAATCACCTAGCCTGCCCCGCCATGCCCGAAGTAGGTGGGGACAAGGCCAACGATACCTCCGACGGGTACGGCGACTGCGTCCGCTTCGCCTCACGTTTGCCGACGACGTCTGAGCTCACACCATGCTTCCTTGGCACGAGAACATTGCCACACCTCTCTGCATCCCACCCACCACTGGCTGACATGGCCGTACGCTCACGATGCTCCACTAAAGTTACAATGAGCTCCTGGCCTCCCTCATCCTTAGAGGAGATCATGTCGTCACCCATCTCTGTGGGTTCCTCCGACTCGAGCTCTGCCTCGACGTCGCTCCAATTCTCCCCAGCCCGCACGCACTGGGCGATATCCTGCCCCTTCTGGTGCCTCCTCTGAGCTTTCTCAGCTCTCTTATTCTTCCTGCCATCCACAACCTCCTTCAGGGTAGCTTGCCGAGCCACGCCCTCTGACCCCTTCGAAAGATGCGACCGGGATTTATAACCGGTGGGTCCCTGTGAAACGGACGACTTGAAGTCAAATTAATAGGAAAGCAAGATCAAAAGGGACATGGAATAAGGAGAAGAGAACGTACCAAATTGGGCAGCTTCCTGGCATGGAGAGGTCCGGGCTTTCCTTCGAGGGTCTCCTAGGCCTTCAGTTGCAGCACCCGATCGAGTTGGCTCCAGACTTAGTCCTTCGCCAACTCCACTGGTGATGCATGGTCGGGGCCCGGCGGGCTAGAGTACAGCCACATCGGTCATGTCCTTTCCGCTAGTGGGGCGACCTGACGGTGGAAAATGGTGTGGAACACCTACACCCCGTCGAGGCCGTGCTGCAACAGCTTCCGGAGCTTCACCCCGATGATCTCCTGCTTGTTATGCCGGCTAGAAGGGCCCCATGACCAACTCTCCTGCCTCTCCAACCTCCTATCAGTGAACAGCAGGAATGGTGCCTCTGTCGGGTTCCTAATGTAGAACCATTCCCCGTGCCACCCTCGATTGAAGTCGTAGGGGGTGTACGCGGGGTAGGAGTCCGATGCACTAGGCTTCTTTTGTAGGGCGAAGCCCCCAACTAGCGCGGTCCTAGGCGGCTTCCCCTCTGACAAAGCCCACCCAGTGAAGATCCATCGGAAGAAATCCAAGTGCGGCTCCATCCCAAGAAAGGCCTCGTAGACAGTCACAAAGCCAGCGACGTGCTGCACCCCAGTCGAATTAAGGTGCTATAGCTCTAGGCCCCACTCATTGAGGAGCCCGCGTAGGAACCATTGCGCGGGATACCCCAGCCCGCGCTCATGGAAGGCGAGGAAGGAGATGACCTCACCGGCATGAGACCGTGGGAAAGCCTCCACCACAGGAGCCCTCTAGAGAGCCACCTCCTTTAGCGGAAGTAGCCCCTTCTCGGCGAAGGCGGCTAGCACCATCTCATCAATGTTGGATTGCCTCCAACTCGACATGGTGCTCCAGATTCACCAATGGATCTGTGAGTTCTCCTCTCCCTCACTCTACCTTTTTTTCTCCTAGGAACCACCATGACACACAAATGCTCTTGGCGAGAAGGAAGGAGGAGAGGCGGCAGTTGGGGAATAGGTGAAGGAATGGGACAAAAACCCTCTCCCTTCCCCTATTTAAGGAGGGGGCACAGCAGGTGGGGAAAGGCAAAAGATTAGGGTGAAAAATCCTCTCCCTTCCCCCATTCAATGCAGATGGGATGCGGTGGGACGTGTCTTGACCGATGGGATGCATCCTGCCTGATAAGACGGTGCCTGGTTAGACGAGATTTGGCCTAGGCATGGCCCACTACTACCGCACGCCGAGCATGGGAAACAAGGTGCAACCACGTGCAGGCGGCCCTCTGCCTTCCTAGGCAGGACCTAGAAGGGCCCAACAACCTGATCTCCACCCAGGAGAGACCAATGGGCTTCCTGAGTCAATCGGACGGCTTAGGCAAATGCCGAGAGATAGGTAAGGAGCAAAGGGATGCCCCATGTGGGCCACGCCGACTCAGTCATGAACGACGAGCGCGGATCCCATTCAAACATATCCGATAAAAACTCCTCAAGCCTGTCACTCGGGTCATCAAGGTAACTCTACCAATCCCTCTTACTTTGTTTTTTTCTGATGCATGATCATTCATTCCATCCATTCTCATACAGGCATTCACACATTCATTCGATCATCCCATATATTCGAAGCATCGCATATGCAGTTAAATGCATCACAAACGCTCTGTGTTGCGTCACGAAGTGGAAGTTGCCTCATTCAACATGAGCAACAACCGACCAGGGTTCGAAGGCCGGCCCATGAAGGGCTCGAGGTAACCTCGCATCAAACAAAGCTAGGGGAGAAAATGCAGATGTGCCCCAGCGGCCCTCGCCCAATCTTCCCAGGAGCAAACAGGGTCATCTCAACCTTCTCATTCGATCCTAACCTCGAGCCATGCCCATAGAATCTCCATTGAGGGGAGGCCAGCGGGCCACCTAGGTCAGTCTCCGGAATGACCTGGGCATCTGCCAGGACATGGGTTAAGGAGCAGTGGAATGCCACATGAGGGCTATGCCAACCCCATCACGAATGATGGACCCAGATTCCACTCGAACGTGCCCGTTAGTGAGCTCCCCAAGCATGTCGCTCGATGTTGATAGAATATCATCGGCAGTCCACCAAGGGGTATCCCGTGATGGTAGATTTGTTGGTGGCGGTGCGCGTGATCAGGAACCAGATGGTAACACAAGGCGCAGAGACAGCGATTTAGATAGGTTCGGGCCGTCTGATCGACGTAATACCCTACGTCCTATGTCTTTGGTGTATTGTATTAAGATGTAGTAGATAGATCTTGTTGGATCATTGTGTCCACTAGGGGACCCCTGCCTCTCCTTATATAGTCTGGAGGGATAGGGTTACAAGTAAAGTAGCCTATTTGGTACTATACAATGTCTTGCGGTGCACACCGAGCAGCGCCGTGCACGCCTTGATCTCATCGGCCAAGCCACCTCCGATGGTGCGGCCCATGTCTTGGGGGCCATACCCCCACAGCTAGTCCTCGAGCCTGACAGTAGGTGACATTGTCATGTGGTGCTAGGGTCAGAAAGTAGAAGACCAGCCGAGCAGGCAGCCAGTCCCCGGGCGTAGCCTCGAGATGAGAACAAGCACATTCACCGCAAGGTAAAGTGTGCCCACTTAGTCCCCGAGCCTACTGGAAGATGAAGAATGAATCTTGTAGCAGGGTCAAAGAAAAAGAAAGCTTGCCGAAGTCGTCTGACATGCGCGTATCAAGACCCCAGACACGCCACCCAAGATCAGCACCCTGATCCGAACAACATGGAGCAGCTTGATAGCACACTGATGAGACATAGCAAGATCCAAGCACCGAGGAGTCCCCGGCGTAGTTGGTGATGATCGAGCACCGAGGAATCCCCGACGTAGGCGGCAATGTCCGAGCACCGAGGAATCCCTGACGAAGCTAGCGGGGTGTGAACACCGAGGAGCGAGGAGTCCCTGGCGTAGGCGGCGATGTCCAAGCACCGAGGAGGCCCCGGCAAAGCTGGCGATGTCCGAGCACTGAGGAGCGAGCAGTCCCCGGCGTCGCTGGCGATGACCGAGCATCGAGGAGTCCCCGGCGTCACTGGCGATGTCCGAGCATCGAGGAGCGAGGAGTCTCTGGCATAGGCAGCGATGTCCGAGCACCGAGGAGCAAGGAGTCCCTGGCATCGCTAGCGATGACCGAGCACCGAGGAGAGAGGAGTCCCCGACGTCGCTGGCGATGACCAAGCACCGAGGAGCGAGGAGTCCCCGACGTCGTTGGCGATGACCGAGCACCGAGGAGCGAGGAGTCCCCGGCGTCGCTGGCGATGACCGAGCACTAAGGAGCGAGGAGTCCTTGGCGTCGCTGGCGATGTCCGAGCATCGAGGAGCGAGGAGTCCCCGGCGTCGCCGGCGATGACCGAGCACCGAGGAGTCCCCAGCGTAGGCGGCGATGTCCGAGCACCGAGGAGTCCCCGGCGAAGCTAGCGATGTCCGAGCACCGAGGAGCGAGGAGTCCCCGGCGTCGCTGGCGATGATCGAGCACCGAGGAGCGAGGAGTCCCGGCATCGCTAGCGATGACCGAGCACCGAGGAGCGATGAGTCCCCAGCATAGGCGGCGATGTCCGAGCGTCGAGGAGCAAGGAGACCCCGGCATCGCTGGCGATGACCGAGCACCGAGGAGCGAGGAGTCCCTAGCGTCGCTGGCGATGACCGAGCACCAAGGAGCGAGGAGTCCCTGGCGTCGCTGGCGATGACCGAGCACCGAGGAGCGAGGAGTCCCCAGCGTCGCTGGTGATGACCGAGCACCAAGGAGCGAGGAGTCCCCAGCGTCGCTGGCGATGACCGAGCACCGAGGAGCGAGGAGTCCCCAGTGTCGCTGGTGATGACCAAGCACCGAGGAGCGAGGAGTCCCCGGTGTCGCTGGTGATGACCGAGCACCGAGGAGCAAGGAGTCCCCGGCGTCGCTGGCAATGTCCGAGCACCGAGGAGCGAGGAGTCCTAGGCATCGCCGGCGATGATCGAGCACCGAGGAGTCCCTGGCGTAGGTGGCAATGTCCGAGCACTGACGAGTCCCTGGCGAAGCTGGCGATGTTCGAGCACCGAGGAGCGAGGAGTCCCCGGCGTCGCTGGCGATGACCGAGCACCAAGGAGCGAGGAGTCCCGGTGTCACTAGCGATGACCGAGCATCAAGGAGCGAGGAGTCCCTGGCGTAGGCAGCGATGTCTGAGCGCTGAGGAGCGAGGAGTCCCTGGCGTCGCTGGCGATGACCGAGCACCGAGGAGCGAGGAGTCCCCGACGTCGCAGGCGATGACCGAGCACCGTGGAGCGAGGAGTCCCTGGCGTAGGCGGCGATGTTCGAGCATCAAGGAGCGAGGAGTCCCTGGCGTCGCTAGCAATGATCGAGCATCGAGGAGCAAGGAGTCCCCGGCATCGCTAGCGATGTCTTAGCACCAAGGAGCGAGGAGTCCCCGGCGTCGCTGGCGATGATTGAGCACCGAGGAGCGAGGAGTCCCGGGCGTCGCTGGCGATGTCCGAGCACCGAGGAGCGAGGAGTCCCCGGCATCACTGGCGATGACCGAGCACTGATGAGTCCCCGGCATAGGCGGCGGTGTTCAAGCATCGAGGAGTCCCCGGCATAGCTAGCGACATTCGTGCGGTGAAGTGTGCCCACTTAGTCCTCGAGCACGAAGAATCTGAGCGCTGAGGAGTAACCGGCGTAGCTAGCGATGAAGCACGAGTGGTGAACAGTCCGTTCAACTGGTCGGCGACGGAGTCCATGAACCGAGCGGTCCGACCAGTTAATCGGTGGGGAAGCCCGAGCACCAGGTGATTCGATCACCTGGACGATGATCCTACAATGCAAACATGTAGAACGGGTAGTACATGACGCACAAATAAATAAACTCCGGAGAAAAATCAGCAATGGTGATGAAACGGCGTATGCAGTTTGGCGATCAGTTGGCATGAAAATTTATTTATGTTTAATATAAACCGCTTGAACAGTTAGTGTGTAGCTGAGTCTCCAGCCCTAGCTAGCTCATAGTCCATAACATCGAGCGCGGAGCCCGTGCACGTGTAGGACAAACAGGCGTGACCAAGGAGCCGCTGCCGACCACCCATAACGCAGAGCGCGGAGCCCGTAGCACGTGTAGGGAGGAGCCGGAGATAGGGCCGTCTCTGGAGGCGTCCGAGCATCAACATGACTGTTCGGGGTTTCAAAAAATCGTTTGGAGAGCAAATATGGAGAAAACAGTTCGGAGGAACATTATGGCGATATACGGAGATTGGAGAATATTTAGAAGAATATTAAAGCATGACTTAGCTTTAGACAGAACGACTGGTCGGTGGCGTATGGCACTATCTAGTTGGCATTGACAGCGAGCACCTAGCGGGCGGTGAGTTGTTGGTGAAGACGACCTTAGAGGTGGTTCCGAGATCGGATCTGCTATCGCGGGGGCTAGTGTAGCCAGCGATGAATCGTCATCGTGGACCGACATGGATCTCCACGAGATTGATGACGAGAACATGTTGTTGATTTGAGGTCCATCTGGCTCGCCATGGATCAAGCGCACACCCCTACCTGGCGCGCCAAATGTTGATAGAATATCGTCGGCAGTCCACCGAGGGGTATCCCGCGATGGTAGATTTGTCAGTGGGGGTGCGCGTGATCAGGAACTGGATGGTGACATAAGGAGCAGAGACAACGATTTAGACAGGTTCGGGCCGTCTGATCGATGTAATACCCTACGTCCTGTGTCTTTGGTGTATTGTATTGAGATGTAGTAGATAGATCTTGTTGGATCGTTGTGTCCACTAGGGGACCCCTACCTCTCCTTATATAGTCTGGAGGGATAGGGTTACAAGTAAAGTAGCCTATTTGGTACTATACAATGTCTTGCGGTGCACGCCAAGCAGTGCCATGCACGCCTTGATCTTGTGGGCCAGGCCACCTCCGATGGTGCGGCCCATGTCTTAGGGGCCATACCCCCACACTCGAGCCATCGAGGCAAGCAATGTTAGCTCAACCCAACGGGGTAACGCATGGAACTCGACCAACCCCTACCGAGCCCAACGGGGCTTAGGCGCTCAGGTCGCCCGACACTAACTCAGGAAATCAACCGACCGCACAGGTCGCGGGCGGGACAAACATGGGCGAACACCCCGAACGACAGTCTATGGCCCTAGGAAAAGAGTACCAAGATGCTCAGCCTCCAACCAACTCACCAGTCGGACACAGGCTCAGGGGCTACACCCGCGGGTGCGCCCGTGTGCACCCGCCGTCAAAACAATTCCCTCGCTAGCAACATGAAAACCCCCTAGACGATTCTACCCGAATCTCTCGAGGGCTCGAGGGCTACACCCACGGGTGCGCTCGTGCGCACCCACTATCAAAACAAAAGATCCCCTAGACGATTCTACCTAAATCACCCAGGGCTCTGGGATCCTGTCGGGTTCATAAACCTAGGGTCCCTCATGGACTACTTCCTAGCAAAAGTTTGGCCCAGCAGATGACGTTGCGAACAATGCGCAACTCCTGGGCCAGCCCAAAAACCTAACAACAAGCTAGGGGCAATCCAGTCTCCGATTGGAAGGCCTAGCCAAGGAGGACCAACGCTCGCCTCTGACTCTGGCCCGCCTCTCCGACTAGAAGGCCTAACTAGCTCACCTCCGACTTCGACGCTTGCTTCCGACTCCAGCTCGCCTCTCTGACTGGAAGGCCTGGCCAAAGAGGAACAACGCTCGCTTCCATCACCTCCGACTCCAGCCCACCTCTTCGACTGGAAGTCCTAGCCAAGAAGGGATGACGCTTGCCTTAGACTCCGGCCTACCTCTCCGGCTGGAAGGCTTGGCCAACTCGCCTCCGACTCTGGTGATCGCTTCTGACTCTAGCAAGCCTCTTCAACCAAAAGGCCTGGCCAAGGAGGAACGACGCTCGCTTCCATCGCTTCCGACTCTGGTCCGCCTCACCGACCGGAAGGCCTGGCCGAGAAGGGACGATGATCGCCTCCGACTTCAACTCGCTTCTCCGACCAGGAGGCTAGAGCCGACTGGGAAACGACCGATCGGGGACGCCCGCTTGGTGAAGGCATAGGAAACAGACCGACCTCTACTTATAGTACTGTCAGGCCATGTTAGAAGGATGCTCTTCAACCTTCCAGATGCGTTAGAACATGAACAGTGTTGTGGGCGCCAACATTTATCCTGCGGTATGGTAGGCGCCGACATTTGCCATACCAGAAGGTCACGGTGGAACCAACCACATGCAACCAGCCATCAATAGTGTTGTGGGCGCCGACAAAACACCTTGTACCCGATGGCGTGGGCAACAAGACTAGGTAGCACACACACTCTCTTTCTCTCACACTCTCTCTTGTAAAACCGTCCCCTTCATCTATAAAAGGGGATGCGCTCTCTCTAAAATAGGGATGATCGATTCAGAGGATCGATTGACATAGACGATTCAAACGAACAACAGACGCTCGAACACTTAGCGCACATCGGAGCTCCCGTCAATCTTGGCCCTTCGGTCCAGAGTCCGACCGGACCTCTTATACCCCCATCTTACTCCCTCTCGTTTGTAACCCCACAGCAAACTTTGAGCACCTAGGCTTAGGAATAAAGTCACCGACTGACTCAAACTAGACGTCGGGCACTTTACCTGAACCAGTATAAACCCTATGACATCGAGTGCTAGGCCACATCCGATCACAACGTACGGCAAAACTACAAATATTTACGTGTTGGTCACTTTCTGCACCAACACGTTGAGAAAGGGCTTTTGAAGGCCTCGCTACGCATCTTGTGCCATGCTCCTAGACGTAAGGAGGTGCCCCAACCGAAGTCGTATGAGGCGGTTGTATTTTGTGATTTTTTGAAGTCGGGCTGCGATTCCCTTGTGAAGATTTTGTTGGCGAGGTCTTGCAACGCTTCAATCTATAGATCCATCATTTGACCCCAATGTTGTTGCACGGATGAGCATTTTCACCATGGCGCTTAAGATGACAGGGTGTGCTCTAAGTGTGAATTTATTCACTCGCCACTTTCACAAAAAGACGGTAAGCGACAAGCAGACTAAGATGGAGATGGTGGCCCATTATGGGTCTTATAATTTTGTTCCCAAGAAAACAAAGGGGATTGTGCAGATTGTGCCCGCCTACCGGAACAAATGGCCGAGTTAGAGTAACTATTGGTTTTATCATCGCGTTTGTTCTGATGAGGACGTGACTGAGACGTTGGTGAATGATTTACCGAAAGCTCATGTGCTGGTCTCTGAGATGACGTCAATGAAAGGTTTTTGCCTTGGCGAAATCTTAGTAGATGTACCACAAAATGTGGAGGCCATCGATGCCTTCGCCCTGACCGCACGTCGGCAAATTTGTCATGACCTGGTGGAAGAGTGGTTGGCTTGCGATAGCCCTTCACTAAGTAGTGAAACTCGCTTTTCAAATTTTGAAAAGCGGGACGGATACATGTTTCCACGTCTTCGTGTTGGGCCCTCTGATGCTTTTTCAATAGACTTTAGCTTTATGAATTTTATAGAACACAAGGCCGAAGAGATTGTTGGTTTTTACGGCGACCGGGAGCACAAATTTAGATGTCAGGCCTTGCCCGGAAAGAGGAGGCTGAATCAGGTTTTTGATTCCATGGGCCTTGGTTATGCTGATCAAAGTGGCCCTTTGACTAGCCTTCCAGCTAACGATGCTGCTACTCATGGTCGTGGTCGTGGTAGCAGGGGCGAAGGGGCCGGGCTCGAAAAATGATGGCTGGGCGTGTGTCGGGTACTACTGCCATGGAGTCTGATAAATAGAAGCTTAGCGGGAGAGGTCAGGGTCTCGCAGAGCCCATTGATGTCCGGCTCGGAAGAGAAATAGTTGGCAAGCTGGGCAACAGAAAAAAGTGGTGCTAGGGTAGACTCGTCGTTTCAGCCAAGTGTGGACCGAAATGGTAGTTCCTTTGCCTACCCCCTTTTTCTTTTTTCTTCCTTCTTGCTTTTCTTTTTGCGTATGTGTGCATCTTTTGAATTTTTTTTCTTTCGTCTATTGATTATTCTCATTTATTTATCTCTTGTTGTTTTTGACCATGCAGGGTGCCAGCGGCTTTGATGGAATGGGTAGCAAATTGTGGATTGCTAATGTGACTAATGCCTTCGATGCGACAAACACCATGTCTGTTGGGGATGTTTTCGGCAAGAATCCAAAGAAGAAGGCCCGAAAGGCCGTGGATCCTCTGCCGATCTTGCTCACAAAAATCCAAAGTTGTCCTCAACCGCGGCGGTTGCCCCTACTCAGGTGGCATCCACGTCTACGACTTTCGCCGATGCTTTTGGCTCGCAACAGTGGTAGCAGGGTAAGTCCTGGTTCTACATGGAGTCTATTCGATTGATCGACAACTTGATTCATGGGTAGCTGTTTGGTCATGGGGAATTGCGGTAGGAATCTCGACCTGAGGACTATGGTGAGATGTAGTGTATTCGGGGTCAAGCTCCTTGGGTGAGATGACTTCCCCAAAGGAGGAGACTTACCAAATTGCTCATGCTTTAGGGGCGCCTTCGAATTCTCGGGTGATCGCTCATGTCGACTACCAGACAGTTGGTCTGATGCCTAACAAGGCTGCTGCTGATTTTGTGGACTCTTGTGTTGGCTCTTTCTCTGCTCCTGAGGTCAAGAGAGACCTCCTAAAGGTTCCCTATGCCTCTCTTGATGAGGCGGTGAATTTCCATGCTGCGAGCATGAGTATCGTGACTTGTATCTCGCTTATTTTTGTTTGCCTTTCGAACATTATGGATTGACCTAGTTTCATTGCGCAGGCTATGATTTTGGCTCGAGGACTCCAGCAACAAGGCCTGGTGTTTCGCCAGGGCCTGGAGAAAGAGCTGGCTGCTAAGGATGAATAGATCCTGGCCCTTGAGCAGCAACTGGAAGCGACTAACAAGCTCACCGAGGAAAATGCGTACGCCCAAAAGGCTACCGAGGAGCAAATGGAGAAAATGTGCAATGACTTTGCTGATTATCAGAAGAAAAAATAGGATGAGCATAACAAGGTTGTTGCCGATGCCCAAAGGGCGGTGAATGTATACAAGGATCTCCTTAAGAGTGTCGGTGAAGAGACCGAGGCGCCACGCGATGCTCTAGTCGTTGACTTCATGGAGTGGCTGGCAAACGAGCTAGCCACCATGAGTGAATACATAATGATCGGGCGGGATTATGCTTCATTTGTCTTGATACTTGCTTTTGCTCAAGTGCTAGAGGAGTGCGGGTGCGTTCATTTTGAGAAATTCAAGATTAATGACCTGCAGTCTTACTGGAATGCTCCCGCCCGCGCTCATTAAGCTGGAAAAAAGTTTTTTGCTGGGTTCTGGCATCCCGGCGGCCGAGATCTCACGCTTCTTAGGGCTGCCATGACCCAGGGTAAGGTAACTATTTTTTCTGCTTTTGTCAGTCTTTCGTTCCATGGTCTGCGAGAAGGTGCTCTTATCTTGCTGAGTTGTAAATGTGCAGTCCACTAAAGAATGCACGGCAATCCAGGAGAGAGTGAAGAAGTATATTGCGGAGCAAAACACTCGAGAGGGTGCAGCTGGTAGCGGCTCCAGTGACACGGAAGCTCCTGCTACTACAACTACCGAGGTCTCGGTCGACGACAACTCTGGCGCTCCTACCGACAACGTGGCTTGAGATGGGGTAGATAACTAGGAAATTGTTGTCTGTAACTTTCTGAGAGATTGTGTTTGCTTGGAAAATTGATGTAAGACCTAGTTGAAACATTTGTGGTTTCGGTGCGTAGGTTCCTAACGCGGAGCTTGAGCAACCTATGGATGTGTATCCACTAATGATTAACTACAATGGCTTTTATGCTGGAGGCGCTTCTTGGTCTTGCCATCGTGAGAGGTTTCCAGGATCCAGCATGATTGGATTTTTGAGATCCCGCTACCGGCGGTTTCTTAGAAAGGAAGAATTTCTTAACAAATTCTTCTATTCGGAATTAGACTCGGCTGTTTTAGAAGAGCAAAAGACCCGCCGTGATCAATATAAGCGGGAACGTGGGGTGCCCTCGATGCCTGGTCTGAAAGATCCTAAGGAGGAGTCAGTCGAGGAGATGACATTAGACTTGGAGAATCGTAGATATAGTTTTTATCTTTGGCCCCTTGTGGGCGAAGAGTAGGCCAGAATGAGAGCGGGATGTGATGCTTATGTTTTGTTGATCATCCGTATAGTGTATCTTGTTCTAATGCGTGTGAAAACCGAAAAGCGCTCGTGGTGGTCCCCTCGGCATATCGCTTTAGGTGAAATGAAAAACGCCGTCCCCCAACCTTTTGGAGGCGAGGGGATAAAATAGAGCAGTGATACTCGAGCGGCTCCTTTGCTAGCCCCTCGGCATATCGCATAGGCGAAATTAAACACACTGTCCCCCCAACCTTTTAGGGTGAGGGGATAAAGTAGAGGAGTGGTGCTCGAGCGGCTCCTTTGCTAGCCCCTCGGCATATCACATAGGCAAAATTAAAAACGCCGTCCCCCCAACCTTTTAGGGCAAGAGGATAGGGGAAAACACTAGATGTTGCCTCCGTTGGCTCGATACCGTTGTTTTCTCTTTTCGATTTCGTCGTTTTTACAATTGTTTTGATGCTAGGTGTATTGGCAGATATGCACAATCGGTATCTTTCCTTCTACTTCTTGGCTCGCAACATCTAGCCATTTAGGCTTTTTTGCCTCAGCGAATCAGCACTATTGCGAGGCGAATTAGCTAAGTTGGTGTGCATCGCTGTAGTGTCGTGCTTCCCAGCGCAGAGCTACAGCAAGAATCTTGTCTCGTGTGGGTAAATGGCCTTGCCTTGTGGTTCCGTCAGATGGGGGATGTTACATTTTTTCCTGCAACATCCCTCCATGCATGCTTATCGTTGTGTCATGGCCACATCCTGTTGCCTCATCTTTTAGCTCCGTGCTAGGCGAATACATGGCGCATGCTCCTGTTGGACAGTATGCGCCCTAATCTTTACGTGTTTTCTCACAACATCTAAATTTTGTCGGCTCTCTCTTTATGCTTGTATAGCCTTTCGTCCCATATTCAGGACCTCGCACGTTCGGTGTTAGCCAAAATCCCTGACACACTCTCAAGCCCACACGTTAGCACAGTTGCTCCTGATGAGCGTGACTGTCTACCCTATTGGTATGGCCTAGACTGATACTTGATATGGTCTCTTGGAGGTTTGGGTGCCTTATTTATAGGGTCATTAAGGTTCCATTGTCATTAATTTTTTGTTGTTGTGGTTGCTCGCTGCATTTACCTCTTGGCGTTTGGTGTGTGTCTTTACTTTGTTTGTCCTTTTATAGTACCTGTAGATTACTACGGTTGAACTTCCTAGTACAATTTTCATGATTCAGACTGTGCGAATAGGTATATGCGCGTTTGGTCCTTAGGCCCTTTTTGCCACTTTTTAGTTGGTATTTGTAATTTCACGGCTCATGAGCCTTTTAAGTCCGCCGCCACTCCTTTTTGGCGGGGGAGGGGGGTTTGTGAGCCTATTTGGCTTTTTCCGTTCGCCTGCACTCCTTTTTGGTGCGACGAATCGTTATTGTGGATTATTGGCCTCTCTCCTACGCTATCACTCCTAGTGCTTGTGCCTTTCTTAGGCTTATTTCCTAGTTGCTGAGTTTTGGTCATGTTATCCTGTGCGAGAGCAAAACAATGCAACCTAAATTGGCATTATCGATGTCGATATCCGAAACCTACCGAGGTTAGGTTTTCTTTCGACTTCCCACTCTTTGAGATTTGCTTTGGGGAAAAGGTTTGAATTACGTTAGAAAGGTACATAGGATCGCCTAATTAAAAAACCTCACGCCATTTCGTAAAGGATTCCCCTGTGAGGAAAAAGAGCGCGAATCCTTTTTGCTGTTTACAAAAATGGTAAGAAAGAAAAATTACAACCCTTAGAGGGCAAAGACGTTATGGGTAGAAGCAACGCAGATTGTCTACGTTCCATGTGTGGCTTGTCGCGACACCTTCATTGAGTAGCCTGAAAACTTCTGGCTTGAACATGTTCGCCACTACAAAAGGCCCATACCACTGGGATTGTAGCTTGCCCTGCTTGTCGGAATGATGAATTAGCACCATGTCGCCTGGGTTGATGTTCTTTCACAACACCTTCTTGTCTCTCCATGTCTTCATTTCTTGATGGTATTTGTCAAGGTTTGAGGCAGCTTGCAACTTTGCGTTTTCTGCTGCTTCGAGCTCCACATACCGCTATATCGGGGTGGTCGCTGCAATTTTAGTGCGAAATGAACCTTACTTGAGCTCTTCTAGCGTGATGGCTTCTTCGCCGTATAGTAGGCGAAATGGGGTGAACCCCATAGTCCGGGTATGCGAGATGTTGTGACCCCAAACTAAAGTGATCAACTCTTGCGCTCATTTTTCTTTCGGCATATCGAACAATGCTTTTGATACTTCATTGAAAATTAAATCATTTGCCCTTTTGACTGCTCCGCTGCTTTCCGGGTGGTTTATTGATACGAAAGCTATATTGATTTCTAGTTCACCACAAAAATTTCTGAATTCTACGCAATCGAACTGTTTCCCGTTATCGACTATAATGAAGGATGGGACCCCGAAACAACAAATGATCCTCTGCCACACAAAACTAATTAATGTGCCAGAAGTGATTTTCGCCAGTGCTTTGGCCTCAAACCACTTGGTGAAATACTCTAGAGCCACTGCGGTGAAACGCAAGTTGCCGGGCGTGGTAGGCAACGGTCCCACAATATCTACCCCCATCTTTGCAAAGGCCATGTTGGGATGATTGACTTGATTAGGTTGACCGAGGTTCTCTGCTTTTTGGTGAACATCTGTCAATTTTCGCAACTTCGGACCAGCTCTTTTGCATCTTCTACTGCTGTTGGCCAATAGAATCATTTCCTTATCGCTCTATGAGCAATTTCATGAGGTCCCCATTGAGCTCTACACATCCGACGTGCATTTGGGTTAGCAGTTTGATTCCTTGCTCTCTACTTATGCATTTCAGCATTGGTGCGACTATTCCGCTCTTGTACAGTTCCCCCACTATGATGGAGTATTGCTTTGTCCTAGAGTTCATTCTATCCGTCTCGTGTTTGCTTTGTGGCTCGTAGGCCCTGTTTAGGTCGGCGAATAAGGGTGACCTCCAGTCCTTGCTTGCGATAGAGTGCACGACATTGAGCCATTATTCCTCTTCTCGTATCGCTTTGACTGTCAGCTCCTGGTAAAAAACGTCTGCTAGCATTGGAGCTTTCTATGTGGTTGCTTTTGCTAACTCATCGGCTTCTACATTCTTGCTCCTTGGAATGAGTCAAAAAGAAAAACCGGCGAAGTGTTTCTCCATTCTTCTTACCGCTGCCAAATACTTCACCAGTTCTGGCACTTTCGTAGTGAATTCTTTCTCGACATGTCCAACTATTATCTGTGAGTCTGATTTGACTGTGCATCTTCTGACCCCTAAGGCTCTGAGCTTTCATAGCCCTAGGAGCATCGCCTCATATTCGGCTATATTGTTGGTTGTAAGGAATTCCAACCTTGCTGCATAACAAAGTTTCGGTCCTTTCGGTGGTGTTAGGATAGCGGCTATTCCTGCGCCAGCCATTCCCCAAGCTCCATCACAATGCATGGTCCAAGTTGGTTCTTCGAACTGTAGCGTGGTGTCAAAAGCTACTGGTGTCCAATCGGCGATCAAGTCTGCAAGTACTTGAGATTTGATTGCTGACCTGTGTTCGAAATCCACTACAAACTCGTTCAGTTCCATTGCCCATTTTTCTATCCTTCTGATAGCTTCGCTATTGCGAAATAAAGCCTCCAGTGGCTGTGAAGAGAGGACCTTAATGCGATGGCCTAGAAATAGTGCTTCAGTTTTCTTGATGCCATGACCACTGTGTATGCGATTTTCTCTAGTTTAGAGTAGTTGACCTTCGCTCTTGACAAAGCCTCTAACACGAAATATACCAAGAATTGCTTTAATTTGTTTTCGTTTTCTTTCTCTTCGACCAACACCGCACTGACAGTTGTGGGTGATGCCTCCAGATACAGCAATAGAGTTGCCGATTGCGAAGGTTTGGATAATGTTGTCAACTTGGTCAATTACGCCTTTAGGTCGTTGAAAGCTTGCTGCTGCTGGGGGCCCATTCAAAATGATCTGAGCTTCGTAATGTTCTAAAAAATGGTAATCCCCTTTCGTCCGACCTCGAAATGAACCTGTTAAGTGCTGCTAGCCTACAGTTGAGCTTCTAAACCTGTTTTCTGCTTGCTGGTGGCTGCATATTTACTATCGCCGCTATCTTTTTAGGGTTTGCCTCTATACCTCTTGCTGATACTAGGCAACTGAGCAACTTTCCTTCTTTGATGCCGAAGTTGCACTTGTCGGGGTTCAACTTGAGACCGCTCTTTCTCAGGTTTTTAAATGTTTCTTGGAGATCCTGTATATGGGTCTCCATCTTATCGCACTTGACCACAATGTCATCAACATATGCTACAAGATTCTTGCCTTTTTGCTTGTCAAACAATTCATCTGTCATTCTAAAAAAGGTGGGACCTGCATTTCACAGTCCCTTAGGCATTCGCCGATAACAATAAGTCCCTCCTGGAGTGGTGAAATTTGTTTTCTCTTCGTCGTCCGGGTTTAACCAAATTTGATGATATCCTGAGAAACAGTCTAGCAAACTCATAACGTCGCATCCAACAGCGATGTCAACTAACTTGTCAATTCTTGGGAGCGGATATGGATCTTTTGGGCAACACTTGTTAAAGTCAGTGAAGTCTACTCACATTTGCCATTTGCCATTTTTTCTTTCTAACCATTACAACATTTGCTAACCACTCAGGGTACTGTATTGGCCTGATGACACCGGCGTCGAGCAGTCTTTGCACTTTGGCTTTTGCTGCTTCTGCTCTCTCTACGGACTTCTTCCTTAGCTTTCGCTTCCTCGGTTTTGGCCCTTTTGCTACATTTAGGTTATGCTGAGCGAGAACGCGACTGACTCCTTGCAAATCTTTCGTCGACCAGGCGAATACATCCTGATTTCGTGGAGAAAGGTAATTAAACCATCTTTCTCATCTTTAGTGAGGTCTGACCCAACGTGCACACACTTTTCCGGCACTAGCTTCAATAGGGGGTTTTTATTGTGTCTTCTGCAGGTTGCGCCCTTGCTTCGGCTACCTTTTCATTGTTTGTGTCTTTGGTAGGTAGCTTCTTGGTCACTTCATTTATGAGGCTGTAACCCGAGATTGGCTTTCCCTCTATTCGCCTGGATGCGTCCTAGTCTCCATGTACTGCAATCAACCCAAAAGGGGACATCATCTTCATGCATAGGTAGCTTTGCTTTACTACAATTTTGAACTTGTTTAGAACTCCTCTGCCGAAGATTATAGTATATGGGTAATCCATGTTGACTATGTCAAAAGTTATCATCTCTGTGCAGACCTTTTTTTCTTCAACGAAAGAGACCGGTATTGCCTTCTTCCCCATATCGTCTATCTTTATCTTGCCAAAACCGAACAATGAGTTTCCGACTGGTTTGAGCGTTCGCTTGTCGAGGCTCATCCGCTTGAAAGGCTTGATGAACAAGATATCAGTAGAGCTTTCGTTGTCTATTAGGATGTTGTGTACAGTTAACTCAACTATATTCGTTGCCGCTACCAAAGCGTCGGTGTGTGGAAAATCTTGCACTTGGAAGTTGTTTTTGTCAAAGGTAATCGGCACCATGGACCAGGCTACCCTATTGAGCGGTATTCTTGGCGAGACGGTGTGTACTCTTCTCTCAAAGTCCCATCTTGCCCTTTTTGTTTTCGTGCTCTTGATTTGAGCCACTTGTAATCGCGAAGATGTGACCTTGGGATGGTAAGATGTTGTTTACAACTTGATGCTCCTGGGTGCTTTCTTGCTTCGCTGGCTGAGGTTGACTTGACTGCTGCTGCTCTGGCTAGACTGGCGAAGACACGGCTACTGAATGGCTCGGATGCTGAGCGAAGTGTTGATACAGCGGAAATGCCAGTTGCTGCCAGGTGTATGGGTGTTGGTTGTATCCCATGCGAGAAGCTAGGGTACTGAGGAACATAGCTGCCTGTGGCCAAGTGGGTACTGCCATAACCCTTATTGCTTACCATTTCGCGATTAGCATTCTGGAACACGTGACTGGATATTTCGTTGCTTTTCCTAGCTTCGTCTTTCTCTTTTAGTTCTCTCGCCATTTTGTTGTATTTGCAATCCTTGGTGAAATGACCTACGTTTTTGCCACATACTGTGCAATAGGGTGTCCTTTGACCCCTGCCCCTTCCTTTGTCATCGCGGCCTCCGTGGGAACCTCGACCTCCTAGGCCACCACGCTGACTCTGATCAAAACTTTTGTACTGTTGATTTGGCGGCGGGCCTTGGAAACCTTGATCTACTAAGGAAAGCTTTGGTTGCTCTTCCAAGTTGTTAATTGCGTGGAAAGGCTTGATGTTTTGCTATGTTGGAGTTGGAGGCTGGCGAGATGCCCTACCTGCTTGCCTCCACGAATTTCGTGTCGCCTTTTGCTTTTTGAAGTCATCGTCAGATCTCGCGTACTGCCTCATTACATCGAATAGCTCTCTTATGGATGTGGGGTAATTTCTGGCAAAATGAGTTGCACATTAGCCGATGACCAATCCTTTCATGACTGCTACTATAATTGTTTCTTCTGGCGCGTTTGGCACCTGTGCTTTGGTCTGAATGAATCTCTCTAGAAACTCGGACAAAGATTTATCGTCTATTTGAATGCATTTCAGCAAATCACTTTTTGTTTTCGTCCCCGGGTGATACCCTTGGAAAGTGGACATAAGTTCTGCTCTAATCTGACCCCAAGACTTGATAGACAGAGGTTTGAGCGAGGTGTGCCAATCATGGGCAATGTCCTCGACCGCCATGGTGAGCGACTTTGTGAGAACCTGGGTGTCTCCTCCTGCTGAGACTATCGTTGTTTCATAGCTCGCTAGAAACTTTCTCGAGTTTGTTTTTCCATCAAATATCGGGATGCGAGGCTTGTAGCTAGCTGGCCATGGATACAGTTGAAGCTCTTTCGATAGCGGTGAAGTTGGGTTGTACGCGCCTTCGCCTTCGTCGCAAAGGTTGCCGCCTAGTATTACCACGTTTCAGCCAGCGCGGATAGCACCTCCGGCGCCTGCTCCCTGCAGTCCTTGAATTTCTCTTATCAATCTATCCCTGTGGATTTTGGCTTCCCTAATTGCCCTATGCGTCTGTTCGGCTCTGTTATGGGCAGTGGCTTGCCTGAGCAGCTGCTCCTTCTCATTCTAGAGTCTAAGGATGTCTTGCTGGTACTGATTCAGCGTCTTCAGGTTTCTAGCTTGCTCAGTGATCTCGCCGTCTTCATCTTCTTCGACCTCATCGCCGTTTTGGTCGATTTTGATTTCTTCAACGTCGCCTTCTAGCATTTGCTCTCACCCTCCGGGCGCTGTGGTATTGTTCGTCTACAACTGCGGCGCAGGTGGTTCCGTAGCTACTTCTGCATCATCTTGTAAGGCTGCTCCCGCAGCCGCTGCAACGGTTGTAGCTGCAGATGTTCCTGCTTTATCCGTCTTTTGCTTCTTTGGTGCCATGATAAGCTCGAGAAACAACCACGGTGGGCACCAATGTTGTTCTAGGCCTAGGCCTTCAAACATCGGTTGCCGCTCAAGCGAAATCAAACACGAAAGGTGGCGGAAACAAGACTCGTGCGAAACAAGAATCAGGATTCTATTGATCTTGTTTCTCTCCCTTTTACACCCTCTATGGAGGCTATTTATACACGCCTGGAAGCTTTTCACCGGACAAGAATGCCCTTACAACCATCCCGTATTCGGGGAATATTCCCTACCGCCGTGGGCTAGTCCGCCATCAGGAGTCCCTGCCTTCCCCAGGTACTGCCGATCTTAGGGGCGCTGACCGGCTTTGCCTCTTGTCGCCCTCCCAACCGACCATGCAGGTCTCAGCCGCGTGAAGACGACTGGCTCGCTGGAGACGGAACCTGAAACAAAGAACTAACGAAACATTACCACCTATTCGCCTAAACGAATAGTTTATTCTGGCTATGCGCCCCAGGCCTCGCCAGGTCGGCCTAGTGTGCCCCTCCTCGCAATAGCGAAAAGGTGCTAACTAGAGCGCGGCTGACGCCCCCTTCATTTTGCCTCGCCAAAATGGTCAGTGATGACATGATGTCCTTCTCTTTCTGCCTCACCGTCCCTAACATTTCGCTCAAGCGAAAAGACAGGCGCGAAGGCGGGCCTGCACTGTTAGACTTTAGCGTCCCTTGTTTCGCCTCCGCGAGATTCCATTCGCACTAACCTTGTGCGGCTGGATGAAATGAACTCCACAGGTGCCCATAGGTGGGGCTTGCCCCCAACAACAGAGCCGGTCCATTCCTAGGCAGCCTACGTCTCCTCCTACACACCTGCTGCTACCATCATTTTTTTAATATAAGCATGAAGCATTATATTGCATTTGCAGAGCAGTAGTACACTAAGGTGTGCAATGTTTTCTTTAGTCATAAATGTTTGATGCTTTAGTTAAGCTTTAAAACTTCAAAAATCGATAGTTTTTGTAAATAATATAAAATACAGTAGTACTTCATGGATAGTATTGAAGCCTAGTGTTTTGCTTTGTTGGTTGCATCCACTAGTTATCTTTTCCCCATACGTGTGAGCCTTACTGCGTTGATGTTTTTCTGTGACTATCAGATGTGTACCGTCCACGCATGGTAGAGACTGGATCTTTATTTCATTATTAAAAAATTACGGTAGTAATCTTGTGACAGAGATATATTCTTTGATCTACTCACTAGTTTTTCAAATATATTATAGGCTAGCTAGTTTAAAATGAAAAGACTACCTTGCTAGGAGAACATGGTAAAGTAAAAACACTCACTAGGTTTAGGTTTCTAGGAGAGAGTGCAGCGCGGCCAATGAGCTAGCATAGCTTGCGAAGGAAACAGAACTCTCAGTTGCATGTCTTCAACTCACCTATGTGTGTCAAGCAAAATTTAGCATATGAGAATCCAAACAGGTATACCAAAATACCTAGTAACCATTAGCATAACAAATTAGTTCATTAGTTTGTGGAGGAGTGCTAATGGATGCTACTAATTTATTTGCACCTCCAACCAACTATCCAACTACTCAAAACAACTCCCGGTAATAAATAGCTAGCTAATAGTTAGCCGATTGTATTAGTTAGGTAACTATTAGCACGAATGGATCTAAATTGACCCTATTCTTGACAGCAGAAAATATGGAATGGTTCTTGTACATGCTTGGCAGACCTGTGGTAAGAGCTCCTTGGCTTATTTACAGGAATAGCGCTGTCAAACTTTTTCAGATACTCTTAAAGTGATTCTACAGCGTGTTTTTTGTAAGATAAATTAGGATCTAAGAGTTGGAAAACTAGCATCTTTAGCTTCTTAGGATAGATACGGTCTCAGTTAGCTAGGGCAAGAACTGAAGCATAGGCAGTAGCCTCCTTTTTTGTTGTTTTTCTTGGGCTAGCATGCATCCTAATTCCTACCGGCATTGCTGTGGGCCTGCTGGGCCATTCGGCCATCCTTGGCTCGCGCCGGAGGTCACTGCAGGCGGTCCAGAGACTCGATAGATCGCCAAAAGGAGCGTCGACGTGCAGCTGCCGGAACCAGGCGGCCGCCCTTCCATCAAATTCCCAACTTTGACACGTCGAGGCAAGTGCCGATAGCTTCGCTTCGCAGTGTCCGCCGCCGCTTCGGAGACGCAGTACCAGACGTGCGTTGCCCCCCGGCGTCTCAGCCGGCTGCTGGCAAGTGGCAATAGCCCATGCCGATCTCCTCCTGTGGCTTGTCGGTCGGCCCAGTCCGCTGCAAAGGCCCCAGCCTCCTTTCCCAGTCGCAGACGACGAGCATCCTAGCCTCCTGGGAGGTCGGATCCACAGAATCGCAAACCCACGTCAGGCACCTCGTTCCAGACTTCCAGTTCGCGACGATATAGAAATGCAAAAACAGGATCTCACGCTCGACTGATTCTTTCTAGTGGCCCATGAATAGCCAAAAATGGAGATCCAAAGATCTTATAAAACCTGACAAACCCAGCCACATTACTTTCCCAGTAAGAGCGCAACGCGTTCGCACTCCAGTAAACAACTATTCTCTCTCCTTTGCAGTCTGTAACACGGGTGTAATGTAACAGCAACCAAAAGTCCAACCTTGGATTACAGTTTACAAGCAAGCCAGAGAGAGAGAGAGAGAGAGAGAGAGAGCATCACCTCTGGTTAAATTCCAATCCAATAATGTACCACTACCCCCCTCCCCCACTAGCAACACCCGAACCGGCTCGTCTGCTTCTGGTCATCTTTCGAGTCGCCGTCGATGCTTACCCTGTTGAGGGACAGCTCGGCCTTGTAAGAGTCTGAGTTCAGGATCTTTCGGCTCACGTTGCTGTAGATCTCCCTGATGACGATATCGAAAGCCGTCTTCACGTTCGTGGCGTCCAGAGCCGACGTCTCCATGAAGAACAGGCCTTCAGCTTCGGCCAGCGCCTTGCCTTCCTCGACGGGCACTTCGCGGATGTTATCCAGATCGCATTTGTTGCCTACCAACATCTTGGCCACGGTAGTGTCGGAATGTGCTGCATTAGTTTCCAAAGATGGGTTAGTTACTTCAGTACACAAGTGAAAGATATGAATTGTTGTGAATTTATCATTGGCATCCATGAATCCAAGCCGTGAACAAGCACCAACCAGAAGAACAGGACCATACATATAAGGGTTAATTGCTTCGGAACAATTGGACTTATTACAAACTCAATCAAGCACCGTTGAACCTTTTGAGTAAGTGATGTAATTAAAAGATCAAAGGATGCCACTAGTACCAGGAATGGTACAAGAAACAAAAACTAAGAGCATAACCATTCGTGCATGATCCTTAGGCAGGAATAGTGTGGTACTAAGCACATTGCGCAGTCCTAGCCAATAGCCCCCCAGCCATGCATCATTCTGATTCTCTTTGACATGCAAAGTAGGTAGAAAGAGCACTACTTGCTTTAAAGAATGCATCAATGTGTTCTTAAACGTTGCCAACAACAGCTACAATTCAGCACTTTGTTTGTGCATCCCCTCAGCAAACAGCGTGGTGAGCACCCTTTCACCACCTCACTGCCCCTACCCAGAGCCACCTCTCACCATGGCAGCAAGCGGTGAAATCACCACCTCACCACCCCGCCTATGCTTAACCGCTTCGATTTCTCGCCGCCAACGAGTAGCGACTGACTCCACCACCCAACAGCAGTCCTGCCAACACATCTGCTGACCGCCTCTGGAGCCCATCCCTCTAAACCTCGTCATTCTTATCCAATTCCTGCACCACCCGCAGCCCAAGCTCTAAGTCTAACACTAATCCCACCTCCTAGTCCAATTGATCAACAACGGCACGACAAAGGTGTACGCTGCTACTGGTTGCAAAGCGGTCATCGCATAGTAATTTTGCCTTTGGGATGTTGGCGAAGCATAACCATAACAATGTAAGCATTGTGCTTACTCATCGAGGCCTCCCTAGAGACCCTAGGGAATTAACAACTGAACTTCCACACGGAATTGCAGCAAGACAACAAGTACCATAAACATCTTAATCAGAACTGATTCCAACTTCCCAAATATGAACATCTCATCAATCAGAACTTCCGAAATCTGTTAACAAGTACCTATCGTGCACAAATGCTACTAATTCTGATGGAAGTGGTCCTACAAATTCATTCATGGAACATTCCCCAACAAGCGAGGCAGCAGGATTCAGATCCCGATTCAGACCAGGTCGCTCAATCCATCCGGCCTACCACTTGCCCTCTTTCTTACCATCTAAAGAACACCTGACGCAATCACCACCTGAGGGCACCTAGCTACAAGCTAGTACATCAAGCAAAAGGGACGACAGTTCTTTTTCCCAAATTTCCGAGTGGACTCTGCAGCCACACTAAAATGTATGCCCCTTTCCACGAAAACCACCCCAGATCTAGGCGATCCTAGCGTCGTACCAGTCAGAGGCATTCACTGTGTGCAAGCAAGCAGTAACAAAAGCAAGCAAGCAAGCGATCGAGGTAGCAGAGGATGAGAGGAGAGGAGCGGTGGGGCAGGCGGGGTAGGGTACGTACTGTTGAGCTCCAGGAGCCAGCGGCCGACACTGTCAAAGGTGGAGCGGCGGGAGATGTCGTAGACGAGGAGCGCGCCGAAGGCGCCGCGGTAGTAGGCGGAGGTGACGGCGCGGAAGCGCTCCTGGCCGGCGGTGTCCCAGATCTGGGCCTTGACCTCCTTGCCGTCGATGTCCATGCTCTGCGTCTGGAACTCCACCCCGATGGTGGCCTTGGAGTGGAGGTTGAACTCGCTGCGCGCGTACCGGGACAGCAGGTTGCTCTTCCCCACCGCGCTGTCCCCGATGATCACCACCTTGAACAGGTACTCCTCCGCCTCCCCGTCCGACTCGTCCCCCATCGCCCCGCCCTCCGGTGGCTGGCTAGTACTCCGTAGCTAGCTGCCACCACCGCCTGGCCCGTGGCCGTGTCGTCGACCGTCGTCACGGGCGGTGGTGCGAGCAGGCGGGTGGATACGGGGAATGCGCGAGATTTGTAGCGGGTTTGGGGCGCTCGCGCGGTGGGTTTTGGCCGAACACGGACACTCAGGTGTGACGGGGGTTGGGTCGGCGCGGCACGGGGCCGCGGCGCCTCCACTCGCGCCGCGCTGGGGTGGTGGTGGGGTGGTGAGAGGTGCGAGAGCGAGAGCGAGACGAGTGGGAGACTAGTGGGGCGCACGGCGGTGGAGCCGTGGACGCCGCGACCACGCCGGCACGCCCACGCGTGGCTGGTGGTGAGTTCCGCGCTCCCCGACCCAGAGTGCCTGACGGGTGGGCTGCGGTGGTCGGCACGCGCTCCGCGGGGCCGGCCTGTCGGTCGAGTTGTGGAGGAGTGCCTGTCATGTCACGGCGCCGCACCCCCCGGGGCCCGGCTGCCTGTCTGCCTACCATAAGACTGTCTCCAACGGCGTAAATAAACGCAGACCCAAACGCAAAATGTCTACGGCACAGTGTTTTGGGTTCCGAAATCACGCTCCAACGGAGAAGGCAAACACGGCAGCTATTTTGCGCAGCATCCGACTCGCAAGGCAAAAAAGCATCTTCGTTCTCGACGACGCAAAACGAGAGAGAGATAGGGAGCAGGTGCGGGGCCCGGCACAGGGGCGGGGCAGCAGGTGCGCCACCGCAGCAGGGGCAGCCCTTGCCCTGCGCCACGCTCGCGCCCTCGCTGCGGCCCACCTCCCCGCCGGCGCGCGCCCTGCTCCGGTGCGCCGCCACGCCGAGGGCGCCCGCGCCCGGGCCCACCAGCGCCTCTGCGCCGCCGCGCCGAGAGGCGCCACCACGAGTCGAGCAAGACAGAGAGAAAAGAGAGGAAGGGAGAGAAAGAGAAGAGAGGGGAAGAGGGCAGGGAGGCAGAGCAGAGGCTCTTGGTCGCTGGCGGCTGACCGGTGTTCCAGCGCGAACTGGCCGGGGCAGTTGGGCGGCGACGGTCCTCGGGAGGAGCTAAGCAGGACGGGGAAGAGAAGACAGAGGGGGCAAAAGAAGAGCAGAGCAGGAGAGAGGAGAGGGCAGCGGGATTTGGGGCTTCCTGCTCGGTCATCCGTTGGAGGGTCAAGGAATGGGTGCCGTAGCTTTCGTTACTGTGCGTTACCTAAACGGTGAAATGGGTATTCGATTTGGGTCACGTTGGCTCTGTTTGGCTGAGCTGGATTAAAGCCGGCCGGTTGTTTTTGGCTGATTTGTTGTGAAAGAAAAATACTGTACCGACTAGAACGTGAACAGTGTTTTCGGACGAAGCCTGTTGGAGTCAGTCTAACTTGCGGGCGCGCGTGAGTTGGCGCCTCGTTGTTCGATGCGGGAGTCTGTGGCGGCGAGCGAGACCAGCCAGGCGGTGACGGGCCGACGGCTCACGAGTCACGAACTCACGACTGGGCTGGGAATCGCGGCCGCGGGGCATGTCCGCCGTTTCTCAGTGAGGCCTGGCTGGCGCGGGGCTCTCTCCGGCTCCCGGCTTCCACACGAAAACCGACGCGTCGGCGGATTTTTTTTATTTTTAATTCTTTTTATTCAATATTTTAATAGTATTCGCTCCTAAATTTTCGTTGTGAATCCAACCTTTTGGTCGTGCCAGCGGCGCGTTGTCGCGCCACGTGCAGCGACGCGGCAACATCCGTCACGTTAGACGGCGTTTTCAACATGAAAAACGTTGTCACGCCATACCCACAAGCGTGACAGTACTGTTCTATCGCGCCACCGGAAGTGACGTGATAAGACAAAACATTTAAAAAAATCATAACTCTTTCATACGACGTCGGATGAAGATGAAAATTTATATGAAAATTGTAGCTCTCAATGAGATCTACAACTTTATAGTTTTGAGTTTTTTCATTTAAGGACGTTAAGATACTCAAAAAGATAACATAAAATTTTAGGAGCATAATAACCGCGTACCAGTATATGTCGCATTAGAAAAATAATATCTTTTTTGTATGATGTCACATGAAGATACTTTTTACATGAAAGTGGAAGCTCTCAATAAGATCTACAAATTTATAGTTTTGAGTTTTAACATTTGGAGTCGTTAAGATGCTAAAAAAATCATATAAATTTTCAGGAGCATAATAACCGCGTACTAGTACGTGTCGCATTAGAAAAATAATATATTTTTTTGTATGTTGTCAAATGAAGATACATTTTACATGGCTCTCAATGAGATCTACAACTTTATAGTTTTGAGTTTTAGCATTTGGAGTCATTAAGATGCTCAAAAAAATAATATAAACTTTCAGTAGCATAATAATCGCGTACTAGCACTTGTCGTATTGGAAAAATAATGTCATTTTTGTATCATGTCGAATGAAGGTACTTTTTATATCAAAATTAGAGCTCCCAACGAGATCTACAACTTTTATTTAAAAAGTATTTTTATATGACATCAAATAAGAAATATATAATTTTCTAAAAGATAATATTTGATACACGGTTAATATGCTGCTAAAACTGTATATTAGTTATTAGAGTACGTTCACGACCTCAAATATAAAAACCCAAAACTATAAACTTTTAGATCTCACTAAGGGCTACAACTTTGATATAAAATGTATTTTTATTTGGTACCATATGAAAAAGATATTATTTTTTAAATGCGGCAACCGCTAGCACGCGATTATTATGGTGCTGAAATTTTATATTATTTTTTTAGCATCTTAACGTCTTTAAACGAAAAAAAACTCAAAACTAGAAAGTTGTAGATCTTGTCGAGATCTATAATTTTCATATAAAAATCATCTTCATCCGATGCCGTATTAAAGAGTTGTGATTTTTCAAAAATTCAGTCATGTCACGCCACTCCCGATGACGCGACAAAACAATACTGTCACGCCACCGGGAGTGACGCGACAAGCTTTTCCACATCGAAAACGCCGTTTAACATGGCAGATATTGCCGTGCCACATGCGTTGGCACGATAGCGTTGTTCGGCGCGACCAAAAGAATTGAAAATTATTTTTGAGTAGTTATTATTGAAATATTGAATAAAAAATAATTAAAAATAAAAATTCTTCCGCGTCGGCACATGGTGGCGGCACCGCAAAGCAAGCTCAGATGTTGCCAGATGAAGCTGTCGACTCTCTCGGCCTCTTCCGCTCCATAGATTTGCAGTGGACCAGTCGTCGGAGGAGTCATCATTATTAGGAGAAAAACTTAACAAGTTTGGATTTAGAAATACGTTTTCAAGGCTCGTAGAACTGAATGATACCTCTTGATAAGTTCATAAATCACTGGTTTATTTTACTTTGTTATTATTAGTAGGGTTAAAAGTACTTTTTCATCGGTGGTAGTATGATTTTCAACTTTGACCTACGAAACAGGGTACCTTCCAATTGTCAATTGTCAATTGTCAAAACAGGACAAATTTTGTCCTCGCGCTGATTTCAAAGAAAGTTATCCATTTCGTGAAAATAATAAAAAAACTGATTTACTATCTAGAAGTGCATAAGTAATTTATTTTTAATTTTGGAAAATATAAAACTAGAACCATTTTTATTAAAAATGTTCTCTACTTATTTATAATCTATATATAGGTATTTGGAATTGACTTGTTTTAAAAATCGTTATTTATTTAAAACAACTAAGATCCGAAGAAATTCTGAATATGGCACCAGAAGATAGGTGACATTTTTAGAAGAAAAATAGAACTAGTATCATATTTTTATAATTTAAAGATAAATTAATTATGGATTTCTCTAGAGATCAAATAAGATTTTTATTACTTTTAGAAAAATAGAAAACTACTTTTGAATCTGGCCAGAGGACCAAAGTTATCTGGTTTTGATAGTTGTAGCCTCCTAGGCTGTGTGTTACTCGGTTTTATAATTCACAAGGTGTAAAATCGGAGTATGGTGTAAGTTGGATGTTAGAAAATATACTTGACCCTTACTAATATTATATTATTCAATCTCAAAATCCTAGCTATGAGATATTATATTGGTTCGCGACCGGGTCTCTCGTCGTCTCCAAAACGTCGAAATGTATAATTTTTCTCCAAAGAGAGAATTGCAAAAAATAATAAAGTAGTACAATACACAACACAACTAAACAACTAACACAATTTTTATTGGAGATATATATAGAACTGCATTACTCTGATAATAACATCTAGGGTCTCTTTGGCACGGCTTATGCTGACTTCGGCTTCATCTATTTTGCGTAAATCGAGGCACTGTAGCGCGAAACCGTTTTGTAAGCCGGGGTTAAAATGAACTAGAAGCCGAAAAAAGCCAGTTTTCTGGCTTCACCAGCTTTGGCTTCACCGGTGAAACCGTTTTGGATGAGCCGTGTCAAAGGGGCTCTAGTATTCTGGCCCAACCTAGCTACAAGCCTACAAGCAACTAGAACCAGTAGTGGCGTTCTTTGCCGCACTTAGACTGACTCCAACAGGGATACCCAAACCTAAAAATAGGTCTCGCACAGTGCTTTGCCTACAAAAAACAACCTCCAACGGCTTACCCAAACACACGACGCATTTTGCCTATCAGCCGAGACGTTACGCAAAAAAGCATCCCCTCTCCTCGCTACGCAAAAGCGGCACGCGGCACAGCTCCGGCGGCTCGGCGTCCCCGTCCCCGCCGGCGGCTCCCCAGCCCCTCCTTCTCCTCCTCCTCCACCCGCCAGCACCCGCGCGCGCCCTCTCTCCATCCTTCTGCGTCCCGCGGCGGCTGTGGCGGAGCTCGCCCGCGCCCGCGCCCGCGCCCGCGGCGGCCGGGGCCGCGCTCGCCCGCTCCGGCGAGTAGCGAGCTCGACGGTGCTCTGCGGCTTCCTTGGCGCGGAGGCTTCGGCAGCGGGATTCAGACCACGTCGAGCATCTCCGGCGGTCGGGGTCCTGCAGCGGGCGCCGCGCGCCTCGGCGGCGTGCTTCGCGAGCTCCGGCGCCTCTTTTTGCGTTCGCTGTTGGAGTTCGGCATTTTTGGGTGTGGTTTTCTTTTGCTGCGCGTGACCCAAACGGTGAAATTTGGGTCGGCTCTGTTGGAGACAGTCTTATTCGAGATGAGCGGTTGTTCATGCATTTCATGCCATGCATGCAGCATGTGTGCCACAGGATGCTTTTCGTGCACTGGCATCTCCAATCCAAAAAAAAAAGCACCACACTGGACATCCAAGGGTATGCATATATAATATAATATCGACCCGCTATCTATATGCCACAGGCTGTCTATAGATGGCAGATGCATTTGTAGTGGTAGGCGCTGTTGATGGGGTCGCTGGCGTCGATGGGCACCTCCTGGACGCTGCACCTGTGCCGGCAGCCTCTGCACTCGTTGTAGGTGCACGTCGGAGCCCTGGATCCGACCAGCATCCTCCTCCCGCCGGCGGCAGTCTCCTGCTCCTTGTTCAACGCCGGCCAACCACCAGCTGCGGCAGCCGTCGTCGGCGGTGCCTCACTCCATTTCCTAAATCCCTATACATGCATTATATCTCGTCATATAAAAAATAAATAAATAAAGCATGCATGCATCAAGATGAAATGGATGGCCACATGCATGCTTGTCAGTCAAGATCCGCTCTCAGTCTGGAACAAAATAATCTCTCTCATCCAATCCATACATTTTACCTCTCTTCTTTTTTTTTTTTGACAATATTTTACCTCTCTTCTCTATCGATACATGCCCAGCATGCTCTTGTCGTTGGATTTTTTTTTAAAAAAAAATCCATACATTTTGACGGAGATTGTGGAGAAAATATTGGCCCGGTTCGTTTGTCTTATGAGCCGTACTTTTTCAGCGAACGAACAATATTTTTCTCTCACAACATATCAGTCAATAGTACTTTTCACCCCGTCTTATTAGCCAAGCCAACAGAGCCATTGTCCAAATGTTTTTTGGGTGAGGGATTGGATTTATCCAGCAAGCCTTCAAATAAGTCTACTTTTGCAAATACGCCAGGCATTATTACCTGCAGCTGCCCTGTCTGACTCTGAAGGGCTACTTCGCCAGTCCGCAGCGACCCTGCTCGAGCATCAGCTACGGCATCACCTGTTAATAAAAAGCGCAAATAAAAGCATTATTATTCTTGAGAAATACACATGTATAAATGATGAAATGAGTCGTAGGCATCGATCGATCGTCTGCTGATTGATCGACGACCGACTGTCATTTGGAGACTGGAGTACCAATCACTAGGACAGACACGAGGAGGAGACGACACAGCGCCACACAACGACGCAGCTGCTGCTGCCTGCTGCTTCCACATGCTGCTGCCATCTTCCTTTCAGGCTATGGAGCCCTATAGCTAGCTCGTCGCAAACAAGTGAGGCAGGCGTATGCGTATATATACTGCGTGGCGCGCGATAGATGCTGCGTGCGGCAGTGCCAGGACCTTGCTTTGGGTCCGGCAGACGGGACGAGAGATGCTTGCATGGCGACCGAGCTGCCGAGGAGAAAAGTCAAAGGCCGCGGGCATTACATGCCTGCATGGCAGCGGCAGACGTACCGGGCCTGCGCATAGTGCACGGTTTGTACGTTCTAAGGTTCCA
Organism: Miscanthus floridulus; assembly: GCF_019320115.1. NCBI lineage: Eukaryota > Viridiplantae > Streptophyta > Magnoliopsida > Poales > Poaceae > Miscanthus > Miscanthus floridulus. The sequence goes on along the minus strand of NC_089592.1, from coordinate 82,709,275 downwards.
GCAGCTTCCTAAAATTACGGAGCCTGTGGTTGCCTACCGTACCTGGACACCATCGGCCAGGCCAACATCGATCGCAGCCCCAGACGTCCAAGATCGGACGGTCTGGGAACACCGGCCTGGATTAGGCGCCTGGCTGGCAGGCGCAAATCAAACATGCCCCAACAATCATCAACCACTACCTAGCGCCAGCAGCCTGTGAGTGTATAGTCCCAGGCTCCCAACAATCCGATTCTAGTTACTTAATTTACGGATCTTGCATTGGTTAGTTTTGGTTACGATCTTTTTACAGGGCTATTGTCCTTGGACATGCATACTGGGACTACTTCTACTTCGAGAGACGGATCAAATGGCAAGCAAGGGGATTACCATCTAGGGACATCGACCAAACATGCAGGGAAAACCTACAGTGGCCTAAAGCTAGGCCACCTGTTGATCAACAGCAAGGCAAAAAGGTTTTCACTGTACATGCAGTACCGTGGCTTCAAGACGAAAACAAAGCAAAGCATGCGTACCGATAAGGGCCGGGGTGATCTGCGATGGGGGTACCGAAATATATAATTTATTCACGCCTTGCAGTGGATGGCCTGGGCGCCTGGCCAGATAATAGAGGCGCGCGGTAGTGGTTGTGATTCAGGTTTCTTTTACCGTCTACGGTTAAGATGGAAATTTATTAGAGCATCCTGAGTTAACACTCATTCGTCATTGGTTAGTGAGTACGTGATTTCATCCGTGATGTATAATCTGCTGCATCAGTCAGGAAGATATAAAGAGCATGCAATGCAAGGTCCCTCCGACAGCAAAAGGTTGAGGATAGGAGGATGTGTCGTTTGCACGAACAGAGATCTTGCCGTCCTTCTCGCCGGCTCCACGGCGATTGATCGATACGGGTAGGGGGGGACGGGGACACAGTCGAGTCTGGGGATTTGTGTAGTGTCTCGTACTAATAATGGGGATTTGGAGACTGGATCGAGGCCATCGATCTGACTGAATGTCTAAGCTATGTCATATCATTTTTTTGAGGGTAGATTGTACTATGTCATATCAGCCTCAGCTTCTCTCGTATTTGTTGCAATGGGACTCTTGTTATTTAACCAAACAGCCCAGAACTTATCCTAGGAAAACTCCAAGTCACTCCCGAATTTCGTTTCAAAAAAAAAAAAAAACAAGTCATTCCCGAACTTCGCCTCGACCGCGGCCTCTCAATTTCCCAGATCCGGATGCAGCAAGAAGGAAGCTCCAAAACAGTCTCTTAATAATTTCCCAAATCCGGACGCATGCAGGGCAACACGAAGAAAACTCCAAACCACGAAACAAACAAGAAGAAAGCTCCGAATCCGGGAGAGGCCGGTGCTCAGAGCATGCAATGCCCACGCCACGCTGTATCTGAATGACTGCATGCATGCATCCTTTTCGCCTGAACGTTCCACGTGACTCTGGAAATCCGGATCGCGCGCGGGGCCGGCCGAAGAGACCAACGGGAGTCGGGAAGCCTCTTGCAGCCTGGGAACCGCAGGGAGCCAGCCAGGGCCGAGAGCCTGCGAGGCTGCGACTGCGCGCGTCTCCAGCAGTCAGTCTCCACCGCGCGCTGGCCGCACTTTGCCCGTCCAGCCAGCATGGCCACCGGGATCTCCAGATCGTCCGCGGGATCTCGGCAGCAGAGCAGAGGCGGCATGCCGGAGCACGTCCCCGCCCATCCCCCACGCCGCGCGCATTCATCGGGCCACAGATTTAGTGTACAGGCTACAGGCTACAGGCTACAGGCAGAGGCCGCAGCCCGCAGGGCAGAGTCCAGAGAGTCTGGCAGCGAAGAAACAGCGCGCAGGCAGGCAGTGTGCACTGTGCAGCGACGATCTGCGACTACGCCGACTAGAGTGTCTAGCGTCCATGGGCGGCGTTTCTGACGTCCAGCGGCCGCGGGCGTGTCGTGTCTCGCGCGGGCGACCGCACGGCGAGGCTAGCCTGGCTGATCCCACTCGCTTTGCCTAGCTGCGCTGCGGCATGCATGCATGGCACCTGTTCGTTCAGCAGTACCAGGACAAGCAGGAAAGGAAAGATGAACTAGAAATCAGGATCAGGATCAGGATGCGGAATCTGACAGCGAACGCTTCTTCAGCCGGTTGGGCAGTCCGTAAATGACCGTGGATTATTTACCGTTGGCTGGTTTGGTGTGAGAGAGAAAAACTATTTCAACTTATAATCCATAATCATATACGAGCAAGCGAACAGGCTGCTTGCCTCTTCCCTCTGCTTCCTTCCATTGCTCTTGAGTCCTGACCGTTTTGCATTGCTAGATCAGGTCCGGCAGCTGCGACATCCGAATACGATACTGGGTTTGGGCGACAAACTTAAATCTGTTCCGATCGTTGGGGATGAACTTCCGGTACACTAATACAGATGAACGGTAGAACTAACATGGAGTAACCAACAGCGGGACAAAACCAGCACGAGCGAGCTGTGAAAACTGATGAAATTTTTTATGCTTAGCGATCGCAGCGCGCGTCAGTGCGTCACTAGTCTATCAGGCGAGGCGATCTACAGCCGATCGATTCTTGCAGCACTGGTGAATGCCGCGCGCGCGCGCCGGTAAGGGGATAAAGCTCAGGTTTCTGAATGTACAATTCCCATGTCATATATGATTTGCTGTCTTCGGAGATGTAATAAGCTGGAACTTGAAGGATGGATATATTATATGCGATAGGTGTGGCAAAGTTCATACACCTTTCACCGACTAATAAAGCAGACACTAACAAGAACCATTTTGCATGGTAAGTTTGTGAAAACTGTCCACGCAGAGGTCACAAAATGATGCCGTGGACGTCTTGTTCGGTTGGATTTTTTTTTTAATTTTAACCATTTTAATATAATTTTAAATCTAACACTGTCAGTTTTTTTAAACTAACACTTTTGGCCGCGCCTATTGCCCTGGCGCAGTCAAATGCCTGTGCCGCGTCATACATGGTGGCGCGGCACAGGGCTGACGTGGCGTGGGCCGGCCGAGGGGGCCGCTGACGTGGCGGGTCTTGCCGCGCCACCGACTCTGGCGCGGCAGTGCCGCGCCCTGATCTGTGGCGCGGCAGGACCAGATATATACCACGTGCGAGCCTGTCCGCCCGCACGCACCCCTGCCCTGCCCGCCCGCCCGACGCCCGAACACCGCCGCCGCCGCCAGCCGCCGCCAGCGCCCTGCCTGCGGCCGCACGTGCCCGCGCCCGCCCGGCCTCGGCCGCGCCCGGCCACTCCCGCCGCGCAACGCCCTAGCCGGCCGCGCCACGAACGCCGGCGCGTCAAGGCCGCCCGCTCCTAAGGTACCTCCCTCTCGATTTCATATTTTTTTATTATTATCTAGTATAGTTAGTATTTTTTGTATCTACTATTAGTGTCTTTGACCAAATTTATATAATAGCGTACTAATATTTATGATACATAATAGGTACTATTACATTAAACATGGAGTATACTTTCATAATAAACTTATTAGGAGGTAGAAATATTGATACCGTTTTTTTAGTTTTGATCAAACTTAAACATATTTGACTACTCGAAAAGCAAGATGTGTATTTATTTTGAGACGGAGAGATTACTTGTAATTTTAGAACCAAAGTTTTATATGGATTGATTATGTATTTATTATCTAGTATAGTTAGGATTTTGGGTTTAGAGATTTAGGCTAGTTAGGTTAGTGAATTTGTTTGTGAACTTACTAATGTTAACTTGAATTTTGTTAATTTGAATACTCTAACGCTTTATTTATCAATTTGTAACAGGATGGCCCCTCCCACGCAGCACCCGTTGTACCCCATTCTGAAGGTGGAGTATGGGACGAACGTTATACGCCGTACATATGGCGTGCCGGCTTCCTCGAGCTTGTCCGTGTTGTCAATCATGGTCTTCCGCCCCTTGACCCAGCACTACTTACTGCAGTTGTAGACAGGTGCGAGTGCATTCTTTGTACATAAACTTTCTTGTAACAAATTAGAGGTAACTAACAGCCGTTCTATTCTTATAACAGGTGGAGGCCTGAGACCCACACGATCCACCTACCTTGTGGCGAGATGACCTTGACGTTGCAGGACGTGAAGGCTATTTTCGACCTTCGGTTGGGGGGACTTCCAGTGACAGGGATAGTTGACAACGATCACTGGAGGAAGCTAGTGGCTCAGTTTACTGGTTTTCTTCCACCGGACGACGATGCTTCCAAGAAAAATATGTGAGTAATTCAAGCCTATTTAATACTTGCATTGCTTTACAGCTGGCATCGGGTCTCATTTTCTTTGATCAATTACAGAAAAAGTTCCGGTGTTTCGTCGTCCTAGATCACAGAGCGTTTTGACTACTTGGACCCACAAGCTGAGGAGGCACAGATCGACAGGTTCGCTCGAGTGTGGCTCTGGCACTTTTTTGGTGCTTTCCTCTTCCCAGACGCCTCGGGCAACACCATCAGCCAGATCTTCCTTGACATACTTCACCAGCCGTGAGAGAACATAGCAGGGTACAGCTAGGGCAGCGCAGTCCTGGCATGGACGTATCGACGGCTATACATTGCCTGCCGTCGCACCTCAGGACATGCGAACCTTGGGGGTTGCTCCTACCTACTTCAGGTTTGGTGTGGGAACGATTACCCGTTGGGAGGCCCCTTAATAATGGTTTACCGGTAAGTACTTCGGTTCATTATATTCTTCCAGACAGTTAGATACGATGAGATTATTTGTTGCTAATTCATTATCGTGTTCAGTGCAGCAATGCAACGGGCATGATACACTCCCTATAGCTTTTGTATATCTAGACGGAAGCACAGTTAATTAGAGGGAATGCGTGGCGTAAGTACAGGGAGTATACGAACGATCTCGACGTCCTGACACAGCACCAGGTTACGCTCTCTATACTATCGTAGCAGTGTCTTCTTCGATGTACACTATATCACAACCTAACACAATTATGAAATTTCAAGTGTTTTGGTGTCCTTGGGATTCTCCGGAGCTCCAGGACTATCTGAGTCCTGTCACTATGGACGAGTCACACGAGTATCGCTGCGACGTCTCTCTTATTTTCTTCCATGTGGTCGAGATTCACTTGCCCATCCGGGTCTGCAGACAGTTTGGAAGAATGACAGGCTGCCTACCACCGCTTTACTCCACCAATCAAGTATTGCACGGGTGCGTTATCGATTAATAACAATGCTACAATTCAGAGGTTTGTTTGGTACAACTAATATCATTTTGTTTTAGGTTTGACCGCAGGAAGAGGTACTAGACCAAGGATTGGCGCGTGACACACAGCTCGTACATCCATTTGTGGTACACCAGGGTACCGCATGCGGTCCTTGCGGGTCCTCCACACGACCAGTACACCTTCGATGAGTACCTACGGTGGCTTCACGAATCTACGAGGACACATATCAAGCCTCCATACACTGATGTGGCGATTGACGAGGACTCGGAGGAAGATGTCATCGAAGATGTGTACGGCGTTACCACTAGGGAGGACACACAGCTACAGAGAGCTCCGCTTCAAAGATACGTGGTAAGATACTTGAATGGTACAATTTGTTATCCTTTTGGTATTAAGTATGTGTACTAAAACTGTCCAACCGCGTTTCTGTACCCAGGCGACACAATTGTCAAGGCTGTCCAACGAAGCAGCGTTCCGGCTTCACGAGTCTAGAGGGCAGGGGCCAGGCGTTCTCACGGCTTTTGTGGAGGTAAACATAAACGTGTCCGTTTCGAAAATATTTCTTTATTGTATATGTGTTTGGCTAATGAACTAACTTTAACGTCTATTTATGCAGAAGGTGAAGAAGAGCTACAGGAAGCTAGCTCAGAAGTTGAGCTGCATGGACACTCCTTATGAGGAACCGCCACTCCCCACGTGGTCGGGTGGTACGTCTTCAGCCTCTTTGAGGATACTAGCCGGCTCTTCTTAGCCGATGACGTAGGGTGCCACTTCCGCGGTGCGTACACCACCACATCATAGCGCTGGGAAGGACCCTGCAACCGAGGACGAGGAGGAGGACGATGACGATGACGACGAACCCCCGGGCTTCTACGGATAGCACGGCCAGTGGGACGAATGGCCGCAGGACGAGATCGGCATGTCTCAGCTAGGTGGTGCCCTATTTGGTACCCAAGGAGCCTCACAGGTACTAACAAAGATAGTTTGTTTCAATACGTAGGCTCCATAAACTAACGATCATAAAGAATTATAAGTAATCATGCGTATCATATACCTACAGGGTACGAGCCGTACGCACCGTCGACGCGACTATACCGACGTTGGCTACACTCCTAATATGTTGCCAACAAATCCAAAGAGACAGAGGCGTCCGAGGGATCCTTACACTCCTGGGTCTTAGTTTGTTTAGGTCAAACGAATATTGGCATCCGAAACTTGCGGGGTTATTTGGTTATGTTATGTCAAACTTATGTCAAAACAATGAATATGTTATGTGGCAGCTTGTCAACTTGCTTCTTATTCGTTTCGTTGAGTCGCGGCAGCACTGCCGGCGAGATTAAGTACCCTGCGTTCGGGAACCGGCAGTCCCGGCGTATCTAGACACCGGTGGTAATTTTTCGTAATTGATTAGTTAAAATGGTGCATAACCGTATTATGAAAGACGAAAAACTAATCATTGGCTTATCAAATTCTCTATTCGGCCGTGAAAAAACTCAACAAAATACGGGCACGACGCGTTTCGATCCTACCATCTAGGTAGCCTGGGTCGGCGGCAGGCGCAGCGGCCAGGTGGTGTGGCTGATCGTGCGGTATGTTTGGTCCAGCCGCGCCACGCAACAGGGCGCGAAACTGCCTCGCCAGGGT